>NC_084759.1:61690217-62007359 GCF_028858725.1 Colius striatus
TGTAAGCTTTGCCTGAGAACCAGTGGCCAACTTGGTAAATAACTGGCTTTTGGAAGCCTGTTTAGAGCTTTCTGTAACTCATTAGCAACCTGATGGCATGCAGGTAAAGAAAGGTGAAAAGGTTATTAAAAACCATAACTATTTCACCATGAACACATTTGCTGAGGCTTTTGAAAAGTGCATGCTTTACTGATGAAAAAAAGTTTTAAACAAGTTATTGCAGTGCAAAAGATGACACCTCCCACTGTGGGTTTGTTCAGAGCGTCACTGAGGCATGCCGTTCAATTCAAGGCTCAGCAAATATACCCTATTATACAGTCCTTTGCATACTTATGGCAGTGTGCAAAGCATTATTAATAGCTCACGCCACTGTCTTTCCTTCATCAGCAGGAGGCAGGTCTGGCTAGTGAGGTATAATTGGCAATCTATTTTATATATGAATAAACCTCTCTTTGGAATGCATTGCTATAAGGTTCAGTTCTTGTTTGCCATTCGTTAAATGCATTGTTTGCAATGCTACTACCAGCTATTCATTCTTTTTCTGAACAGCGATGCCATGACAACCCCCACGTGACTGGCTGCAAACATACCACAAGTCTCCAGGGCTTTGCTTTAGGAAAGGCTCAGACTGGTATTACTCATACTTCTTTTTCTTTGTTTGGGTTTTTTTTTTTAAAGCCTAGATTCAGAGATGCTTTATTTTGTGGAAGATGCATCAAGCCTACCAGCCAATTTTACCATGTGGCAACAAATACCTTCAGCTAAAATGGGACAAAGCAAAGTATGAAGAACAAGAAAAGGGTAGGTACAACTGTTTGATAAAGAGCAGAGGCCTTCATGAGAGAATAAGCTTACCCAAAAAGGCTACAGCATCTTTCTGCTAATTCTTAATATATGTTGTGAAACTTACTGATCTACAATAAATGTCCATTTAGAGTTACCATAATGATGTTCACCAAATTTAGAAGTGAAAAGATTTGGTCAATCATCTGCTTCAAAATAACTGTGTGAGTGAGGGAGCTCTGGCACAGGCTGCCCAAGGAGGGTGTGAAGTCTCTTTCTCTGGAGGTTTCCAGACCCATCTGGATATGCTCCTGTGTGACCTGATCTAGGTGGACCTGCTTTAGCAGGGGTTTGGATTAGATGATCTCCAGAGATCTCTTCCAACCACTACTGTCAGTGGTTTTGTGATTCAGTGTAATAACGCAGGACTGCTCCTTCTCAAAAATCCCTAATTACTGAATACCATCAGCAATGACTGAACACTATTGCTACCTTAGGAAGACTGTATCACAATATAAGTAGCTTTAATACAAAGAAATAGTTCTTTATTATTTCCAGACTGGGTCTGTTTCATTAACTATATAAAAATATCTTCCTTCCTTCCTTCCTTCCATTGTTCCCACAATTTGACTTGCAGGTGGAAAAAAGTTAAAGATGAGTTAAGAATTTAATATGACCAAATCAACAGTATTGAAATAAATAAATCATTTCCTTCTGTGTGAATTAACCCTGAGAGGCTTACTATTGTGTACAGGCATGGCTATTTAAATAGTTGGTCTTTTAAAGCAGGGAACTGATAGCAGCATAAGTGAAATGCTCTCAGCATCCACTGTGCATACAGACCTCTCCTTTTTTCAGCATACAGAGGACTTCATATATGCACTAAGGCATTCAGAAGCCAAGAAGAGAGGTTAGACATCATCACGATATATAGTGAAGAAATGTATTTATAGAGAACAAAACATTTCCCACGACTCAACTGCTCTTTGATTAAACATGAGTGTTAATTTCTGAGCACAGGATAAAAGAACGAGTAAATATTGTGTTAAGCAAAGGATGCCTTAGAAGGAAAATCATTTTGTTCCTTATTGCAGGGTTTACATACAGCTCAAGTAGTGACTAACTACTAATGGCCAAAGAATGGCCTTTTCAAGCATCTCTGTGTTGTCATACTGGTACACTCCTAAATTCCCACATCAGTTGCCCAAAAACTTCACTGTGCCTTCTGCTGGCATGAACTCAGAATTGCTGTGTTGAATGCCAGCTGCCAGAGCAGAAGTACCCACACCTGAAGAATCAGAGGAGCTAGCAGCAGCAGAAGCCAAAACTGTCAGAGATTTTCTAAGTTTAGTTCTGCTAACCAGTAAAACCCAGCTACTTAACATGATGGGATCTAGAAAGCATTAAGATTAGCTCTCTAATCTTGCCCTAAAAGCTGCTAGAGTTGAGAGCAGTTGCCCCTTCTGGGATCCCACCTCCTCAGAGTCAACTGCCATAAAAAAGCAGCTGAATGTTTTCACAAGAAGCCAAACAGTACAAGCAAATTTCAGACACAGCTAGAAACTGCTAAACATTGTCTGAGACAATACTACACATTACTCACTACAAAAGCAAGGAACCTGTCCTGGTAGTATGTATGACACATCTGCCATCAAGCCTGACCCTCAGCTCATCACAAAGCTGCTACAGAAAGAGACATGGAAAAGTTCTGCTGGACTTGGGCAGTGCTCTCACCATGGCCTACTGTGCGGGGTTTGCATTGGTGCTGTGCCTGCTGCTCTTAGTTGGCACCTTCCTTTATTTTTTTTTTTGTTTCAATAGTATTTCTCTCTTCTGTCAGACAGAGGGAGAATGTTTATCACATGTATTTCATAACTAAAATCATGGTATTGTTGTTTTAACAAAGCTGGTCTCACTCCCTGCAGGATCCCAGTATGAGAGTGTTCTCCTTTCTAAAGCCTGTCTCACTCCACTCCTCCTTACCAGCTTTTCTTCCATGGGGTTTCAAGGAGTCCGAGACAGCTCACAGATTATTCTTCTTCCTCATATATTGCATGGCTATTTAGGTCAGGATGGAGATAAATATTACTGTGCCACTGAACTATTAATTCCATTAGAATAATTAGACCCACAATTGGCTTTTGATGATTGTTCTAAAGTGCTATTAAGAAGAGGACTGGGAATACTTTCAATGCAAGAAATCCTTTTCCAGTACTACCTCTTTCTGGCAGCCTTCTAAATGTGCATCCCTTTGGAAGTCCTGGCACAGCTTAGGAGTACCTAGGGATCTCTTACACTGGCCTTTTTATTTCTGTTGGATGCCTTAATAAAAATGCCTACCTTCTCTTAGACAGTCTTACCTGTGTCAAAACATCAACACCACTGTAACCTGACTTCTACATTTCTCCAGTGTAAAGACTTTTTTGCATTTCCAGCAAGCTTTAGAACAACTCCCTTTAACATTTTCATTTCCCACTACTCTTCTTTTAGGCAAGTCTGGCTTTGCTGATACAATGAATCATACGTTTAATAGTGCTACTGCTGGCTAAAAAAACAGAACATGAGGACTATAAGATTTCCTGTAATGATATGCAAGGGTATTTCCAACAAAAATGGATAAACATTTCATTTCTATTGCAGATCCAGGCTGCAAAACCATTAGTGGACACAAGTGCCCCTGCAATATACAATCACCTTCATCTGAAGTTAGGGAAGCTGAAGGTATGGTTTTGGCTATTTCACTGAGCATGCTTACCTTCACATCTCCTTTCAAAGAAAAGAAAGAGACAACTAGATGGTCACAATTTCAGGGCCTTTTTTTCTTTTGCCTCAATGCAATGATTGTTGCAACAGGGCTATAAGGATCTATGAATAGCACACTCCCAGCAGAACAAAGGAACTTATTTTATCTTTATGATTATTGATGAAATCAGTGCGTTTCAGATTAGCAAGTGCTACAGTATTCAAATAGCCTCCTAAAAGATAATTCTGCACAACCATGAAATAAAATCCCAAATAACAAGAATAGCACAATCATCAAGATACACCCAGAGCAATGAACTGAATAATAGGATGTTAATATATTCAAAGCACAAGAAATAACAATGGGTAGCCTTGACTGGCAGTTATCCTTCAAATTCTTACTGTTCCCAAGAGGCAGATTTTTATTAAAAGATGAGAGTGGAAAATAAATTGTTACCTAATTAACCCTGCTCACTAAAAGGAAGCAACAACAATTGAAAAAACCCAAACCTGAGCACAGTAGAAAATTTGTGCAGCTAAATCCTGTCAAAGACTTAATTTCCAGCATAGTGCCCCTCAGGCAATGGGAGCGCAGCCCATTTAAGGACTTCAGAATTAATTACCTTAAAATTGTTTATCATTTCACTGTGCGACATAATAATCCCCAGGCACCTTAAAATCATTTCAGTAGCAAAACAATTCATTTCTTCTCCATGCATAAAATCATATGCTATATTAGGACTTGGATTCAATTGCTGTTGTTAATTTTTTTTCCTATTACTGTAAAAATAACACTGATAAAGTGCCTTTGAAAATGAAACACTGTATAATGTTCACACACATAGAGATTAGCAAAAAAATCTACCAACAGGAACCTGCTACTCTTACAAAGGTTCCTCTGATACTTGTCCTGATACTTGGTAGTGAGTCTGTGGTCCTAGTCCCCTTCTCATTCTCCTCCTTTCCAAACTGCTACAGAAAGAAAGAACAACAACAACAACAACAAAACCTTTCAATATTGCAGTCTTCTAGTAAACACTTCTTTACAGTCATTCTCTTGGATTCCCTACAGAAACCTGCTACTCTAACACTAGCCGCTCAAAACTGTCAGAGAAGGAAGACCAGGATTTCCTATATGTTTTATACAGGAGTTGCAATAATTTTGGAGTGCCTAGAATCAAATATGGGGAGGAAAAAGGGGAGAAATGAGAAGAATGAATTAGTATCATCAAAGCAAGACTGTTTCTTCAGTAATTCCATTCTGAGAGGCTTCTGTTCAAGTCCAGCTATGAAAAGAATTCTTTCCCTGCTTTCCTCCATCCAGCCTCTCTGGTTATCCCCAACTCAGCCCTGATGGAGGAGGCATTCTTGGGATTCAGATAACCTTGAAAATAAGTTTTTCTCTTCATCTCTTCTCAGTTCCTTCCCAATCCCCACAAATACATTTTTAGCACAGATTAGTGTTCTTTGAAAAACAGAATGGTAAGATTTTTTTACAATGCTCCAGGATAACTAAAGGGATTCTCCCTCTTTCACTGGACTCTTTCAGTTTTCATCCCACTTTTGACACAGTTAACTTCAGAGATTGAGATTATTAATATCTTCCATTTTAAAATCAGATTTAAAGAGGCTTAAAAACATGTTAAGAATGAACGTTATACTGTCATACATCTCCCTCCATTTGTTTGTTACACCCAATTGTTGCTTCTAAACTTGCACTAGCCTGCGCCTCCTCCAGGACAAAAAAGGCCTGCAACTGGACCTAATCCAAACCTCACTGAAGTCAATGGAATAATTACCATTTGATCCAAAGCCCACCAAAGAGAACAGAAAGACAGCCATTGACTTCAGACAAGTCTGTATGAGTCCCATCATGTGTTTGCACAGCATTTATCACAGCAAACCTAGATCCTAGAAAAGCACAAATGATAATAATGATCCTGGAAAATACACTGACAAATATTTCTAGAAATTCTGCTTATACTGGTGAAATGCATTTACTAATCATGAAGGCTGCTGCTGCTATGGCTTCAGGAAGAGTTTTCAGGGTCATATTGGTGAAACAAAGGTTTCTCTCAACTCTAGCACAGAGCTCTACCTCATCAATGTCTGTTACACTTCGTTTAGAGAAGAGGATGACAATTTTGAACACCCTGTTAGGTATCCATGGTACGTCACTGCTGTTTGTTATGGCCTTGTAAGAATAGAAGTATTTCTTTATCTCTTCTGTACACAAAGTTAGAGGAAGACCGACTTTCCACCATCAAAAGAGACAACCGTTTGCTGCTGGAGAAGATCTCCTGCATTACAAGAACAAAGGGGCAAATCGACAACAAAAATGACTATAATGCCAAAAGGTAATATCAACAGCACAATTGTTATGTAGTTATCAAGTTACCTTCTCAGTGACATACCTAAGGATAAACTGGTCTGTATTTTATGTATGCATTTTAAAAGGCAGCCTAAGGTATAATCAGCACCTCAGAAAGTCATTTGGTTGCCTTCTCACATGAAATCCAATGCCAGGTTGTTTTCCTCCTACCCTCTGTTGAAGAGAAGATGGCTTTAAATTAGTTTTCAGTTTAATAACTAAGGGATTTTTTTTTAAAAGGCAGAAAAGAAAGAGAAGATTGCCCTACTTAAAGGGAAATAAATGAAGCAAACCTATTATGTCTCAGTAAAGCTGTTGTTCCTGCTAAGTGAGTCATAGCTGCTGACTTTGCCAGTTGTTCCTACAGACACCACCGGAAAGAGGGAGATCCAAAGCTTAGAGATGAAATAAAAACAGAGTGAAAAATAGAATTACAATTAAAAAGAAAAGTGGAGCAGGAAGCAGGCACAAATCAAAATATAATTTACTCAGTGCTCAAAGGAGACAAAGCAAAATATGCCTTGAGGATTTATCACTAGAGAGATCCGCCTTACATATTTTTGATTCAGGAGGAGATATTACACCCCAAATAGGGCACCGAAAACCAGTCAACAGCAGTGACAAGCTTTTGAAGATAAGAGAATGGTTTGTATAACTCAGGTAGCAGCTGTTAGCTCCTATGATTCATAGACGGACTACTTCATGACAGACTGACTGCTCATTGGGCCCCTAAGCATTTGCAGACAGAAAATGCAGCAAGTGACCCTCACAGAACTCACTACACGTGTCTGTCACAAATATCTGACATTTGCACAGTTCTTTGGGAAGACAGAAATGATTTGAAAAGAGTTGGTCACGTCTACATTATGCAAAACCACATCATAGCACTTCTTGCCCATCACTAGTGAATAACACTAGTGAATAACTCCACTGGTGAAGGTGTGATTCCACAAGATATGGAAGAATAGAAGCATTCTCTCCCTTTTCATTCCCTCTCTCACTTTCTGATTCAAGTGGCAAGTTCTTGTTGTTTTCTTTGGATCAGCTCTGGTTTTTGTCAAATCTCTCCATTAGCTAATCAGACTTGAGACAGCAGCAGAAAACTAATCCAACAAAAACAAACAAACCTGGATAGCTTTCCTGCCACTTTCTGCAAAGTGATGAATTTCAGGGCTGCTGCAAGGGGGGTGGAGAAGACCATACAGATGTGAGCAGTGGAGAGATGAGCAGGGGAAGGAAAAGAGCTAGTCGTTTCCTTTTTTGGTGGGAGACTGCTATGAGAAGAGTTCAGCTGCCTGGGAAACTCCAGTCTTAAGAAATCAAAGAAAGTTTCCAAGGCATTTGAGGCAGTACACTTATATGTGTTATCTTCATGGTTCCCAACTCAGTTCATCAGGTTTGTACACAAAATAAATGTATAAACCAAAGTAAATGAAATTGATTGTTAAGCATCTCAGATGCCAGCCATGCCCTCACCTACAGTACCACACCACAGCAATGTCAAGACTGGAGGGCTGGCATTAATCCAAGATAAACCTAGCATTTTTCCTCTTGAAAAATGAAAAAACCTACGCATAAGCAGGGCTGTTTTCAGAATATACTGAACAAAGATCTTCCTCTTACGGATAAAAGGATTGGGTTGCAAAGGGCTGGTTAATGGAGATCAAAGAGTAGTGAGTCCCCATAGGAGAGGTATAAAACCTTAGGTGAATTTTTCCCTGGCACAAGATTGACAGGTGTTTCACATTCTGGGTTCCCAGGTATAGGAACACAAACAAGTGTGAAGAAGTTTGATTCTGCTTTTATGGTTTCCCTCCCTCTAGTTTAAATGAAGTAAAACGAAAGCAGGACCTGCAGAGGGTGAACCAGGAGAACCGTGCCATTCTGGATAGAATTACAAAGTCCCAGCCTCAGTATCAAGTTCAGCGCTGGCATGAGGATTGGCAACGAACTGAAAAATACATGGCCAGCATTGCAAGATATCCTCGTGGGTGGTGTAAATCACAGAGCCAAAAGGTAGCCTTGAGCTTCTGCTCTTTCCTTTCCAGTTATTTCTGGATCGGAACTGCCCATAGAGCACATTGTGTTGGGCTCTCGCGGAGGGGATTAACTGCACGTGGCAGCCAGCCACACCATTCACAGCCTTTCATTTACACAGCCACTCTTATCAAGCTTATCCCAGGGAGCTCTTCAGCCTTTATTAGGTGATTTGTAAGTGCTGCGGTTTGTACAGTTGGAATGTTCACCACAGAGAGATGTCTCTCTCGGAAATGAATCTCAACATAATTAAAAAAAGAAGTAATAGCTTACCAGTTCCCTGAGAGAAACAACCAAACACTGCAGCAATGTTTAAGGTAACCAAGTGGGCATATGCACTGAGGGCTCCAAAATCTACACTGGACATTCCATGTGGGGCAACCAACTTCTCATTTTCATTAGCAACAGAGGTAAAGAAAGCAACAAAAGAGCTATGTGAGGTATTAGTAAGCCTTCCTAGAGAAAGAAAATTGTCTGTCTTTAAACTTTTCATATCCAAACTCCCTGGTTTGGAGCCTGCTAATTCACAAGCTCCCAACTTTACTCCCAAAAAAAAACCAGAGGGAAGTGACAGCACTGCCTACCAAGCAGGCAGCTGGCATCTGCTCTGCCTTTACCCATCCTCCCTGTCACTTTAGACTGTTGGGCCTCCATAGTTGTGCATCTTGATTTGGGAGGTATATCCTCTGTCATGTGAGTCTGATTCAGAATATATATGGGTTTGGCTCATATTCACTATCTATATATTCACAATATTCACTACCTTATCCATTACCTCTAGCCTGTGGACATTCAAGTAAGACTTTTTGAAGCCTGTACTTCCTGAACATATGTTAAGTGACTTTCAAAACTGTAGCTCATCCAAATCTGTCTTTGGAGGACAGTAGTGGGCTTTTTTTTATTTGAGGACTATCCCTTTGCCAAATCTTTGGTCCCAGTTCTAATTCTAGAGGATTTGCTCAGAAAAGCACAGCCCTCAAAAGAAAAAGCAATAAAACCTGTGGCACTGCAAACAAGTAACAACCTCTCCCTAGCTTCTGTCTGGAGACAATTTTTGAATACAGCTCTGTCATTTTTACTAAAGCTTCCCAAAAATATTCAGTCTGAGGCAGAAAGCAAGTATAGAAAGCTTCAACCTAAACAGTTAAGACATACCAAAAAAACCCATGCAACTAAAAGAGAGATAAACATTAGGCAGCTTTAATTGCTCTATCATTAAAAAGGTATCATTATAAAAAAGAAATATAGTTAATATAATTAAAGAATTAATTAAAATAGTAAGCTTATAAAGTCAGGTAGTCTTAAAGTACCACAATTATGGCAAGGTAAAAATATCCTGCAGCCTTCCCTACATCAACTCTGAAGTCTCTCCTCTGTAATTAATAGGCACTAGAACAGCTGTAAGAAGTAGTTAATGGAAAACACCTTTTTCCAATCTCCATTTCAGAAATGTTTGAACCATTTTGAAGGATATTTAAAAGACAAGCAAACCTGATGTGGTAAGCTGCCACAGACTTCTTCAGGTGAATAGAGGAAATCCAGTACAGTTACAGCTTAAAACAGGATTAGTGGAAGTATTTGGCAAGATCTGCAATAATTTGTGCTACTAGGTGATCCCTCTATGCTTGTACAGTTCACCTGACACCTGTCCATAGTCCACCTTTAATAAATGACAAGTCATGCTTTTTATCAAGCATCCTTCTGCTCTTCCTCTGTTGCAATTTAAAGCTTTTTACTAGCCAAGGGTATGATAAAACATCAGGAGACTGTGAGAATCTTTTTTATATAAGGACATTCTTTACTAATTCCAATTGAAGAAACAAATTGGTCTTAATCAGCCTACTCATTGGCCTAACTCTGACTCTAGTGGCTTAGGCAGTACTAACAAATAAAAGAATTCCCTCCCCTTGCTCTGGATGGGGACAGCAGTACTGTCACCAGCAAGTGTTTGTCACCTCTGTTTGCTAACTGAGTTTTGGTGCCAAAGGAATAATCCTGAAAATAAATCATAGAAGGTTAGCAAACCAAAGCAGTGACAGGGTCTGTATTTTACATATTTTTATATTGATTTCTCTTTTCTGTCAGGAAGAACAATTTAAAAAACAAACACCTAAACAAAGAGAGAAAAAAAGAAAAGCAACTGGAAAAGACAAAGGAAAAAGAAAGAGATCTTGTCCATTATGGAAAGGGAAAGAACAAACAGAACAAGACAGAGTTCCAGAAACAGCATCATTCCAGTAGTCTCCCATGAAAGCAATTTAGGAAGTAGAAAAGGGCTCTTACTCCCTCTTGGATAATGACAGCATTTGGAAATTTTGTGTCCTCAGCCTTCAGCTCTGCCCTTATTCTGGAAGTCACTCCTTTCTTGGCATCGTGGACCAGCAACAAATGGGGTTGCAAGCCCGTTTTGTGAATGCAACCCCGTGCAACAGCAGATTTTGATTTCTGTAGTTAAAATACCACTTAAGTTAAAATACCACTATTCCTATGCAGATGATAACTTCCAGCATCAGAAAAGGCTGGACTTGTGAGAGTGGTAACCTTTTCAACTAGAGAGCTAAACTCAGCAAAACTTGTAAGCAGAACTCCAGGATGAGCGGGAGTGACTGGGAGAATCAGATGGAAGGACTCATATTGTTCAGGATACTAGGTGTTTAAGTATTCTATATGACTGTAGATATTAAAGATATGTAGTCTTCAGTACAGTGAAAAAAAGCATAAAGCAAAATGATATTAAAGCCATTTCTCTTTTAATTACCAACAAAACTCCTTTGAGTTTATAAGAGCTTGCAAAGAAGGAGCCTAACTGGGGAAAGGACTGTAAGCGAGCAACTGTAGCGCAACTAATTGACCTGATTAAGATTTAGGCTTTTTGTCCCACATGACAATTTTCATCTCAGTATCCAAGGCCTCCCCAGTGAGGACCCAGTTGGCTGACAGTAAATACATCAGCATGAGAGCTTTGGAAAATCTTCAGAGGCTCTCTGAAGTCTCTAAGCCACTTCCTACAAACAAGGGAGATCTCTTGGTGGAGCAATGCTCCCCCACCACAACAATTCTTTCTTTGCTCATGATTTTATGCAATTTTTGTATCCATCACAGTAATGGCATTCACAGAGCAAAACCACTGAAAATACATAAAATCAGTTTCTGGTGTTCCTTTTGGTGGGATTTAGCAGCTGGAAATGTGGAGAGACAGCAGCACATGACCCATCAGCTCCTTGCATGTTATAATCCACCACCCTTTTAGACCATCATTGATCTACAGTTCAGGGGACAGACACTTCTCTACTGAAGCACCTATTTTGTATTTCTTATATTTTAATGACACTTCTTCAAAAGAAAGTGTGTATTAAAATCACAATCTAATCTAAGCATAGCTAAGCAAGGTAGCAGCAGGTGTCTCAGAAGAGGTATCAACTGAAATCAAGCATTGAACCAATATCTGTAATCATTTTGGAGGCTACCAGCAGACACCCCAGCCATAACTATTTATTGGCATTGGAAATGCTTTCCAAGATACATTCTCTTTTCTTATTTGCAATACGGATCAGTGAATAATGCTTGAAGTATTAATGATGAAAACTTATTTTCTGAAGAATAGAAATGCTAAAATACAAGATTATGTCTTTATGGTACTGAATTGAGTATAGAAATAACAGCTGCCATAATCCCTGTGTTGGGTTTGTGTGGAGTTATTTCTGGTAACGGGGAAGGGGCTGCAATGGTGGCTCCTTTGCAATGGTTGGTTGAAAATTTCCCAGGCTCTAAGCTGGACCCACCTCTGGAGCTGAGCCAGTTTGGTGCCTCCATGATCACTTTTGAAGAAATCAGAAGAGAAAAGTGGATGTGGTAGAATGTGTGGGATGAAAGAGAAGTGACCATGCAGACACCAAGGTCAATGACATAAGAGAGAAGGAGGTGTGCTGGAGTACAGACCGCTCTGCATCCCATGATGAGATGGCAGCTGTCCCCCATACACCCATGGAGTGCAACAGTGGAGCTGAGATCTGCCAGAAGCTCGTGGAGGACCCCAGGGCAGAGTGGCTGGCTGTGCCCAGAGGGGCTGTGACTCTGTGGAGAGGCAGAATTGGAACAGAATGTGCCTGGAGTTGTGCTGCTGCAGAGAAGACCCATGCTGGAGGAGTTTGTGAGGGGCTGCAGCCCCAGGGAAGGACTCACGCCAGAGAGGTTTGTTAGGGACTGTATCCTGTGGGAGGGACTCCATGTTGGAGCAGAGAGAGCTTGTGAGGAATACTTCTCCCCTGAGGAGGAAGGAGTGGCAAAGACCATCTGTGAGGTACTGACCACATTCCCCATTCCCTGACCCCCTGAGCCGATGAAGGGGGGAGGCAGAGATATCAGGAGAAAGGAGCTGGGCCTGGGAAGAGAGGAGGGGTGGAAGAATGAGATCTTAAAGGGTTGGTTGTATTTTTCTCATCATCCTGCTCTGGTTTTGCTTTCTGTTTGTTCAGTTTCTAGTTGGTGGTGAATTAAATTGATCTTATTTTCTTGCCTACATTGAATAGTCGAGTCTGTTTTGCCTGAGACCACAATCACCAAGCAAGCCCTCCTGTCCTTGTCTTAATCCACAAGGTCCTTGGTTATCTTTTCTCCTCCCCACCCACCATGGCGGGTAGGGGGCATGGGGGTGAGCAAATGGCTGTGTGGTGCTTTGTTTCTGGCTGGGCTTAAACCATGACAACTGCCAACCTTCCAATACTTCAGTGACTGCCACACAACTGAAAACTCCTAGCTTCAGAAAACTCAGATTCCCAGGGCAGGATTCCCAAAGCCACCATACCAGAGAAAAACTTCACCATACCAAAGTGCCTGGGTCAAGAAGGAAAAAGGATTTTTGTGGTTTTGTTTGGCCAGAGCAATAGTGGAACTGTGACAATGTGCTGTGGCAGTATACATCCTAGAGTGCATTGAGTACACCCAGCCCAGTGGAGAGGCGGTGATTCCTGTGCAGTGGTCAGCCACAGAGCTCCATGGCTGAATGCTATTGAAGGAGAGTACAATCACACTGAGCAAGCACACATCAACTGTTCCTTCCAACAGCAGCTAATTTCTAAGAAAAAGGTTATGTACCCTTTAAGCAGGATCCAAAAAACCAGTAATCTAATGAACCAACTAATTATGTTAATAGCAATGCTACTTTAATAAAAATGTCCTATGTCCTCGTGGCTGAAGTCAAACACCTCTGAAGTTCTATGCTTCACATCGTTCCAGAGTGGATCACTGGGACGTTCTCTGAGGGGCCAGCTATCCTTTACAACTGGTATAACAGAACCAAACAAAATTATTGTTTCCTTTTCTTCTTTAAAGGCTTCAGATTGTGATAATAACAACCTACAATGTTTCACCAAATATCACTTCCCTTATATTTAAGTAGAAATGTTACTCTCTTCAAATCCCTGGCTCGACAGTTAAAACATTTTGCTACTGAAATGCTGGTATGACTACAAGCTAAATACTTTTAAAAAAAGAGAACTGAAGTACTACTGTAAAAAAAAAGTGTTAAGATTCACAGGAAATGTTAATCCGAGGGTAAAATTTGCTTCTGTTTTTCACTGCTGTAAATGCAGGTTAGCAGCCTTAGACCGATACTTGTGCTCTTTAAACCCTGAGCAAGGTCAGCTCTAGAATGAAAGTCACAAAGGAAAACTTTTCTTTTTCTTTTTTTAGGAAGGAGAATAGTTTTGCAGTGGGTTAATAAGTTGAATCAGTTCACTGAAGGTGAATTAGATTAAGGCCATGGCTGATGAACAGAAGAGGTAAAGCCACATATTCCTTCGGTAAAGTGGAAAAACGATTACTCACTGTCTGGCAGTATTTAACACCAAAATAGCTGTCTTAAGGGTCAACAGAAACACATGGAGCCCAGTAAAACAGCAGTAACTCAATAATCCATGTTGGTTGCCATGGAAAAATTATGAATATAGACACAATCAGGGTTTGTCCATGTTAAGAATGACTAATCTGGTATTCACTGCCCCACTCCCCTTTTCACTGGACAAATACCAAGTATGAGTGCATCTATTTATTTATTTATTTATTTGTATTTACCATAATAAAAGGAGCATTACTTAAATATTCTTGAATTACTACAAGTTTGTTGTTTTTTTTTTTTTTTAACATGGTTTTTTTTTATGATCTCAGGAGAAAATTATTCACCTGTATTTCCAGGCCCTGAGTTTAAGAAGAATAGTGAGTTGAAGCCATATTGCCTGCAGTTTAAAAAAAAAATGAATCAGGCCTTCCAATAATGTTGCACTTGTATTATTGCACTCAAAGTTGTGAAACTGAAATCTGAATTGTGAACCTTTTCATTTCGTCTCTAGCTCCAGAATATGCTGGGTTCATATGTTCAAGTTTTCCTTTGCTCTCATGGAGTTAAGAAACCTTCTTTTGAAGGGTTTTCACTTGATGCCCCAGCAGGAACTCAAATTTAAAAAAAGAAAAAAAGAAAATAGAGAGATATCACAAAAGAAGTTGAAATAAAGTTGAAGCAGTAAGAATCTTTACTCCTTCCCAACACTCATGTTTTGACTCTCCTTGCTAACATCACTGAAGTCAGCTTAATTGCTCCGTGTTTTAAACATGTTTCTAAAAATAAATGGTGAGGTTTATTTAAGAAGGGATGTAGTATGTGTACTAACACACTCAACTTGTATGTTAAAAAAAACCTAAATCAGCACAAAAGAAGTGCAGAAAAAGGAGTGGCAGCATGCAGCAACAACTAGAGGTTACTGGGACAGAGTCTATATGGTGGTTTGCTTACAACTGTGGTTCCCACTGTTGATTTGTTCCTTCAGTATTAAAATGGATTTGTCCCTCCGTACACCCTGATGTGAAGGATGAAAACACCACTGCCACCAAAGATAAGAGTAACTCTGGCTTAAAGGCTACTGTCACATTAGTCAGAGAGTCATATTTGCACCTGATTGTAAACTCACCATTTATATTTCAGGACAAATCAACTACATGGCCAAGAAAAGCAGCTCAGGTGTAAGAATAATTTGAACTCTAGTCTTAAATATAACATAAATTCAACTGTCCCCAGCTACGTCTGCAAATTCAAGCACATATACTGAAGTCTGTACACAGAAAACCACAGAGTTTGAGGACCAGGTTCACGAGGCAGTGAGAGGTTGGTGCTCAAAATATCATATGTGGATGTCACTTCCTTGCCAATAAGAGATCCAGGGGTAATCAGAGCCCAGAGGGGTTGTGGAGTCTCCTTCCTTGGAGGTCTTCAAGACCCACCTGGACATGTTCCTATGCAACCTGATCTAGGTGAATGTGCTTCTGTTGAGGGGTTGGACTAGATGATCTCTACAGGTCCCTTCTAACCCCTACCATTCTATGATTCTGTGATTCTATGAAAAGCCAGAGTCTGAACAAATAGATGGACCACAATGTGTAGAAGTACTACAGTTTGTTGGGCTACAGGAAGACACTCTGTAATTTGTCATCCTGAAGTCCTGTTACAACTCCCTATTTACAAGTGACCTTCTACTGGGACTTTGCAAAGACTGTCTATAAAACCATACATGGGGACATCAGGAGACAGAATATCCCCAGAGCTGGAAAGAAAGAGCCCACAGTTAGGAAGGTGGAGGTATGGTGGTTGCTGTCTTAGTGTGTCAAAGGGGCAGATAACGAAAAACTTGCATGCTTGCTGTTGTTCCAGCTCTCATGCATCATTTACAGCCAGAGCAGCCAGAGAAAAGTTAAATGAGGAAGGAAAGCTGGAATGGAACATTCTGGTCACCTCCACATCCGGCATCATCTTCTGTTTCCTTATTAGCCAAATATAACCCAGATTTATTTTACTGTAGTGTTTTCTTTTGAATCAGCAGATCCTTTCTTTTTTTTAATTAAAGCAAATCTTGACAAAGCTGTAGGAAAACATACAAGCTCAAGAAAAAGGGTAATGGTTACTGTCATTTTATATATATATGTAGAAGTGATATATTACCATCTCCTAGCAATGCACCTGTCAGGAAAGGAAAAGAACAAAAAGGAGGTGTTATTACAAAAAAAATAGGGAAGTAATAATTTTATGATAAATATATATCTAAATAATGCTGAAATCTCTCTTCAGCCCATAGGAGCTGGACATTTACCTATATCGTTAAAGGAACAGAAGAAAAGCCTTCTCCAGTAAAAACCAAGATGGAATCCGTGAAGTGAATCACAGCTACCTTTCTGCAGTGTTTTCATGTAACATTTTTTGAGGCCATTAAGAATCTGTTGAAAAGAACCTAGAAACAGATGAGAGATGTTTTTTTGCTCTTCCTTACCTATTTCTTTGATGCCCATGACCAATAGAAAATTAATTTCACATTCTGCAGCAAGCAGCAAATTTTGAGTCGTATTCAATTTTAAAACTCATAATATTCTTCATGAATTAAATATAGCAACCAGCAATACAATCACCACAGTACGGCTGGAATTTTAGTTCGAATAATACATTGATTAAACTCTGCCCTCAAGAGTTTCGGTTTTCAGCATGACAAAGGTTGCTTTGATTGTCTCACACCTGCATTATCTGTGTATTAGGATTTAAGTACAGTGCTGTGATTTGGAAGGCATGCGGGACCATGCCTGTCACATATAATCTATACACATATGCACAAATTAAAGCCCATTGAGCTGGATTCCCTGGTGCCTCCCTGGACCTCAGCTGGCATAGCCGCACTGAAAATTGGTCCTATTATCAGGAGACAGACAATCACTTCTTGCCTCTGCCTTCCCCACCCCCTCCAGTTGTCCTTCATGGGGCTACTTGCTGCACAGTTTGTGTGCTGCCAGCGCTTTGTTGTGGCCTTTGAATTGCTCTTGCCACTTTGCTAACACCATCGGAAATGGACACATTTGATGGACAGCATATTATTGATAATTGGTTTAATTTGGTCTCCCTGTCTCGGCCAGGCTTCCATGCAAACAGAAGCATGCAAAGCAAACCTGGATGGGCTCTTTTAACAGTCTGCATACCACAAGCTTCATTTCATTACTAGATTCCTTAGCTTGAAGCTTAGCATGAATTAGAATATATACTAACAGGTTGCAGTGCAAGAAAGTGCAGTCCTAACCAGGAGCAGCTCATATCTTCCAGAGGACAACACACCTTGAATTTTGGGCCAGTTGCTACATAGCAAATGGGGTGCAGCTGTAGCTTGGACACACTTACAGAAACACCTGTGAAAAAGTGCTACGAAAGCCAAAAAGGGTATAAACCCTCAGGAAATACTGGTTACCCACAAGTCAGGGTCCCTGCAGCTTTCTACTTTATGTCTTCTGCAGCAGTTCTATTTCCTTTTTGCTAATCATGTTCCTACAGCTGTGAAAGCAGGCTGTGAAGTTAAAGTTCAAATTACTTCATCTTCACTGCTGTTTTAACCCGAGTTAGTTAGCTTTGGTTAACTCACTTGAGTTAAAGCTTAGACTTCTTAACTGTGTTTCACATACTGCTTCTAGAACATACTAGCAGCAATTAGCTAAAGCATTTCAATGTCACAGATACATCCTCAGCTAGCCAAAACATGATTGATAGATTAAACAACATGAAAAGACACACAGATTGGAAGACACACAATGAGGGTACAGACCACCTGACTGGTTGAAATGCATCATCAGTGCAGATACACATGGAGACAGCTCTCTGTCCATCAGATTATGTTAGAATATCAGTTGAAATGAGCCTTACCTCAACTGTGAAAAATAAAAGCCATATTTGCAAATCCTTGACAATATAATCTAAAAAAGTATAAAACACAAAGCACACTGTAATGCTAGTCATGAAAAACCTGTGAAAGTTTGCATCTCATCTGATATGGATTAAAAAAACCGAAAGCTTCATATTCACCTTTACTGGAAAACATCAGGCAAACAAAATTCCAAGTGCCAGTACAAAGAGCTAGTCTGGACTTGAATCAAGATTGATTTCAAGTACGTTAGAGATCTGATCTGAATGTTTTGCACAACTCATTTCAGGCTTTGATTTTGTGAGCTGAAGGCAAGAGCCCATTTCCTCTATGTCGAGTGCAACTAATAACAGCTGTAAAATAGTGCTGGCTGCCTGACAGGGCATAATACTTTTATCCTCTGACCTTCTGAGAAAAGGAGCAAGGTTGGCACAGATGCACACTGGTATATTTTTTCCATCATATAACATATTATCCTGATGCAACTAATTTCTCGGGATGATAAACATTTTCTCTTACTCAGTTTGTACATATATACACCTTTTAAAAAATATGGTTTGTAATTCAGTCTTCTTATAAGAAGGTTTGCATGCTATGTTCCCTCCAATATCAAAGGTAGCTGATAAGAGTTTGACATACTTGGTCTGCAAGTTCTGTGCAATTGCAGCTATCAGACACATGACCTACATGCCAAATCCACCTAGAAGCTGGGGCAAAAAAAAAAAATCTTGGATTTCAAAGTTTAAATGAGGTGTCCAAGTAAAATATCCTGTTTTCAAAGGCATCCAGCATTTTCAGATGAAAAGCAAGCAAAAAAATAAAAATAAAATCAAGCCTTCTTTTGTTGATTGCCTAAATATGGTTCTATATCTTAATTAGATAATCAAATTTGAATTAAGATGTTTGCCTCTATTTTTAAAATGTTGTTCATCTGACCACACTGGTAAAGGCAAACAGCTCAAGCCACTAAAATCAAAGGGTAAGCTAATTGTATTAAGTCAAAGCATGCAAAGGACTTGACTTTACAAGCCCTTCATATACAAAACTCCCACTGCCTGCAGGATTAGGGCCTCACATGGAGATTCGAGACCTTCCTATTTCTTTCAGTTCTTTTTTTTTTCATTCTGGAAGAGTTAGGTTGCCATCTGGCACGGGCCTGCAACAGCTGCACAAAATAAACTCAAGCAAACATAATGGCACAGGTGTGATTAACAATTACAAGGGGTAAGTATGGCATATTAATTGATCTAAACAAAAGCTGAACAAAAGGGAGTCTGCACCTCTGAGTACGTCATGTGCCACATTTTCAGCTCTAGAATTTATTCTTCAACTTTAGTGGTATGGAGAAGGTTTCGTTTAAATCACTGCTCCCAAGTATATTTTGGGTTAAACTTTTTCCCTTAAACCATGTGTAGTCTGATCAATACAGATACATCTGTCTCTACATATCACTTAAAAACTCTCTCAGGTAGCTGTAGAGAGCCTCCTACAGACTAAACATCCCCAGTTCCCTCAGCCACTCCTCATCAGACTTGTGCTCCAGACCTTTCACCAGCTTTGTTGCCTGTCACTGGACACACTCCAGCACCTCAATGTCCCTCCTGAAGTGAGAGGCCCAAAACTGAACCCAGTATTCGAGGTATAGCCTCAGCAGTGCTGAGTACAGGGGGACAATCACTGCCCTGGACCTACTGGTCACAAAATTGCTGATTCAAGCCAGGATGCCACTGGCCTTCTTGGCCACCTGTGCACACTGCTGGCTCATGTTCATGCAGCTGTTGATCAACATCCCCAGGTCCTTTTCCTCCAGGTCCTTTTCCCCCAGAGACCTTTCCAGCCACCCTGCCCTAAGCCTGTAGTGTTACATTGGGTTGTTGTGGTCCAAGTGCAGGACCTTGTTGAACCTCATGCAACTGGCCTTGGCCCATCACTCCAGCCTGTTCAGATCCCTCTGAAGAGCCTTCCTGTCTTCAAGAAGATCAACACTCCTGCCCAACTTGGTGCCACCTGCAAACTTACTGAGGGTGCACTGGATTCCCTCATCCGTATCATTGCTAAAGATACTAAGCATATATTTATACATGGAAGAAAAGACAGTTTTCTCTTCACATCATAGAATTATGTTCTTTCTAAGCTCCAGATGAGGAATTTTTATCCCACGGAAGTGAAATGTATCATTTTTTTAGAGCCTAGCTTCTTGTGACTTGCTTACAGAGTGACCTTGTTAATTTGACTGTGGTGAATATATCAAGTTCTAGGAAGTGGTTTTCAAGTCCTCAGTTTCTGCAAGGTCAAAAAGTTCAACTTCGTTGAGTCTTTTAAGACTGAAGGCCCAGATACCAGACTGAGTTCATTCAGAAGTGAGTATAGGCTGTTTAGATTTTAAAAATCAGAGAGGATGATAGAGAATGCTGCCCCATGTGCATAGTTTTGTGTTTAGACACAGTGGCCACCTCTACTCCTTTTACCTCTCACCTGCTGCTTTGAGGATTAAACTACCACATGCCATGACCATTACCTGTGATTCTTGTGCAGAGTAACCCTGCTCTGTTTGCACAACAAATCCATTATTCTAGGCACATCAGACTCTACTCATCCATGATAACTGATACATTTTGGACACTCAGCGTTACTATGCATTCTCAAAGCAAGTATATGTAAGCAGTAAGCTTACTTATTGCTTCAGCAGTAAGCTTGGAGTACCCTGAACATACACAAGGCCTAGTGCCCCTCCACTACTAACACCACAAGTGCAATGTCTCATAGGTTCTTACTGCACAGTTGAACAGAACACAAGCAAGCACATTAGATGAGTCTGTGTGCTGCGTGTCCAAGTAATTTATGCTGCCTCTAGAAAATGCTGCCAGAAGTGCTGTGGGTCAGGATCTCCCTTCTAACAACGAACACAAGAAAATGAAGAACCTCTGAGCAGGTCCTACCTCCAAGATCTTTGGGTCAGATTGTGATACTCCCAGTGAAGGACAGAGTAACTTATAGTTTTGTCCAATGAGCCACATAAAGCTCAGTTTGATCTCATTTTCTCAGCCTCAGTTTTTTCCTATCAGCTGCTGCCAGGCAGCGGAAGTGGAAATAGAATGGCATACAGAAACTAGCTCTGTGTCAGCTTTGAGCTTTCCTCCACCAGTGGAGGAGGCCATTTACAAGCATTTACTGGCCATTACAAGCACAATTCAAACCCCTAGATCAACTGAAAAATAAAATCTAGTAAAATAGAGAAACTTGGTGGTGAGAGACAGAACCTGGGACCTCTTTGCATGTAAGTCCTCAGCTGCACAGGGCATCCCTCCAGCCATAACCTCTGGATCTATAAGATCTCCAAGTAAGTTAAGGTCCAGGTAGATATGAAGAACTGTATGTGCCATGAGGTCAGCTGAATGATGTCCAATCAAGAAGTCAACAAGTGTTGGCTTTGCCAGAACCAGTGGGAGGCATAACACATGCCAAAGGTGAGTCAGTTAGCAAAAATTGTAACACATTTAACAATAACACACACCAAGTCCCATTTGCTGTGCTACTGAAAGCGTACATTAATCTGGAGACTAGAACAATCAAGGAAGCAGTTAGAAAAAAAAAGTACACTTAAGATTTGTGCCAAACCAAAAGAAATGCCACTTACAGACTTGTAGCTAGCATCCAAATAACTGATCACATTTCATCACGAAGAAACATGCTGTTATTGCCCGAGGCAAACATAGAACCTACTAAGGAACAAAATGGGATAAACCAAACAAGATATTAAGCCTGAACTCGACAAGCAACATTCCAGGTCCTGCCATATTTTTTGGTAAGGTGTGTGTTAGGAAGGCAGATTATTCTATGGAAGTTGTTACTTTTTCATGAAATGTATCTAACTGCAACAAAGTACAACCCAGAAGATCAGGAGAGGATTTATCTCTCTGGCCTTTGAAGGACAAGTAGGGTGGTCTAGGTTACTATTGTAAGCACCACAGCTCAGGGTCTCTGTTGACTTCATTTATTTTGGTAGAGGGGGAAAAGCAAGTATGTATACATGTGTGCATATCTTCCTGCAAGAATTGGGAGCTAGGATAAGAAATACGATAGGCCAAAATGAAATGAAGCAACTTTAAAAGTGTGCTAACAAAATTATCTTGAGACCTGTTTTGAAAAAAAATATGTTGTACAAGAACATGGTACTTATTCTTAGCCTAGGAAAAATTTCACCTGTAGTACAAGCTCTTTTGTTATCAACATGAGTAGTGAAGTATGCTGACATTTTCTTCACCAGCTTATACGTAGACTCTAATAAAATGACCTAAATCATTCCCAGGGTAAAGGCAGCCACTCACCATAGCTACAATAATGTTAATTCTCTGTCTTCTAAAAGCAGTGAAAAAGTACCCTCAGCTCCTCTGAGCATAGTGAATTAAATTGCTAAGGGATTACAAACTAGCAGCATTTCTAGGATCAAATTCACACATACCTCTGTTCACTCTAGAAGGTCCCTGGGCAACTCTTCAACCTCCTTCCTATCTATAGTGAGAGCTCAGTGTATTTCTTCCTTCTCCTTGTCATGTTTTTTTCTCCCTACAGCATTCTTTCCTGTCTGAAGATAAGTTATTCACAGTATTGCCACATAAAATTTTGAGCATGGATCAGTTAAGGGTCCTATAAGCCACCTCTCAAAACCAGGTTTTTGCTCTGCAGACCTTTGTGGAAGTGGCTGAAGCTGTGATTGTCTCTCATTTGCAGTCTGTAATGCCCAAATCATTACAGTTCTGCCCAGTGATGCCTAAACCATTTCCTAAAATAGGTCTATTGATTAGATATAGCTTTTAAAAACTAATACATCTAAGCTGACAGACAGATGATAGTAACTGTGGCCTCACAACCTTGACCAGCAAACAAAATAGAGGCATCATAGCAAAGCCTTGCTGTAACTATTTTGCCATAGTTTCAGCTTTCCTCACAGCAACAATTCTAGATTGCACACAACCACAGATTGGGGCAGGGCTCCTTTTTTCCCCGTTTATTTAATTTTTATGTGGCAAATCTCTAAAATCAGAAAAAACTAGTCAGCAGCTCAGTATGCAAGATTGCAAAATGCCAGGAAGACCTGAAGCTTCCCCTAACAGCATTTATACAAGGTGCCATTCTTTCATCCTCCCCAGTGCTGAACAGGAACAGAACATAGAGGAGGAAGTCATAGCTTATAAGCCACTTGCCTGACATGCGCAGTAAGCACATACTCCTGAGTTTTGTAAGCTATCTGTCAAGTCTTATGCATAAAACTTATTCAGCTGACTTCCATTTCAATTTGTCACACCAGCACCAGCAACCCACCTATTCCAGATCAGTGCTGCTGGAACAGAAGAGAGGTGGTTGCACTGTAAAGCAGTAGAGGCTGTGCCTCCCTCTGGTCTCTTCCCTCTCTGCCGCCCAATACAGAAGCAAAAAAATTACCTATGCTGGAAGAGATGCTTTCTAGGGTTGCAGCCTTCCCCTGCAGTATACCTTGATCGCATAATATGATATTGCCGAGGAAAGATATATAACCTCTTTAGGTGTGCCCTCACAGTACAAGCCATTGCCTGCAACTTCATACACCAAACAAGATGAAAATAATAAAGGCTATAGAAAGCTTTCCAATTTCTCATGCAACTCAGGACAAAGATTCGAGGCTGATGCAACTCTCATGTCTGATTAATCTGAACACTAAGAGGAGATGATTTTCAAACTTAAAATATGCCTGAAGAATTAATTACTCGCTGTTAAAAAATAAAATGCCCAAGAAAAAGGGCTTTGTCTGCTTAGCTATGCTGAACAGGAGCTAAAGATACTGGTTCTGCAAGAGGCACCCTCAGCCACTGCCGATTTATGTAACTTTGTGGCACTTTGGTGCTGTGGAGTGGTTGCAGTTTAGTTCTGGGAACCTAGACTGTGGGCATTTATCTCAGTTTGTTCATTACACAAAGGCTAAAACTGCTTGTTAAGATCATTACATGCTGTGACAAACGAGAATGGAAGAATGCATAGCACAAGTTATGCTCTGTAAGGGGTGCTCACAAATCAGAAGATAGATTCCACTCTGCCCCGGCTGAGTTAAATCTTGATATCCGCTTGCTTATCTTCCTTACAAATGGAATAAAATAGCCAGAGGGAAAAAAAAACATAGCCAGGTCTTGGAATGGTCAATACATCGATGTGAGGAATACAGACTCGGTTTGCAAATAAACGGCTTCAAGACTCACTATAATCACGTTTAACACTGACCCCTAGTGCTGTTCAGCAGCATCTTCACGTTTTTCTTGGGTGTTCGGCAAATGTCAAATAAATCAGACTAAAAGGAACTTATCTTTATACCGCAGGACTGCATCAGTGCTCCACCTCTGCCACAGACGAGTGGAATGCATCTCAGCCAAAAGGGAAAAGCAGTGATATGTTTCATTGAGGTAAAATAATAATTTGACAAAGTTCAATAAATTTGTTGGAATTGGACAAAGTTTAACTGTGCTTGAACAAGGTTCAGTAATTTTGATGGCAAGGTTCACTTTACTAATTACTGCATGGAAGAAACATGCAAAAGAAAAGTGAGTTATAATAGAGTTAGAATGATTCACTATGGATAAATTTGTAAGTTTTCAGTTTTCGAAAGACAGCAGAAATTTACAGACATACACACAACTGTGTAAGCTGATTTGAGACTTGTATGGTAACGCTAGAGGGCAGGAGAGCAGCTTTTACATCAAAGTTTTGCAATTTGAACATTTAACCTTCACCTAGCTAAAGGTGTGCCAAGGAACTCCTCCTTCATAAGAAAGCAAAACAGAAACAAGGTATTTTTTTTCTCATAGAATACTTACATCTGCTAAAAATACCATTTTTATTCTGATGTACTAGCTCAAGCATGGCAGGACAAACTGGAGCTGAAGAAATTAGCTTGCAATGAGGCTGTTCTCAATGATGTCCAGTGATACGACAAGGAGCAAAGGGTGCAAGTTGCAACAGAAGAGGTTCCAAAGAACACAAGTTAAAACTTCTTCACTGTGAGGGTGACAGAGCACTGGAACAGGCTGCACAGATGGGTTGTGGAGTCTCCTTCTCTGGAGACATTCAAAACCCACCTGGACAAGTTCCTCTGTGACTTACTCTAGGTGGTCCTGCTCTGGCAGGGGGGTTGGACTAGATGATCTTTCGGAGTCCCTTCCAACCCTCAAGATTCTGTGATTCTGTGATTAATGCTCTTTATTTTTAAACGTAGGCCAATATCCCTCCAATCATCTATTTCACTCATGTAATCTGTACTGGCAGATTTAATTAATGTTTTGTTAGGCTTCTCCTCTTCCTGAAAAGGAATTTCATATATTGCTTGATATATCATAGTAAATCATAAAGAGTTCATGTTCACTGGTTTTCCTTGTTCATTCAATGTGCTGGAACAGATAGTCAAGACAAACAGCCTCTCCTGGGTCAAAACCATGTGACTGTACAAGGAAGATGTGATTGTATTTAACTTCAAAGAGCATAAGCACCTTTGACCAAATGTAGTATTTTGTAGAATCGAGGAGTGGCTGAGGTTGACAGGCACTTCTGAAGGACATTTGGTCCAATCTTCCCTTAAGGATGGCCACCAAGAGTCAGTTGCCCAGGATCATGTCCAGACAGCTGTGGAATATCTCCAAACATGGAGACACCTCAGCCTTCCTGGGCAACCTGTGCCAGTGCTCTGTCACCCTCACAGTGAAACATTTTTTCCTGCTGTTCAGATGGGCCCTTCTCTGTTTCAGGTTGTGTCTATTGCCTGTGGTCCTGTCACTGGGCACCAGTGATCACAATATTTATTTATTTATTTATTTATTTATTTATTTAATTGGTGCAAGATGTGCATAAGTATTTCTCATATCAGAGCATTTTTAAATCTGCAAGTTGGCACTAAACAAAGGAATCATAGAATTATAGAATGGTAGGGGTTGGAAGGGACCTTTAGGGATCATCTAGTCCAACCCCCCTGCAGAAGCAGGTTCACCTAGATCAGGTCACACAGGAACATGTCCAGGTGGGTCTTGAAGACCTCCAAGGAAGGAGACTCCACACCCTCCCTGGGCAGCCTGTGCCAGGGCTCCCTCACC
Source organism: Colius striatus (assembly GCF_028858725.1). Classification (NCBI taxonomy): domain Eukaryota; kingdom Metazoa; phylum Chordata; class Aves; order Coliiformes; family Coliidae; genus Colius; species Colius striatus. The sequence goes on from NC_084759.1 coordinate 61,715,975, forward strand.
TCAACAGTCAAATAGTTTTTTCTTATATTTAAATGGAACTTTTTGTGTTCCAGCTTCATCCCATTACCCCTTGTCCTGTTGCTAGCTACTATAATAAAAAAGGGATGTCCCAATGTCCTGACACCCACCCTTTAGATATTTGTAAATATTAATAAGATCCCACCTCAGTCTGCTCCAGACTAAATAGCCCCAGTTCCCGCAGCCTTTCTTTGTACGAAAAGAACTATGACTGGTTTGGAACCTCAGGTTAGGAACTTCTGCAGTACTCAGTGCTATCTTAAAACAAGAGTGAATAGAAAGCCCCTGAATAAATCACAGGCTCAGTACTCAGTTACAAGAAAAAGAATGCTTAAGTCTCACTCCTATGCAATGCAAGTGTCTAGGGATGCAAAATGTAGAGGGGATTCACACAATGAGCACAAATCTGTCAAAATGCAAATGTGGTTATGCAAAATACCAAATGCACCTGCAAGAGCAGTTGTTGCGATTTATCTAATATTTAGATAACGCGTGAGGGTTTGTCTATTTGGCGTGGGAACAAGTTCTTTTTTTTTTTCTTTTCTGCTAAAAAGTTTCCACGAAATGGTGAAGTGCTTCTCTGACATGCAGGTTGATGCATGGTTCAGTAGGCAAGGTTCCGTCTAAGGACTGTAAAGTGATTAGAGCAGCTTTTTATACTGGAAGCTAAAGAAATAAAGGCAGACAAGCACTGGCAAGAGATTCAAGGGATCAAGTTTAGCATCTCAGTAGAGTGGATGATTGGTCAAAAGTACTGTTTTCATCCTCTGAAATGAAATTCTCATCCATTCAAGCAAAACAACAAGGCCATACAAGAAAACAGAATCTGTATATACTGTTATAATTACATCTTTGAAAATCTATAAGCTTCAGAGCAGCAGTAATGACTGGAGTCAAAAGACAAGCTTCAGAGGGTAATGGTAGTGACAACAATAAACATGGTGAGGTAAAAAAAAGGGGGGCAACAAAAATCCATTTCAACGATGCCACAAAACTGATTTTAAAGGAAATAAAAAGTTGAAATATACATACTTACATTCATTTTCACAGTTTTCTGTTTCGCACATATTGCATCTCACGCAGCCATTGATTGCATTTCTTCAAGGAATTGAAGGACATCAGTGCAGAGGTACAACATCTTTGCAAGAGGGTTGCATCTTCCTGCTACAGTGATCTGAGAAAAGTTAAGAGTTGTTTTCTGCATATGATTGCTTCAAATATTGCATCTTAGTATCAAAATAGTCAAAGTCCTTATTTCTTTAAGGAGAAATGCCAACAAACTGGCTTTCACAGAATCAAAGAATGGTAGGGGCTGGAATGGACCTTTTAAGATCATCCAGTCTAATCCCACTGCTAAAACGGATACATCTAGATCAGGTCACGTGTCCAGATAGGTTTTGAAAACCTCCAGAGCAGGAAACTCCACACCCTCCCTGGGCAACCTGTGCCAGGGCTCCCTCACCCTCACCCTTATGTTTAAATGGTCCAGCTTCTTTCCATTACCCCTTGTCCTGTCACCAGATACAACAGAAAAAAAGTAATGTCCTACCCTCCTGACACCCACCATTTAGGTATTTGTAAATATTAATGAGATCCCCCCTCAGTCCCCTCTTTTCTAGACTAAACAGCCTCAGTTCCCGCAGCCTTTCCTCGTATGAAAGATGCTCCAGTCCTCTGATCATCTTGGTGGCCCTGTGCTGGGCTCTCTCCAGAAGGTCCCTGCCCTTCTTGAGCTGAGGAGCCCAGAACTGGACAACGATAACTTTCATGTTAGCTAACCAGAAAATACATCATGGATTTTCTTGTCCATGCTGATGATGAACTGCAGCAGTGAGTGGTCCTCTTCACAGTTAAGGGACGTAATGAGTTGTGCAACTGCTCAAGCTACAGTCCCTGGAGTATATCCTAAGTCTCTTAGTCAACAGACATAGTTTCCAGTTTACTCAGAGCTTTACTGTCCCAAAGTCTAGAGAGTAAACTCTTAACCAAGTAAGCACATTCCTATAATACACAGCATGCACATTTGAAATTAACGTCTTTTAGGAACAAAGTTAACGGTATTTAACAGTATTTATTTTAAGACATAAGTTAACAGTATTAACTGAAGTTAACAGCATTTTTACTTCAAATGAAACATTGGACTGATCAAAACTATGTCCCTATCTCCAGAGCTCTTAAAATATTGGAACATGTGTATGTTACATTACATATGGTTCACAAGGGTGTTCTGGTTTGCTTCCTCTCTTCTCTCTGCATCCAACTATCTGACTGCTTCCTGCTCCTCTCTGTGCTGTGTGAAACAGTAAGAGCTACTGTTATTGCATGCAAAGTAATTTTTTGGTTCCAGATTGCTCTGCTGCAGCCCTGCTTCAGCCCTGAACATGAAAATATACACATCCGAGCTACCCCTCTACATCTTTCCATTCTGAGAAATGGAGGGCTAGAAGAAGAAGATATTTTTTAAAGGTCAGCATGCCACTATAAAGAGGAGTTTAAAGACTCTTTTGGGAACCTAGATAGTGAGCACAAGTATAGACACACTGGACATGATTCATCTCCCTAAACATTGGCATCTAGTGTCAATTTAGGTATTGCTGTGAATTCATCTGGCCTCCCAATCCCAGACCAGGAGAGTAAGACTCTTCAGCAGACAAGTCCCATAAAGCTGTCACAGATACCCTACAACAACCAAGATAATACTAAAATTGAACTATTATCCTACATGTGGAGTCTTAGGGTAGACTCCATTTGATATTAAGACAGATGTATTTGAGTAACTGAAATAGGTGCTTAAGGTCTTATTCTAGTTAGGAGAAATCTAATTAACACAACCAATAGAGTCCAGAGAGCCAGTCAGCTCCCCCCTAATGTGGACATCTATGTTTGCTCAGCTGAATTATTGATTTTGATTCACTGATAATGGAAACTTCCAGGAAAATGGCAAAACATAAACTGATGTCAAAGCAAGCCAAGAGCATCTCATCTGCCTCCCAGTATATCTAGGTTGACTTGACATCTTTACTTTTTTTTGACTATTACTTTGCATACTGGCCATGATTCAGGTGCTTTGAAGAGAAATCTAATCGATATAAGATTTAAAAGAAAATCTTAATGAAGCAGAAAATCCCTCTTAGGGTTAAGTCTTTCTCCTATCCATTCTCACAATTTCTTTAAACTTACATAAAAAGGAGTCTAATTGTAGTCAATAGTGTAGTTTTGTAATAAAAGTTGTCTTTTGTAGTGCAAATATTTATTTTTTTCTTATTAAAATTTATCCTGAAGGCTCTACATTTTATTGCAAGCAGCATGAAGAAGCAGAAGAAAATTGTATTTTCTTCACTTCCTTAAAACAGTTTTCTCTTTGTTGCCTTCTGAGCAAGAGGGATTAAACATCCTTAAGCTCGTCTTTGGCACCTTTGATAGCCATAATGGAGTAATAGTAAACGTATGAAAGACAGAAATCAGTATGAAAGAGGTCACTCTTCTAAAATTAAACTCTTGGAATAAACAAAGCCTAATGTGATATTGCTTATTCTGATACAATCAATAGGACTCACTCGTCAGTGCTGCAATGAATCAAATCTGCTGCAGAGAACAGAGACAAATACCAAAATTCTTTATTTTAGGAAAAAAGACCGAAACAGTAAAGATTTGTATCATCTAGATAACCAAAGGAAGAAGAGTGTTCTACAAGCAGCAGCCCTCACAAAGGCTGGTTTCTTAGGGACTGAGGCATGTGCTCCCACAAATGATTTGCCAAACCCCAGCTTCCTTTTTGCCACAATATCTTCAGCCACTGTCCTCCCATGGCCTCAAAGCTTCCTGACACATCCTCTGATTGCCATTCTGAGTCATACACACCCTCACTGGACTGCTGGCAGGCCAAATTAAGCAGTTTACTTAGGTGAGGCTGCTGCCTTCATTGGGGGAAAACAGACACTCATCCAGGTCTCTCTAATCTTGCCACTGACATTCACAAAACTTTTAAGGACTAACTGTGCCACTGGAGATCTCTGTTTACCTGTCAAATTTGCTTGATAGGGACTAATAGGACGAAAGATGTCGAAGAGGCAGAACAGATTCATAGCACAGTTGTGTAAGAGAGAGAAAAAAATAAAGACCCAGTTTAATTGTAGATTGCTTTCTTAACAGCTTATGCAGTTCACGGTGGGCAATCAGAAGATTAGACTTTGAAAGTCATGTCATGCTATTGAGCCTAGAAGAGATACTATTTCTACATGAAAAGGCAATAAATCTGTAAGATAACTGAAGAATGCAGTCATGGAACATAAAAAAGCCAACTGCTTTGCTTTCCATCCTTTCCCACTTCCGTGCATGCCATAAATGGTCCCAGTTGATCAAGTTCAGCCCAACTCCAGATTGACTTTTGTTAGACCCATTCAGAATCAAAATAACACCTTTTTTCCTCTCCCTACCCCGAAGCTTATTCATGCTGCAGGCAGCAGACAGGGAGTCACACCATGGGAGCAATTCAGATCTACTGCCATTGTAAAGTGGGGATTATCAAGGGTTGCACCCAGGCAAGCCTGTGATACTTATATACAGGGTTGGAAACAAGAGTCCACATGAGTTTGGGGTTGGAAGAATCAAGAGGAAAAGCTTCATAATTAGGACAGCAGAAGGTCACTCTTTTTCCACTTATCTAGACAAAACAGCTGATTTAGGGGCTGTCTCTGAAGCCTTCCCAGAAAGACTGACACCAGCTTCTGGGGCATTTTGGGGAACCTCTCACACCTCAACACATGCCTGTTTCAGAGACCTCACTTCATCTACAATATGCAAGTCGCAAAAAAGGATTCTCTTCCAATTTCAAATAAAACTTTTTTCGTGTACAAACTCTTAACACTTTAACTGGATCAGGGTTTACATGTGCAAGCATCAAACTGACTCAGAAACTGTTATTTAAAAGCAGCTGGAGGAAGCTATGTGCTAGCACTAGTAGTACATGGCACCTACAGATATTTTTAGAACAAAAGAAAGGAAGAAGCTTCTCAATGTAGATAAAAATACATAAATTTCCACAAAGTGAGAAGGTTTTGATATGAATGTGAAGCCCTACCCTTCCTCTCAAGATTAAGGATACTAGAGTGCAAATTTATAAAGCAGTTTGTTTTAACTGACTCTCCAGATCTTCACAAGAGTTACCAGTACTATTCATAAAGCAGTAGGCATATCAACACCACATAACCGTTAGAGTAGCTTTGCTTGTTACTAGTTTTGAACTTGAAAGAGAAACTTACGCATTAAACTACTTAAAATGGAATTTTCCCCTGTTCACACCCAAAAGAATTTTTAAGCCTCAACCACCACAAAGACCTTGCTGTTCACAGCACCTTGTGTCAGCCGTATCTATTTGCCCACATGCCTACATCACCTCCAGCGAAGGAGAAAAACTTTGGAGTCTATCCATAAGGGCGCTTTCTTTGAATGACCAGTCACTTCAGAAGTGGTGATGTCGGAACAGCTTCCCCATTGCAAAAATGGAACCCACCTGAGCAGAGCCACTGGAGCAGCAGTGCTGTAGCCTTCCACCATAGCTCAAGCAACCATTTCTCAGAGCTTCAGACCAACAGCCTGCTTAGACAAAGCTAACTTTTCAGGACAACGTGAGAAAGCAGCATATAGCATACAGACGTTACCAAGCAAGCTAAGATGATGTACTCTTCTTAGACAACGCATGAACCAGATAGATGCTAATGAAGTAATAACACACTCAATGTACACTTCTGTGCCTGTTTCCTCACCTCCACAGAGCGTTCCCTGGGCCTCCTCCACGATACTGCAGATCACAGGTCCTCTCTGCGCTTCAGACCATCTTCCTGTGACTATGGCTGCTCTTAACTGTCACCCATCCCCATCAAGAGCATTTTCTTCTCTTCCAACCCCCACACTTCCTGTGCATCTTTTTTTTCTTCCCCACTCAAGACTTTCATCTTAGAGATTAGCACCAGCTCCTCATTTTTACATTTTATTTCAATTTTTTCTCCCTGCATTTTGTTATGTTTCAAACTTAGTCCTCTACTGAGATATTTAAACTGCAAGATGGTAGATTCAGACTACTTATAAGGAAGATATTTTTTACGGTAAAGGTAATGAAATGCTGGAACAGGTTGCTCAGAGAGGCTGTGGATGCCCCATCCCTGGAAACATCCCTGGATGGGGCTTTGAGCAACCTGATTTAGTTGAAGATGCCCCTGCTCATTGCAGTGGCATTGAACTAGGAGGTCTCTTCCAATACAAACCATTCTATGATTCTATGACATTTAAATTAATCTTGTTCTGAGTTCCTGCAGTTTGCTGCCCCGATATCACACGTTAAACAGAAACCACTGAGCGCAGGGGAGTCACCATTACAACTGGTCTAAGAAAGAAACGTGACAGTTAGGAACTTTTCTTTCACATAGAAAGATCCACAAACTGACAAATACATATACTGTTAACTATGTAAATTTCAAAGAGACTTTGAATCAACAAATACAACAAGTGGAATGGATAATAAGCTAAAGGTACAAAATCTTGTTTGTATTCCTTCTTCTGCCATGGAAGCTATTTGTACACATAAAGGTGTTTTTACAGAAGTCAAGCATGATGGTAACACTCACTAGACGGGTCTATTGGATCTAAAGAAACCACTATCAAAAGGATTAGTCTTGCCATTATGTGATCTAATGGAAAGATAAATAAGGATTTAGCTTTCCTCAAGATCTTGGTTATCAGAACGTGAAAAAGTAGCAAACCTACAAATACAGTTGAGTAAAAAAACCTCAAAATAAATCTATGTTTTATTGCAGGCATAAAATCAGTATCTGCCATCTGCAGCATGTGTGCTCAACAGCATCAGAGAAGAAAAAGCCCCAAAAAGGTGACAGTGAGAGATGAAAATCTGACCTACGTAATAACAGGAGGAAATCACTGACGTTGAACAGTTATATGTCAAAGAATAGCTATTGCAATTAGGTGAAGAGGGGCACACAGGTCCATTTTTCTCAAATGCACACTGTTTGCTTGTGACCAGCTGTCATCTTTGTGGCCTTCTCCAAGTTGTAACTCAGACACTGCTTTTCCTTCTCCATCAAAGCAAACACAGATGATTGTTTTTCTTGTGGTGTTCTGACTTTGGCTGGATGCCAGGTGTACACCAAGCCATTTTATCACTCCTCCTCCCAAACTGGACAGGGGAGAGAGAAATAAAATGAATGAACTCTTGAGTCGAGATAAGGATAGCAATTAGAGTCACAGGTAAAACAGACTCAACTTGGGGATAAATGGTTTGATTTCTTAACAAACAATCAGAACAGAGCAGGGAAAATGAGAAATTAAAAAAACACAAAACAAAACAACAACAAAAAAAAGCCCTGAATCTTTGAAACACTCCTTCAATCCCCTCCTTCTTACTGGGACTCTCTCTTCTCCCCATTCCAGCAGGACAGGGGAACCAGGGGATGGGGGTTACAGTCAGTTCATTACAGATGGACTTTGCCACTGCTTCTTAGGGGGAGGCCTCCTCACACTTCCCACTGCTACACTGTGGGGTCCTTCCCATGGGAGATAGTCCTCCACAAACTTGTCCAACATGGGTCCTTCCCACAGGGTGCATCCATTCACACACTGGCCCAGTGTGGGTCATCCATGGGGGAAACAGTCCTTCAGGAACAGACTGCTACAGTGTGAGTACCTCACAGGATCACAAGTTTTGACAGCAAACCTACCCTCTGACATGGGCTCTTCTCTCCACGGGTTCCCAGGTGCTGCCAGGAATTTGCCCCAGGGTGGGCTTCCCACAGAGTCACAGCCTCCTTCAGGCATCCACCCGCTGCGGTGTGGGGTGGATGTGCTGTGAGTGGATCTCTGTTTGTCAGTGGTCCTCCATGGACAGCAGGGGGACAGCTGCCTCACCATGATCTTCATCACAGGTTGCTGGGGAATCTCTCTTCCAGTACCTGGGCACCCTTCCCCCTTCTTCTCCACTGACACTGGTGTGTGTGGAGATGTTGTTTTCACATTCTCATTCACTTCTGCTGATGCTGCCACCATTTAACATTTACACAGCAACTTCTTCCCCATCTTCAATATGTTACTCACAGAGGCATTACCTTAGTCACTAATTGGTTCAGTCTTGGTCAGCAGTGGGTCCATCTTAGAATGGCCCTGTCAGATACAGGGGAAACTTCTAGCAGCATTTTTTTTAAATAAGTCATCCCTGTAATCCTCCCGTGCTACCAAAACGTGGCCCAGGCAAAACTACTATAATTCTACCTGGTGTACCTGCTCCAAGATGTGTCGGCCAACATCTGGATTATTTCATATTGGGTTTTTATGAGTTAACATTGTCTGCTTCAGTAGTAAAAGCTGTATTGTATTTTGTGCTGCCATTCAGCGAGACCTTGACTGATTTGACAGTTAAGCAGAGAGATTCAACAAGCGCAAGTGCAGAGTCCTGCACCTGGGGAGAAACCTGGGCCTGGAGAGCAGCTCTGCAGAGAGGGACCTGGGAATTCTGGTGGACTGAAAACTAAAAATGAGCCAGCAACGTGCCCTCGTAGCCAAGAAGGCCATTGGCACTCTGGGGTGTATTAAGAAGAGTGTGGCCAGTAGGTCCAGGGAGGTTCTCCTCTCCCTCTACTCTGCCCCAGTGAAGCCTCATCTAGAGTACTGCATCCAGTTCTGGGATCCCCAGTTCAAGAGAGACAGGGAACTTCTGGATAGTCCAGCAGAGGTCTACCAAGATGATCAGGGGACTGGAGTGTCTCTCTTATGAGGAAAGGCTGGAGGATCTGAGGCTGTTTAGCATGAAGAAGACTGAGAGTAGACCTCTTCAACACTTAGAAGTACCTAAAGGGTGGATGTCAAGATTATATGACATGTTTTCCTGTAGCATTCAGTGACAAGGCCAAGGGTAATGGACATGAGCTGGAACACAAAAAGTTCCACTTGAACACAAGGAGAAACTTCTTTCCTGTGAGGGTGAAGGAGCCCTAGCATAGGCTGCCCAGAGGTTACAGAGGTTTCCAAACCCACTTGGACGCATTCCCGTGTGATCTGATTGTGGTGAACCTGCTTTAGCAGGGGAGTTGGACTGGATGATCTTTGGAGATCCCTTCCAACCCCTACCAGTCTGTGATTCTGCAGTTCTATAAAAGCACACATTTTTCATCATTGTCTTGCTGGATAATGATTCCCTAATCTGTGTGATACCAAAAATGACTGGATGATGAAGGATTTGTTGGAAACCTCCTGACACACCATCTGCGCCATAGCCTTGAAGACGTATTTTCACCTGAAGGCTGCAATAGCTGAAGAGGGGTCTAAGGGCAACGGGTCTCTATAGGGACCCTCACAGAAACAAGCCTTCGCCTCAAAACTGTGGAGAATAGTCTCAGAATAAATGTATAGGGGGATTCACTGCGATGAAAAGTCTCAGAATCAATGGGGGAAGGAACACGCCACCAGCCCCCACGGTTCGATTTGCCCTCCCCGGATGGCACGTAGCGCTCCCGGAACGGTGCGCTCGGGGGGTTGTTTCCGTGGGGGAGGGGATGGAGGAAGAGAAGGAAAGAAGGAAGGGAAGAGGCGGGTTTAAGCGGCGCAGCGGCGGGCAGGGCGCGTCGCTGGGCGGGGGGAGAAGCCGGCGGACAGGCAGGGGCTCCCGGCGCGGCGGGTTTGGCGTTTCGGCCGCTTCCCTTGCCGTCACCCACAGGCTGCGCGCGAGGATGAACCTGGAGCGGCTGAGAAAGCGGGTGCGACAGTATATCGACCAGGTGAGGCGCAGCGGGAAAAGCCGCTGTTACTGCGGGGTGAGGATTGCTGGGGAAGGGGCGGCTGGCCCGCCGGCTTCCCCCAGAGCAAAGCCCCTCTCGGCCCTGCTCTCCGGAGGGGAGAGGGGAGTGGGACAGTGGGTGACAGCCTCCGTAGTCGGAGAGAGGGTGTTAATTTCGAAATAATGGCCCCTTTCCCCTCGAAGAAGAGGGAGCGGTGTGGGAGAGGCGTGCGGCGAGCGGGAAGCGCCGGCGGAGCCGTCTCCGCTGGGGGCTGGGACGCGTGGCCTCCCAGGAGCATGACGAGGGGATTTTCCTTTTGTTTTAGGAATAGCTTTTTTACCGAGAGCGTTGTTAAGCACTGGAACGGGTTGCCCAGGGATGCCCAGGGACGTAGTGGAGCCACCATCCCTGGAGATACTTAAAGACGCATAGATGGAGGTGCTGAGGGACATAGTTTAGTGATGGGCTTGGCAGTGTGAGGTTAGTGGTTGGAACCGATGATCTTAGAGGGTCTTTTCCAACCGAAATTATTCTGTGTTCCATGGTGTCTTCCTCGTTTGGAAGCGAGGGCATATGGGCAGGATCCTGCCCTCGTGGGTTGTACTAGTTGAGCCGTGTCCCTTTGGCGATCCCAGATGCCCCTTGTACTGCAGTGCTGCAGACTGCTATTAGAAGAACAGCCTTGTTTTTCAGCTGTTGATGGATTCAGTAATTATATTGCTGCAGGGCAAGTTAAAAGAAAACAAAAGACACCAAAACAACTCAAACCCACAACAGAAAAAATACATTCATATATTAGATGAACTATAGCATGAGTCTTCACTGCTTTGGTACTGGCATCGCTACTGGGAGAAACTCATCCCTTCAGTTAGCAGAAACATTGTGTGGCCAGCAAGTCTGACCAGCCCTAAGTTAACTTGGTGCATTTTCTTGCTTTGTTTTATTTTCCTATATTCAAGTTAAATTGGCTCACCAAGCTGTTTTGCCATGCAGCTATACAGTTGTGTAGTTCACAGGAAGGGGCATCAGGAGGAAGATGGGACCGCTTCTTTGTGTAATAAAGCCAGCTTTTGGTACTCTAGAACCACTTAAAAAAAGCAATATAGTGCTCTGTAGGCCTGGACAATGCCCTTCCTTTGTAGGTTTGAGACAGTTAGTTAAACCTTAGTTATTGTAGACAGCTGTTATGTGAGTGGGATTTTGGTTTGGCTTTTTTTTGTTGTTGTTTTTCCCCTAGGAGTGCAATTTGAGACCAGAATATTTTGTTGGCAAATTTACTGGGTGTTCTTAATCCCCATCAAGTAGGGAATGGAGAAACAGGACAGAAGAGACCACTGAGATCATGGAGTTCATAGTGCTTTGTGTGGACTGAAATAACATAAGTATGTGTTTTGGAGAAGTCTGCCAAACCTCTACTCCAAGAGCATAAAACAGTCTCTGAGATTGTAAACAAACTCCACAACTGTAATGTTGCAGGAAAAAGCGGAAGTGATCAAAGCTTTTCTAGTGATGGAAGTCCTTGCAATGGCAGGATATCTGTTAAATGTCCAGCAGATCCTGGAAATCATGTTATGCCTCATAGTATGGAGTAGGATAAAAAAGAACAACAGTAGCCTCTGACAATCTACTTGAAGAATAATCCCAGTAAGTTTCATGAGTCTTTGCCTAGCACCCTAAAGGTCTGACACTGTGCAAGCACTGCTGGGCAATAACCAAAACATCCCTGTGTTATCAGCACTATCCTCAGCACAGATCTAAAACACAGCCCTGTAGCAGCCTTTTTTATTATTATTATTCTCTTTCCTCTGAAATGCAGCATTTATTTTAACTGGACATAGGGGATTCTTCCTACTTTTTCAGTGATAGCAAATCGTCTAATGACCTATTGCCCAACTTGTGTAATATACCTTTTGGTCAAAGATACTTGCGTTTTATTGAAAATAATCAACCCCACTTCAAATTACTTTTTTGTATCCTTTAGAAGTTACAGTACTGGCACTTGTAAACTGTTTTTTGAACTCACAAAGATCTCAAATGTGAATTGCTGTTTGTTAGAGACTATGTGCGTTAAGATACTAAGTGTGAATGATGCACAGGATATTGCAAATAATCTAGGAAAGATAATCGCAAATAAATTGTAATTATTTCTATTATACTTTTACAGCAACAGTATCAAAGTGCCCTGTTTTGGGCAGACAAAGTAGCTTCACTGTCTCATGGTAAGTAGTTGCTTTTTACATCATTTTTTTTTAACTCTGATAGTGCTCTGGTTTGGTTTTGATGGGATTTTGTTGGTTTGGGGTTTTTTCTTTTTTCTAGAGATGGCTGCCTAAATGTTGGAATTTTTAGTATCTTGGTTCACTTTTGAATTTTGTGTCCAAAATAACGCTTGGCCAAACCTTAAGATTTGCCTACCTTAAGAGAAAAAAAGATAAAGGTACAAGAGAAAACAGTGATTTCTTACAGGATTAATTGTTGCTGTGGATGACAAGTATAATGCCATTTTACAAAGTGAGTTGATGCTGGTAGCCTGTGTCTACCTAAAGCTGTGGACCATTTAGACTTCTTAAAATTATTCCAGGGGCTTGATCCCACAAAATCTCTGGACATCAATAGAGAGTACTAAACAGTGCTTCTAGAGTCATAATATCAAACTGCAGAAGTCTAGTGCTCTTGCTTTCACTGATTCCCACTGGTCTTTTTTGAGACAGACAATTCAAGGTTGTTTTTTTCTGCTCTATGTGCAAGGGCAGAGTAACTACAATTGCTTCTTTTTTAGATCCATATCTCTGTTGTCTCCTTGTGACATACCTTTAGCATGTGATCTTTTGTATTCATTGTCTGGTATTTGTATTCATTCACTATCTGATGTGTTTAAAGTTAAAATCTGATTATTTTTCAGTTTAATCTTTCACTGATAGGTAATACAAGGGAGGATGTGGGGTGTGTGTGTATCCCAAATTTATAACACAATAAGCTGCTGCAATAGGGGGAAAATACTCTTCTACTGAAGTGAAAGTGAATATACTATACAAAAGTGTTTAAGGAGATATATAAACGATTATAAACTAATCGTTTCTAATTTGGTCTCTTATTTTAGAGGAACCACAAGATATCTACTGGTTGGCCCAATGTCTCTACCTAACAGCTCAGTACCATAGGGCAGCACATGCCCTTCGATCTCGTAAGTTGGATAAGGTAAGTCATTTCAGTCAAAGACTTACAACTGTTATTCTTCTTTTAAACCTCTGCTGCTTACCGTAATGACTTCTTCACCATCAGAGGATCGGGTTTATGGGAAAAGTAATTTGAGCAGAGTTGGAGCCTCATGTTGGGCAGAGAAGAACCTTATGAGATTCAACAAGGGCAAGTACAGAGTCCTGCATCTCAGAAGGAACAACCCCAGGTACCAGTACAGGCTGGGCATTGACCTGCTGGAGAGCAGCTCTGCAGAGAGAGACCTGGGAGTCCTGGTTGATAATAAACTAACCATGAGCCAGCAATGTGCCCTCGTGGCCAAGAAGGCCAATGGCGTTCTGGGATGCATCAAGAAGACTGTGGCCAGCTGGTTAAGGGAGGTTCTTGTCCCTCTCTACTCTGCCCTGGTGAGGCCTCATCTGGAGTCCTGTGTCCACTTCTGGGCTCCCCAGCTCAAGAGGGACAGAGAACTTCTGGAGAGAGTCCAGTGCAGGGCCACTAAGATGATCAGGGGACTGGAGCATCTTCCTTATGAGGAAAGACTCTGGGGATCTGGGACTGTTTAGTCTGGAGAAGACGAGACTGAGGGCAGATCTCATTAATATTTACAAATACCTGAATGCTGGTTGTCAGAAGGTTGGGGCATCCCTTTTTTCTATTCTATCTAGCAACAGGACAAGGAGTAATAGGATGAAGCTGGAACACAAAAAGTTCCATTTAAACATAAGAAAATACACTTTACTGTTCAGGTGAGGGAGCCCTGGCACAGGCTGCCCAGAGAGGTTGTGGAGTCTCCTTCCTTGGAGGTCTTCAAGACCTACCTGGACACATTCCCATGCGACCTGATCTAGGTGAACCTGCTTCTGCAGGGGGAATGGACTAGATGATCTCTAAAGGTCTCTTTCGACCCCTGCCGTGCTACAATTCTATGAATTTAAAAACCTGCATGATGTAGTTTATCTGAACCAAGTATAGCTCTGTGTTCAGTCAGCCAGATTTAAACTGTTTTCCCCAGAAAGATAGGGTCACAGAAAAGAGAAACAGTCCACAGATACAACTGCAGCAGGTATGGGGAGGTGTAGTGTCACTTCAAGTGTAATTTTTTAAATTGTCCTTCTACTCTGCTGATGAGTGGTGAAGGCAAGAGTAAAGCAGGTATCCTTCAAAAGTTTTAATAGGAAAAAAAGTGTTGCAAACTTAGCCATTTTGATCAGGAAAGATTTTTTTGGAGACTGAAGGGATGAAGAAGCTGTGCAACTGAGAAAGCAGAGAGCAAAATGGGATCTGACAGTGTAAGTAAACGTGCTTTCTCTTTGTAACTAATATGTATGAAACTTTTGTTTCAGTTATATGAAGCATGTCGCTACCTTGCAGCTAGGTGTCATGTGAGTACACACTTTAACCTTTTTTGGAAACAAAATGAACTAAATGAAAGATGCATTTTGTGAAGATTAGGTATCTGACAGGAATTGTGGATGTCTGGGTTCATTGGAACAAGGGGTTTATATTATGTGACAGTTGGTTTCAATCTTTCACCTTCAGTTTGGTCACCAGTGTATCCATTGTGGTATTATTCTGAATAAATCTTACTGACCTTTTTTCCAGGAAAGAAAATACTCCTGTAATATTTTTTGGGGGAGGGAAAAAGTATGAACCGTTTTTCTTTCTTGTCTTCTCTTGTCAACCATTATTCATCGGTTGGTTGTAGTCTGACCAGAGGAGATGTGATTTGTGATTGTACAAGTATAGTTAGCAGCTTTATACTTCTGTATAAAATGCGATACTTAAATAGTTAAAATGCAGTGCTTTCACAGGAGAACTGAATGAATTGGTAGACTAAATAGAGAAATTTGAAACAGAATAATGTACTGCTTATAGAATAAGACGATTGTATCTTGTTAAAACCTGCATTAAGTATTTCTAGAAGCATTTCTGCTTCTGTGATGGCATAATGCTGAACAGCAGAGTTTTTTCCAAAGATGTTTATAATTTTTGTGTATTACAGATGACAAGTAAAATAACTGACTGCAAATGTAAAATGAAAGATGTCCAAATAAGAATACACGTGCATGAAAAACATGCTGATAACCACCGGTGGTTACAGTCTGTACCCTTAAAATGTGACACTAGTTACTGGTGATTTATAGGCAGATGTTTTTCAAGTCCCAACTTTGTTTTTTATATGCACATGTTTGGCTAGTATGCAGCAAAAGAACATCAACAGGCCCTCGATATTCTTGATATGGAAGAACCAATCAACAAGAGACTTTTTGAAAAGTACATGAAGGATGAAACTGGATTGAAAGACTGTACCACAGACTGGGAGATGTCACAGTCTTCCGTAAGTGCTATTTTTTTAAACAAATATTTTATGACTGAGGGGAAAAAGAAGTAGTATCAGGTCAGAAAGTTATGTTAGAGCTTAAACTCTATGTTTAAGCTTTGGGGTTTTTTGATAACATAACTTTCAAAAATGCTGAATTTGTCTCAGTTCAATTAGAAATCATGTGTTAGCTTGCCTGTATGAAATAACTTGGTTTGCAGAAATGAAGAGTGCTTTTCAACAACTTTCCATAAATTATTTGCAGACACTTTGCAGGAAGTTCATTATCTAGCGTTGGTTTTTAGTCTTTTACCTCATGCTGCAATTTCAGTCTTAATAATATAAAGTAACGTTTCTTTCAATTGGGCAGAAGGTTCTGAGATAAGGCAAGTTTTCTTCTATTCCAGATATTTTTAGTGCAATATTTTCTTAATTGCTCAAATGTTGTTCTCACTGGGATGTTTTTTGATAACACTTGAAAATTGTGTGATGTGAAGGTAAAGTTTTTGAAGTTCAGTGAAAGAATTCTGTAGAGCACAGAGTTAAAAGGGACGAGTACCACATGTGGGTTGAAGAATCTGTGAAGAGTTTTTACTTTCAGAGTTACAGGTTGAAGTGTATGAGCTGAAACTACAGTCAGGGTAACTGACAGATGGCATTTTCCCTTGTAAGACTGAGGTAGCAAAAGGAGTTAAATAATCTATGTGAACTGATTTTGAATGCTGATGTTAATGGTATTGCTTAGACAGAGTTACTGTGGTTCACCTTAATGGGAACACGTAAGCGGCCACTGCAAGCAAAGGAAGAAGTCCTCAGCCTTGGCTGTTTGTTCTTGCTCCTTGTTTCATGGTAGTCTGGCCTGAATGTTTGAATGGCTGATTATTGAACTAAATTGGGGAGAAATTTTGACTGAAAAATTAACTCAGCCAAAAAAGTCAACTTCATCAGTCCTTACCTTCACAATTGTTTGCAATAATGTAGCTCGCTAATGTGAGAATGGACTTTGATTTGCCAAAGGAGAGAGCTACTGGAGTTGGATACTGCTGCAAGAAATTACAAGAGATCAAACTCCTCTCTAGGAATATAGCTTTTTCAAACTTAATTTGATTATTTTGCACAGACACTACTTCCAGAGTGAGAATGATGTGTCTGAGCTAATAACTGTTACCAATTCCTTGGGCTGGGGTTTATTAGTTGTTTATGTTGTTTCTAGTGTCAAAACTCTTGAGAGGGTTGATCTGTCTGGTTAGTCTGATGACATAAATGACTAATGTGTTAACTTTCTCCAAGTTGTTTGTTGACACTCCTGTGGCTTTCTGAGTGAAAACCTATCTAGGGAGTTTTGGTTCTTAGACACCTTAACACTACTTTAAGTATGGCAATAATGATCTTTTACTACTTTCATTTCTGAAACATCTATGTTTTACATTAAAAGAATTATATATTTTTCCGCTCAAAGTAGTTGAGTCTATTCCCTTGGTTTTTTTCACCTCTGTAGTCAAGAAAGAAGTGAATTGTCTTTGGAAGTGACAATTTCCCTGTACTGAGTATGAAGGAAATTTAGTATAATTAGCCTACTTCTCAATGTCAGAGCTGGATGCCAGAAGTAGAAAAGAAACTCTGTCCTCCTTCTACTTATTTTAAACCTGTATTTGTTTGACATGAGATTTTTTAATGATAGTAGAGATTATATTTTCTTTAAAAATAGCACTAGAAAACCAGGTTCTGTCATACATGAAATGCTTTTTACCTTTCAGGGAGCCCATTTGATTTGTACTCAATACCAAATTGCAAACATTGATTCAGTCTTTGACCTCCAGCCCTGCTTTTCCACCAGATCAAGAGCTCTATATGCCTCTTGCGAGGGAAGATCTATGATGCCTTGGATAACAGAACTCTAGCAACATACAGCTACAGAGAGGCCTTGAAGCTTGATGTTTACTGCTTTGAAGCATTTGATCTTCTAACTTCACACCATATGCTGACAGCACAAGAAGGTCTGGTTAGCAGTATTTCTCAAATACAAGTAAAATTTAGCTGCTTTCTCAATATGCTTTTTTTTCTGGAAAAAAAAATTAAAGCAATACTATGAGTAACAGATTTTAAAGTGTTAAGAGTAGAAAAGGTATGAAAGAGTAAAAATTATAATCAGCTCAAATTTGCCATTTGTATTTGAACTTGATTTTTTTCAGTCCTGAAGTGTTAAGAATTAAAAGAAACAAAGTAACCTAGTTGTCCTGTTTGTTAGCTCTGGAAGCTCCCATGCTCTTTGCCCAACCTAAACAATAGTTGCTTTGGTTAATAGAGCATTCTGAGTGATGAAACTTGAAACATACAATGAATGAAAATAGTGGTGTGTTAATATCATCTTTACTAAATTTTATTTAGAAGTGTAGAAGAGAAAAATAACACTCCATCATTAATTTCCATAACTGGTAGTATTACACTAAACCAGTTATCTGTACTGTTATCTTCATCATAGTTTTGGAATGAGCATGATGAAATTCTTTGCATCTCTATGTTCTTAAAATATTGGACATTTCTTCTGTAATGATGCCATGTTTTTTTTTAATTCACATAGAGAAAGAACTGCTCGAATCTCTACCTCTTAGTAGACAATGTACAGAAGAAGAACAGGAGTTACTTCACTTCTTATTTGAGAATAAATTGAAAAAGGTAAACCCCAAAAGTGAAAAAATAACTGGAGAATGAATTGAAAGTTTTGTCTTGAGGTGTAAATTTTCATGGATTCCATTTATTCTGAATATTGGAATAAATAGATTTTTAAGTTTTTGGTTATTTTAAAATTCATGATGCAATAGATATCACTATGGGAGTAGTATAATGGTTTTGTGTAAACTTATTTTTCTGGTATGGTGGCAACTTGAAAGTCTGATTTGGGGGTTTTTTTTAGCTTTATTTCTTGACAAACTTCTAGATGGGTAAAAACAACATTAATGTATGCAAAATAGCAAGTACCTGAAAATACTAGGATATAGCAACTCTATTTCAGACTCGTTTTTCCAAAGATAATGTGAGAGCACTGGAAGCCAACTATACATTGCTCAGTGTTCAGTTCTACAGCTTGCACTTAAGATGTTGACACTGGCAAGCATATTTCATGTTCTAAATGAGCTTTTAAGCATGTTACAAGAACCTTTTACAACTACTAATACCATCTGATTTTAGATTGCTTTTTGTTTGATGTTTTTTGTCTTTTGCCTTTCAGTATAATAAACCCAGTGAAACACTCGTTCCTGTATCAATAGATGGTCTTCAGGAAAACCTGGATGTGGTAGTATCCTTAGCTGAACGACATTATTATAACTGTGATTTCAAAATGTGTTACAAGCTTACTTCGCTGTAAGTACATAAAGCAACTGTGAGGGGTTTTTCTTCTATGGTGAAATATAATAGTTATACCTGGACTTAGAGCAAATGTCATTGTTCATTGGATTGACATATTTAACTGTGTGATACAAAGTTTCAGGTGTTTAAAATGTGTAGTTTTTATCTGGCAAGACATTTTATTTTTATAGCTTCAAAATTTTAGCCTTTCTTCAAGACATGCTTTAGTATACTTTTTACATGGTATTTTGTACTTTTCATTTCATAGAATCATAGAATGGTAGAGTTGGAAGGGACCTTTAGAGCTTATCTAGTCCAACCCCCCTGCAGAAGCAGGTCCACCTAGATCAGGTCACATAGGAACGTGTCCAGGCGATTCATTTGACATACTCTGAACTATTTGAAAATGTCAACTAAACTTTCAAGGTGTACTTCTCAGAGAATGGGAGTCATAAAGTTGTGCTTCTGATTTAAGAGATTTTGTGAATAGATTTCTAGACATCTTTTAGGGTTTTTTCTCAGCTTAGTTCACCAAATGCTAATGCTTACAGGAAGGACACATGCCTACAAGTCTGTTGTCTGTGAGACTATCTTCCATTTCTAAATGCCACAGGAAATAAAAATTTAAAACTGAGATTAATATGTTTCATGAGTCATACTGCTTAGTGTTAAGCTCAAAAAGCTGAGGACTGTTGCTTGAAAGTTGCTGTCAAACGTATGGAAAGGGTGAACAGAAATGTTGCTTGCTGTTTGCTGGTTAAATCTGAAATGATTTGCAAACATGTGCATTGTATTCTATTTTTCTAATTGTAAATTCATCTTCAAGAATATTCTGTTATCCTCTGCTGTTATACTAAATTAAGAGTTATTTTTTCTGGCCTCAAGAGGCTTTATTATGCTGTTAATAGCTACCTTCTAGGCACAAATAATTTCTACTTCAGACACTGGAAAACTAACTGGAAATGTGATACACTCTAAAAGCAGCGTGCTTGTAACAGATTAACTTTTTTGAAATGTGCATTGCAAATTTCTTCCTTTTTCAGAGTGATGGAAAAAGATCCTTTCCATGCAAATTGTTTACCCGTGCACATAGGGACACTTGTGGAGCTCAATAAAGCAAATGGTAAGAAACACAGCATTTAGTGAGTTAAAAGACGATTGTAAAGCTTCTATTTAAAAAAAACCCAGCAATTAAGGATGCCAAGAAATCCTTTTATATTCCATTTTTTTAATTATGTATATTTTTTTTTTTTTCCTACCTGCAGTTTCAGTCAACTGCAGGTAAGTTGAGGGGAAAAGGTAATTTCAGAGCTGGCAATGGCAGGGTAAGGAGCAGTACAGAAGGTCTTTACTCATTCATGATCATGAATGTCACAGTCTTTTAACCACTGGACTACACAGTCAGAAAGTTGGTGAGGTAAACTGCTCCTTTTAGTTTAATTTGTGTTTCGAGGTTATCTTCCTAGATATGTAGGTGTACTGCTCAACAAAATAAATTACTTTCAGTTAAAAGGAACTCTTCAACAATGTATATGCTTAGGTGGACATGCTTTTTCCACACTACAAAAAATTCTGGACTCTCCATGCCTTTGCTGTTATGACGGCTTTTTAATTCAAACAAGTTCATAATCATGCAGCACTTTTGTTGCTATTCTTGTAATTCTTTATCTGCAGCTGGGATGGCTTTTTCTCATTTCAGACTGCATATAACCATCCAAAGCAAGTGAGGAGCTTGAATGTCTTTAAAACCAATTGGAAAGTAGAATAAGGAGCTCATATGATTTGCAGTCTCTCAAAGGATGGTGCATTGTATGTATGCAAATAGGTCATTAGGTGTACTACTACTTAAAGTTTAGTAAATGTACTTTTCAATTGCTCTACAGTTAACCACATCTGAAGATGTGGCCAGTATTTTTCTTCTAAGTCTGCCTTGAGAAATGTTCTGTAAATGAGTTGGTATTTTGTTAAACCAGGTTTCATATATGATTTTTTCTGAAGCCAAGAACTAGTGCAAAGTACTCCAGGACAAACTATAAATTTAAAGAATAGCATTAAAGTACATTAAGTTGTTATTTATCTTTTTAAATTGCATAGGCAATAGAATTTCTATCCTGTACCTGATTACTTCTGTTGTTATTAGAAAATCTGTAGTAAGTTACTCTTATAATTAATGATTTTTAAATGAAAAGTAATCACTTAAATAATTACTTGGAATAATTCTATTAGCACTTGTCCTATTTTCAGCATCTTAATGCACACAACTCTACTCAGAAATTGATCTAGTCAGTGCGTTAAACTTCTTAGGTGTAGGAAGTTTGATAGTGTTTGACCACATACATTCAAGTGTAATACTACAGGCATTTGTTTTCATGTATATTAGTGACATAAGTTATTGCAGAATTCCTAAGGGATGGGATTTATAGCTGCTTATTTATATCCTGTGAAGACACAGAAGATTTTGTTTTGTTGTGGGTTTTTTTGAGTTAATTGCAAAACCATTAATTGTTGTTTATTGTTTCTTCCCACTACATAGAGCTTTTCTATCTTTCTCACAAGCTGGTGGACTTGTACCCAAATAATCCTGTAAGTTGTTCTAAGCCTTCATAGCCAAGTATTTTCTAGGTGAAAGAATATCTATCAAAATTGTAATACAATAATCAGTTTGAGCAACAGAGTTGAAAATCTGTTTCTGGATGGAGCTGGTAAAAATGGTTTGTTCCTTTTTATTTTCTATGCATCATGATTTTCTTATACCAAGATTCTTCTTTAAGTCTAAGTACTGTAAATTATGTTCCATGTAAAGAATTCACTTTGACTAATAATTTAAAAGAAATGCTACAGTAGTAAGTGTATATGCCTTCTGGGCAGCCTTTTCCAATGTTTGATCACCTTTGTAGTGAAAATTGTTTGGCTTTCTTCAGTCTGAATTTCCCATGTTGCAACTTGTACCCATGGCCTCCTGTCTTGTCACTGCACCTCTAAGAAGGGTGTCTCTGTCTTCTGATTTTGCTACCGTTAGATAATAACCTTTCCACTTACTGCTGTCTTCATGAGACTGAACAGATGCAGTTGGAGGCATACACGCCAGCAGTTCTAGATTGTCTCTAATAGCAAATAGTTGAAAAAGCTGATTATGATTTCAGTAAAAATGTTCCTGAGTTCACTAATTATAGTCTGTCCCTCCCTCTGTTGTGCATCACCTGTGGTGATATATCCCCACAGAGTTCAGTGAAACAGCTAACACTATTCTATTTTGGTTTTACTATGTAGGTGTCCTGGTTTGCAGTAGGATGCTATTATCTCATGGTTGGACACAAAAATGAACATGCCAGAAGATATCTCAGGTAAAATTTTGTTTTCTAGTTTTCCATAGTAAATCTGTTGCTCACTTGCTAAATACTCAGTGGTCACAGTAGTTTGTAAGCTCATAATGTAAGCAGAAGCCTCAATAAACTGGTTACTACTAAAATACTCCCTTTGTTGACACCCTTTTGTAACAATGGAGCAATTTTAACCTCATCAAGCTAGCTACTTCAAAAATGACAGATTTATGTGGAATTTCTTTTGGCAGTCAAGTTCCTATTATGGGCAGATGTAGTACCTGCATTCACTAATGATGCCAAGTTAACTACAGCTAGGTAATTGAGCCTAATTTCTTCGGCTGAGGATCTTCATGCATTCTCTCAGATTCAGGTTTCATATCCTTAAGGGAAGAGTTAGATAGAAAATTCTGACATTTATATGACTAGTTCTTTCTTTACATAAGCAATCTTGGACTTTTTAAGTTGGTCAGTCAGTCCAGTGTTCTTTCCTGCTATATGTAAGTAGTCATCTGAAATTTTATTTCAGATGTATTTAATTGTGACTTGCTCATTTGTGTTTTTAGCAAAGCTACTACTCTTGAGCGAACCTATGGACCTGCGTGGATAGCGTATGGACATTCATTTGCAGTTGAGAGTGAGCATGACCAAGCAATGGCTGCATACTTCACAGCTGCACAGCTCATGAAAGGGTATGTAAAAAATGTCATGTTCAGAAAAACTAAGTAGTGGTGAATATTGACCTATACCACTCTAAATAGTAGGAATAGATAGAGGAATTGTGGGAATACATAGAGGATTAAAAACCCACCAATCACAGAATCTCAAGGGCTGGAAGGGACCTTGAAAGAACATCTAGTAACTATCTGCATTTAACTGCATTCTTTGTAATTACTGTTGTGGCTTTACAAGTTCTAAAATCAAGATTTATATTTAGGGAATCTGTGAAAGTCCTCTGAAATTTGTGAATCAGTTTTGTCATACCAGGTCATCAACTGCTGCATAGAAATACCTTGAACAGCTGTTTCGTGACATAGAGAAGGTTATAAAATGAGCAGTGGACTAATGTCATACTGCATACGAAACTACTGTATTTGCATATAAAGCTAAGTATTTGTATATTTACCAATAACTAATTAGTTATTGGGATGTAATCTCTCTATTACTACTTCCATAGTTCATTTGTAAAGCACTGAGGAAAATACATGTAACTCCAGAGCAAATTGCAATTATGTATTGGAGATGGTTATTGACAAGAATTTTAACAAATATGTGGAGTGTTTTAAACCACCCCTTAGGTTAGTAGTCCATTTAAATCAGCCTTTACTTGTATTTGCATAAAGAAATGCCAACTGTGTTTGCATATGTTTCTAGTTTGTGATGCTATTCCTGCTAAATGCATGTTTGATTTTATTTTTTGTGATTTGTGTTTTTCAGATGTCATTTGCCCATGCTCTATATTGGACTGGAATATGGTTTGACCAATAACTCAAAGTTAGCTGAAAGGTTTTTCAGCCAAGCTTTAAGTATTGCACCAGAAGATCCTTTTGTCATGCATGAAGTTGGAGTGGTTGCATTTCAAAATGGAGAGTAAGCTTGCAAATCCTTAAGGATTAAGTACAATCTTAAACATAGATTATTCCGAAGTGTAATGTCACAATATATCTACTAAACACATTGAACTCTAGAATACAAGGTTTCTTCTGGTTCCAGTTTAGAGGGTGTTTACCCTAAACTCTGCTTTCTATGTTGTTCTGTCCTCATTCAGTTTTAAACAATCAAGAATGTAATGCTTGAGAAACACACCGGGTTAGTTTACCTTGCATGCACGTGTCATTGAAGAGTTGCATGCCTTGAAAAGGCATCTAAATGCACACATGCTGTAAAACTTTGTACAGCAAAACATTTTGTCTGCTTGTGCTGAAGACAGATGGATTCTTTACCCAGTGTGCAATGACTAATTTACACACAGAGTATAGATATTTGCATTATTGCATTTCTATGCAAAGACAGGTGCTAGGTGGTAACACCACAAAGCTAGCACACCACACAAAACAATTTCCACCTGTTTATCCTGTTACTTGATTAGCAAAATCCTGCCCCAGTTTACACTCATTAGCTAGTAATTACCATTCCTTCTGCTATTGGTCACTTACATTTAAATTAGCCTTGCTTGCCATGTAAACTAGCACATGTGCTTCTTTACAGACTGAGGGGAGGAAGGCAGGTCATTTGGTGGTCACAGTTTTACCCTCCCAGCTTTACCCTTCCCTGTTTGCCACATGTCTCTGTTAACTTCATACTTGAGTAGCCATCCAGCCTTTGGCACTTTCTGGGGCCAGATGTTTACTCTTTATCAGTCTCTAGCTTCTTTTCAAGGATGCAGTTGTTAGCAGGGAACGTATTGTTTATACAAAGCAGCACTATTGCTACCATAGCCTAGACATTACCTAACATAGTTTTGCTTAGCCTGCATGATCAAAAGATTCCAAATATATTCTGAAAAACATTAACAGATACAAGAACTGTTTCCTGTACATTCTTGATTTGCTTCTGGTTTTTTTTTCTTTAACTTTGTGTTGTCAGTTCTAAGGAGCACATGCAAAGAACAGATGTAAACCCCAGTAATTTACATTTGGCTGTTTTCATTAATATGACAAAGTAATGTCAAAGAAAAAAAACCTGTTCCTTGTAATACAGTTTTCGAATAGTGCTAATGAAAACTCTTAACTGATTTACTTTTCTTTCTTCCCATTCCTTCAAATCTTAGCTGGAAAACTGCAGAAAAGTGGTTTCTTGATGCACTGGAAAAAATCAAAGCTATTGGAAATGAGGTATGTTTCCTAATAACATGCACGATTTTAAATGTGTAAAATTCCAGGAAATTCTGTAATATCTTGTGACAAAATATGTAATGCTTATTTCAAGGTAGAAGCAATACAATATACATTTTACTTTAAAACTTGGACCATCTACATGTTGGCTTTTTAGATGAGAATCATCAGACGTTATCTTCAGTGCTATAGGAAAAGGCAAAAAGTATTTTTTTCTATCTGAAATTAAAACAAGCCTTGACTGGAAAGTGGAATCCAAGTCTCATTCTTGTTCATGAGTCTCAGAAGACCAATAGTTCTTGACCCAGAAATGGAACTGGGCACACATGTGAAGATGGTTTCTGTCACCTCAAGTGCGAGCTGTTTCTTGAATTACTTAGTTTTGTTTGGATGCAATCCATTAGGTACGGATTTGTTTCCTTTCTAGCAGATAGAGCCATTGCATAGGAATGAGCCCAGGTGTGTTAAAGTAACTTTCTGAAAGTAATCAAAATAATCCTTGGCAAAATGTGTCAGGAAGTGTGCTTGTAGTTCACATCCTTTTGTGAATCAAGTCAGCTGTTACAACCTTGATTCCTCAAACACTGGAACACACAAATGAGTTTGTACCTATTGGTAATACCATTTATGTGTGTGTGTGTTGTCACCTTCTCAAAGAAACACATTTTATTAGATTAACTTCAGATGCCTTAATGAAAGCAGTACCTCCTTGAGACAGGCTTCTTGTGAGTTTAAGGTAGATATTCTCAGTTTTCAGCTTTAATTTAGTTAATGTGGACACTGCCATACGCTACTATAGTTGCTAACAAAGCATCTCCTGTGAAGAAAATGAAGTTGCTTCTAGAGCACTGCAAACTTTATAGAAAATAATTCATAAGCAATCAAGTCCAAATAATTTCTACTTTCAGGAAAAAAAAGGATTTTATTTGCTCAGATTATCTTTTGTGTGCCTTGTAAATAAGTGAATTTATTTAGAGCAGATGAAGTTCAGCTGTGGAGAAGATGGTAAAAAGAACTTCAATATTGGTGATTATTTTTAAATACTTAATTTGAGAGTTCTTCAGGGCTTTTAGTCTGAGAAACTTGACATGACTTTTAGTGAAGGAAAACCAAACTTTGGTGTGCATTCAGGTTGTAATATCGCTGACCTTTTAAAGAAATTTAACTGGGTTTAGGGAATTCACATATTGGAAAGATGAGTTACTGAATAAATGTCTTGAGGTTAAATATGTTTTGAGAAGAATTGGAAATGGTTGCAGTGGTTTTCTTGGTCCTTAATGGATTGTCAACATTTTTATGTTGGTTTATTTTTAAAGTAGACCAAATTCAGTTATGATCTAGTAAGTTGCAGTTACTAGAATTTTTTGCATTATTTTGCAGGTAACTGTTGATAAGTGGGAACCTTTATTGAACAACTTAGGACACGTCTGCAGAAAACTCAAGTAAGCAAAGAGTACTGGAGCTACATTTATCTGGAATACTGTACAAGTGTGTTTTCTGGAGACCTGCTTCTCATTTACATCAAGATTATGTACCATATGAGAGCAGTGTAGAAAAACTATAAATCCAAGATTCCGTCAATCAGCTTATGAATGTAAATGCATTAATCACCCCATATATCCAGTTTACTACATGGAAATTGAAGTACTTATTGTAAAAGCCTTTCCTTAACTATTGATTCTTATTAGATAGAAATTTTGTTGTAGGCTTCTAGATCTTCATATGGATCTGAATTCTAACTGCTGTCCCAGCCCTGATGTACTGGAATATATGTAGTGATTTAATTAATAACTGATAAATTATTTGAATCAGTGATTATGTTTTTTACTGAAGTGAACTATTCAATGACATGAACACAACAATGAAATATTACTTTATGCATTTTGTATGCAGAAATGTTTAATATTTCATTTCATAAATCTGTTCTAGGGAGATAAAAAGTGCATGTGCAAGCTTTAACAGTTTAAGTAATGGTTTTAATTAATTATTCATTAATTATCTTAAACTGATTTTAACCAGTGTTTTCTTTTGTTTCATCAGTGCCATATCTGCATTTTTAGTGCCATGGTGTTAATTGTCCAATTGGTGTATACTGTAATTTTTGTCTCAAAGCTGCTAATGAGAATGGGATTATGGTGGATATAAGTTGAAGTTCTGCTTTGGCTTTGGTAGTAATTGCTTTGTGCTTGAATTGCCAATTAGTCTTCATTGTCATTATGAAATAAGGCTCTATAATAGCTGCCCCTTGTGCCAAGATCAAACAAAAGGCTCTGTTTTTGGAATCTATTTATGAGCATAATTGTGGGGTTTTTTCAAATACTTGTTTCAGTTATAATTCCTTTTGTCTTGTTTTAATTTCTACATTAAGTTAGTAACTGCTTTGCACTTAAGGACAACTTGCATTGTATTATTTGTTCAGGTTTGTAAAGCCAAACATAGTATATTTTTGCATCTTTGTAAACTACCTTTCAAGAAAATCGAGGAGTATTTATGCAGCTGTAGCTATGCTTAAAAAAAAATCTACTTAATTATGTTCATAATACCTGCTATTGTTATTATGAAAAAACTGACTGGATCTGTGTCTATCTGCTGACATTATGTGGTTGAAATTTGAAAGCAGCATATTAAAATACAGTGGTGGTTAACTGGACAGGTAAATGCTATGAGTGAAAAGAAATTTTGTGTTCAAGTTTAGTGCTGCAAGCAAAGAGTTGTGTAACTTTTCTGCCTCAATTGTTACTTTATAATGCCCTGTAACAACTTCATATCTTGCTTTTTGCCTGATTTTACTATAACTATAGACATGAAAATTTCTTCAACAGCCTGGTAGCAAGATGTCAAATGGGACTATTAACTTCTCAGAGCAATGCTGTAATGTACATTTAGTCCTTGGTTTATAAAGTCTAATTGATTCCTTGGTTTATAAAGTCTAATTGATTCCTTGGTTTATAAAGTCTAATTAATGGTTAATTTTCAAAGAAAGGATATTTGAAAGAAATTATAGATATGGATAAACCTTCTTTTCTGCTAGAGACAAAAATGGAAGCAATGGTAGTGCAGTGGAAGTGACAAAAGTACCAGTGTATGCAGCACTTACAGGTTGTGAAATTTCTGCCTGGAGAGCTTTTTTCACTTGGAACAATGAGTGATTTAGTCTCCTATTGCTCCTTTTTTCCCATGGGGAGGAAAATTTAAAATTACAGAAAGAAAGCTAATGTTACAATGAGCGGTATTAAACATCTAAAGGCATTTACCACATCAAATTGCTAAGATCATTTCCAAATGGGACCTATCTTGTAGGCAGCTGTGGTGCTACATAAGGAGAACAATGATTTCTCAATTACAGTGAGGAAGAAAATTGTTAATATCCACAGGTCTTTTGTGCATTCTTTTCAGAGCATGAAACATTAATTTTTAGGTTTCTGCAGAATTGTGTGCTGCTGGGCTAAGGAAAATATAGATACAATACTATAAAACACCTTTCCACCCTGAACCGTACTAATAGATCTTCTCTATTTAACCCTAACAGGAAATACGAAGAAGCACTGGAATACCATCGCCAGGCTTTAGTACTAATTCCTCAAAATGCTTCTACATACTCTGCCATTGGCTACATCCACAGTCTCATGGGCAATTTTGAAAGCGCCATTGACTACTTTCATACGGTATGTAACTGGCATCAGTTAAAGTGCTGGTCACAGATGCTCTTATTTACTGTTTCATTCTGTTTTGGAACAGAGAACTACTATTTTATCCAGCCTCCAAATTAAGTGTTTATTTTATAATCATAATATTTTTCTTTTAAAATCTTCCGAAGTTTTCTATTGATTAAGTCAAAAATGGCTACTTTGGGAAACTTAGTATTTGGATCCTTCTTTGTTACATATTAATTGAATGTCAGAATGGTCATATACATTTTATCATAGAATGGTAGGGTTGGAAGGGACCTTTAGAGACCATCTAGTCCAACCCCCCTGCAGAAACAGGTTCACTTAGGTCAGGTCTGTACATAAACTTCTCATGAAACTGAAATTATTAAAAATATTTCCAACCTATGCCTTGAAGTAAATTTTATGGCAAGTGCGACATTTAAAGATACACTGTTTTCTGTTGTCTTAGGTTTGTCTTTATTATATGATACTTGTATATTACTATAGCAGGACAGTTTTGATGATTTCACCTTTTCATACAGAATTTTCCTCTACTAATGTTCAGCATTCAAGGTGATTGGCTTGAATTTAGCTGCAGTCCTGTTTACCTAGAAGGTGTATGATGTATGAGTAGTTGTAATTACTTTAAGTGTGTCTGTATTTTGTATAGCTATAGCTACAACCTGTAACGAAATTTACTTCCTCACAGGTTTTGTAAAGTTTATTTTAGTAGTATGTTATACTTTATAATCAGTGAATGATTCGCTGCCTGTAGATGGATCCTTTTTTGTTTGGGGGTTTCATCTGTACTTGCATATTGCTTCATCTAGTTCGTATGACTATTTTGGTTGTGCAATATTTTGTTGTACAGTGGAGACTGCTCTGGTAGCATTCTTGAGCAGTGAAACAACAAACTCAGCACTGTCATGGACTTATGATGTAAAGGTTTTATTTGTTACTGAATATTAGTTTGGTTTTTTTTTATTAGGCCCTTGGTCTTAGGAGGGATGACACGTTTTCTGTCACAATGCTTGGACATTGCATAGAAATGTATATTGGGGATTCTGAAGCCTATATTGGTAAGTCTTTCACTTACATGTCTCAAAGTTACTGAGTCTTTTGAGAAGAGTCTTATGTTAAAAAAAGACTCTTTACCATTGTCAAGTTAACTGAGAAAATAGAGTATGTTTTTGGTGTTTTTTTTTTTTTTATTGTGGATTTCCTTTTAATAACCAAATGAGTCAGAACTTAGTAGCTGTTGCAGATGGCCACTGGTTTTCCTAAGCATCATGATGGTAAATTCTTACTGGTATAAAGAAAGGAAACATTTTGCTATTGGAGGTGGTGATGGTTCCTTTTATTATCAATGTTGATTTGTCACAGCTTAGAAACCAAAGAGAATAGGTAAAACATAAAATAGAAATATGGAGTTAGAAAATCAGAGCACTTAATTTTAGCTAATTCTGATATAGAGATATGTGAAAGGCATTCTCGCTATGTCAGAACTCTGCTCTGTGGAGAGAAAATAAATTCTTCTGCTTCCAAAAATACAGCTTAACATATGGCAAAAAATAGTGTTTCATAACTGTAATACATTATATTGCTGTAGTTTGAAATACATTATTAAAGCTTCCTGCCCAGTAAACCCCTTTGTAGCAACATATTTCTGCTTCATTGAACTTAGTGATTTAGCAACAGTGAACACAGTTGATGTCCTGTCAACCATGTTAATGAGGCTGAAGCCAGTAGAAGCCATCTGTGTCCTCTTGCTTTTCCTGCAGACTTTTTGTACAATTGAAGCAGATGTTTCTTCTTAACATTATCTTGCTCCATATGTAATTGGTTAACACATCTGGAAGAACCATGCAGCTGTGAGAAACACATGGCATGTTCTGCATTAATGTGTAACTTAACAAAAAAAGCCTCTTAGAGAATTGGGAAGGGAATTGGCAATTGCTTCTAATAGCAGACTAGTGAGTCTGTATTATGCTTCATATATGGTGGGGTTTCTTTTCAAAAAAGAGACAGATGTATTTTTTCAGAATTACTCTATTCAACTTCAGTCATTAAGCAGCAGCAGCTCCCTGTGAGTGTGAAAGCAGCCAATCATCAGTTTCTGGATGATAGCTTCTTTCAGGTACATTTTTGTGAATGTTCACTTTGAATAAATTAATGGTTTGACTGTTTTCCTAGGAACAGAGATCAAAGACAAATTAAGATGTTACGACTTTGATGTACACACAATGAAGACATTAAAGAACATAATTTCACCTCCCTGGGATTTCAGAGAATTTGACATAGAAAGACAAACTCTGGATGAAAGTGGCATAATAACATTAGAGACATCACAGCCAACGAAAAATACAGACGCCAGTCGCCGGTTGGAAGAAACATTTGAGATTGAAATGAATGAAAGTGACATGATGTTAGAAACATCAATGTCAGACCATAGCACGTGACCATAAAGACTGGTAGAGAGCTCATTTTGTCTAAATATGTTTGGTTTAGCATTTTTTGTTATGGTGTTATACTTTCAAGAATTTACTATTTTTATATGAATTCAAACTACTCCTCTGTACTTAACACCAGAGAAATAATGCTTGCCTTAAGGATGATTAAAAAGTATATGTGATGGACTGTTGCTACAAAATTAATCATACACGATGGAGTAAAAAAATAAATTCTTTTTTTTTTTTTTATACTGTTTACTGATCCATGTGTCTGCCATCAGTAAAACTGTGAGGGTTTAAAAGTAGAACCATTGACAGTGTTAAATGGAGTCACCGGCCTAATACAGTAGTATTGT
The DNA here is from genome assembly GCF_028858725.1 of Colius striatus. Taxonomy (NCBI): domain Eukaryota; kingdom Metazoa; phylum Chordata; class Aves; order Coliiformes; family Coliidae; genus Colius; species Colius striatus. Next base: position 61,747,251 of record NC_084759.1, read on the forward strand.
GGCTTCTGAGTTTTCATACTGTCTGTGAGGAATGCTATTGTAGTAAATAGACCCCTAAAAAATCCATGCATTTTTATACTTATTACTTTATAAGTATGTATTCCTTTAAGGTCCAGTTTCAATGCTTTTTCCATCATTTTACTCTAATTTGGCATACATTAAATTGATGACAAAGCATGTTCCTTTGTTATACTTTCTCCTAGTCAGTAATTTCAGTTCTTCATCATTCTGTATCATATTACCAAAACATTATGTAAGAACTGATTTTGGTCCACTGACCAGACAACAAACATGAAGATAAATCTGTCTTACCTGCAGTTAACATTATAATGAAGTTGTAAGGTACAGTGTACTGATATAGGGACCACGGTCACTCTCTTTCATAGAATCATAGAATGGTAGGGGTTGGAAGGGACCTTTAGAGATCATCTAGTCCGACTCTTTACACATAGCTGTTTTGTCAATGCAAAAAAGGATTAACTGAATAATAGACATAAACAGTTTTTCCAAACCTCTGAAGTGTGGTATTTTTAAATGTCATTGGTTTACTGAAAAATGAAGTAGTAAAGCATATATGTCTGGACCAGCAGCAGTGACTTATCCATCTGCTAAGCAGGACAGGTCTGTGCCACCTTAGCATGAATGTTGAATGTGTTTTGTGTCAATCTTTCCCTTCTTGCCTTTTCCACATCTGTCATTGTATGGGGATTAAAATTAAAAACTTAATGCTACAACTTAAGCTGTCATAATATTTTCTTTTGTGACTTCCAGCTAAGTTTTGGCATTTAATGTTTAGAACAGATTTCCTGAAGTCTACCAGTCCAGACGTTAGTGTGATGTACTTCAGAACTCAAAAACTAGCCATTTTTCTGTAGACAAAGATTTTTCATGAAATACAGGAATAATTTCTTTTTACTTGACAAAATAAAATCACTGGTCTGAAATGTAATTCCTAGACTATCTCACTGCATTTGTATTAACATTCAAATATGTATTTTCAATTCTACTTTTAGCATAGAATGTATATTTCTATAGAATTTTCCTCTAATTTATTGGGGCATGGTATCAAAAAACTTGATATCAGTGTAATTTATGAACTTTCCTGCTCTCTTTTTTTTGCACTTGAGTAACTAAGAGGAGGCAAGGGATGGATCCAAGGACTGTATTGAAACCTTGCTCTTGTTTTTGCTTTCCAGCAGTCCACCTTGATTAATGGTCCTTTCAACTTAAGACAGGCAGTAATGTTTAATTTTGCCAATGAATGGATATCAAAGAATAGGCTGATACTGTAAACTTTTGAGTGATTTTATTTTAAAAATAGTTTAGAGGTTTGCATAAACTGGAAATTATAAATTGCTACTTCTCATCCCACTTCATGAGACTCGTGGCTTATTGTGTTCTCAGTGGCCAGATTCTGCATCCTAAGGAGTTCACAGGTACTAAAGACCACTACTTGGAAGAAATTTTTCCAAGGGCACTCTGACACCTGCTAGTGAATAAAAACGATAATTTCCCTTTTTTCTCCACCTTCTCACCTTATTTGCTTCCTGTGCTCAGACTTTTTTTTGCTGTAACTGATTATATTTGTGTTCTTTGGCTCTTTTCCTAATAACAATGCTCTTCTGAATCCCCATCTCCATCAGGAAGACTTCACTGCATCAATAACAGTTCGAATCCAGGGTAGTGGCCGTTTTCCACGTGTATGTGCATTACTGAACATGAATGAGGTCAAGACACTTCCACTTTGAAATGCAAGAGTATTGCATGAGGAAAAGCTAGGGGAAGAGTCAGTGTTTGCAGCAGCACTTGCATACCCTCTCACTGTTGAAAATCTTTATGCATTTTAAAGTCTTTATCTGATCAGTTCTCGGGTTCAATGACAGCAAACCATTACTATGTTAATGTCAGCAGTGGGGAAGAGTGAGAGAAGTGGGAAGAAATGGAGGGAAGAGTGAGAATGGGCATTGCTCTTAGAGGCAGCATATCATGACTGTGCCTTGCCAGGTATCTGGTAGAGCCTTTTTTTTGTCCGTTTGTGTCTGGCCTTCATTTATTGGCATTAAAAGTTACCTAGAAAGAAACTTATGCAAAGTACCCTAGACTGTGCAAGATATTCTTACTTGGTCATATAACATCTTTCTTGCAAAGACTGGTTTTGTCATGGAATTGGGGGACCTGGCTACTGCCTTAAAAGTTTCCAGAATAGGTTTGAAAACCTACAAGTTATTTCCTCTGCTACTGCCTCCAATAGTTTCTTCCTGGTACAATTTGAAGAGGAAGATCACATTTCAGATTTTCCCCTGCCAGTGCAACCTTCTGTTATTCTACATCAAATAATGTATTTCCTTTGCATTGTGGACAACTGTTTGAGAACTGACAACGCTGGAACATCTGAAGATTGGCACTGATAACCTGTATTCCGCTTAAATTCCAGGCATTTTTGCTTATTCTGTCTAGATTCAGTAGCTCCAGAAGAGTCCATTGGTCCACTCATGACATGCCCTTAAGTCAGTTTGCTCTGTCAAGCCCCGGAGAAGCAGTGGGAGACATTGCAACTCACCTATGAGTTTCAGGAAACTTTTTGGCTCTAGACATCACAAAATTTGTTGATTGCAGTCTAGGATTGAATAAGCCCTGATGTGGTTCATGGGTACTTACTTCCAGACCAGTCCCACCTCAGGGACCTGTTTGCCCTGGGAGGGAGTCTCAATCCAGCGATGCCTTGCACGTGAGAGGTTAGGCTGAAGCTGTATTGATAGGTCTTTCCTACGTTGTTCTTGTCATTCGTGGACCTCCCCAGGGACTTGGTAATGCCAGGGAATGGATTATGACCATTTATCTGTCCTTCTGAATGTCTTATTCGTTGATATAAATCAGATGCCAGACATCTACCACAGTTTGACAAAGGCTCTGGCCTCAGCAGCCACGGCTACAAATGGGCGAATTTCTCTGTCCTCCCTGCTGGCACACTGGGGGCCCTCGGGGGTTCCCGTCAGGGAAGACAGAGGTGGCAATAGCAGTGGCAACGTTCCTTTCCCAGGCACAACCGCTGGCGGTCTGGGGCAGCGGAGCGCGGCTCACCCCCAACTGAAGCCTCGCGAGGTTCTGCCACAGCAACGGCCACTTCTCGCGAGGCTTCCGCCCGGCTGCGGGCAGCGGCGGCGGCTGCTGCATGCGGTCGGAGCGGGAGGCCGCGCCGGGGCTGATGCGGTGCGGCGGCGGCCGCGAGAAGTGGCCCATGGACATCCCGCTGAGGCGGGAGTCGCCGCGGCGCGACCCGGACGCTCCGTCAAACCCTCTGCCACCTTCCCCTTCCTCCCCGCTGCCGCCACCGCCGCCGGCGCCGGTTAAACAGCGAGATGAGAAAAAAACGGCTCTGAGCAAAGTGAGGGGGCGCGAGCGCCGCCGAGGGCGGGTGGGGGGGCGGCAGGGGCGGGGGTGGCGCCTGAGGCGGTGAGAGCGGCGGCGGGGAGCGGAACGGGGCGAGGGGGCGGCGGGGCCGGCGGCGCGGCCGAGAGCGGTCCTGCTGCGGGGAGATGCCTCGGCATCAAGGGAAGTTTGCAGGGACGGGTTTGGGCCAGGCAGGCGGTGCACATTTGCTTGCCTTTTCACCTTGTAATTCTTCAGGAATCAACGTTGGCTATTGCCATGGCAAACCAGCTCCTGCAAGGACAAGAGCTCTTCTCTCTCCCTGGCTTTAATTGAGCGCTGTTAAAAGAGTGCTTCTATAGAGTACCATGAGATTTTATTGATTCCCATTCCTTACATTGGAAAGCACTGACAAATCACTGTAACAGAAGTTCAGATATTTGCAAGAAATAGATTGTTTAAAGCTTGATGGCCATTTTACTGCTTTACATGCTGGCATCGCTCAGTCCCAAAGGTTTCTGTTATGGTTTCCTGGCCTTTATTATTGGCAGGTTCACCTGAGTGGTGGGTTGGCTTTGGGTGGGTGGCTGTCCACCAGACCTCCAGCTAGCTCTTCTCTCACCCCTTCCTCGTGGGGAGAAGGGGAGAAAGTAAGATGAAAAAAACTCATAGGTTGAGGTAAAGACAGGGAGATTGCTTACAAAGTGCTGTCATGGGCCAAACAGATGTAACTTGGAGAAAATTAATTTATTGCTAATTTTTGAAAGTAAGAGTAGAATGGCAAGATTAAAACACTTTCCCACCCTCCTTCCTTCCTTCCTAGTCTCTAGCTCCCCTGACCCAAAGCAGTGCAGGAGGATGGGGAATGGTGGTTGTACACAGAACATAGCCTCTCTCTGCTGCTCCTTCCTCCTCACACTCTTTCCCCCACTCCATTGTGAGGTCCCTGCCATGGGATACAGTCTTTCATGAACTGCTCCAGCAGGGGCGTTCATGAACTGCTGCGGTGTGAGTCTCCTCCATGGACTGCAGTCCTTCAGACCAAACGTTCCCATGTGAGCTCCTCTCCACGGGCTGCAGGTCCTGCCAGAAAAACTGCTCCTGTATGGGCTTTCCAAAGACTGGAGATGCCTTAGGGGGTCTTCTGTGTCTGGCTAAATTAAAGTGGTTCTCAATCTCTTCATCAGAATATTTCAGTTACCCTACCATTTTACAATGTTAGAAGAGACAGAGAAATTCTTCCATCTGTCAGCAAGCACAAGAAGATAAATCACTAGGAGGCTGAGTTCACAGTTTGATGAAGTGCTTTTAAAGTGAAGTAATAGGATTCATTTCATCTCTTTCTACAGTATTTAGATCAAAAGATAAATCTCTGCTTTCTTTTATATATTGCAGGTAGTTATTCGACGGCTTCCTCCTTGTCTAACTAAGGAGCAACTGGAGGAACAGCTACATCCTCTACCTGCCCATGATTATTTTGAGTTTTGCACTGCTGATCCAAGGTGAGGATGAGCTGTTTAGGTAGGTTTTAAGGTGCTTAAAACCCAATTAAAGTATTTTGGTCATACCAAATCATTCTTTTTTTTTCTCTTGAACCCTTATTGTTAGTTTTGTTAGTTACTTAAAATAGCTGGATACATATGCAGAGACAAAGCATTCCTTTTCTTTTAAACTGGTCATTTTAAAAGATTTTTTGTGTGTGTGGATGAATAAGACGTAATTTGATTTGAAATCTTGATGTTTCTTTTAACTTTAATTGGTAAAATGCAACAGACTGTTTATTGTCTGTGAGAAAGATTCAACCTATCATGTAAGTTTTTTTGGCGAGTGCCATTTGAGCTTGATTTCTTTATTTACTTACATGTTTTTATATTTATTTCATACAGCTTTTCAGATAATCCAGTTTTATTCATTTTTGTCTCATTCAAGACAAAAGAAAAAAAGAAATAGTGGTTTGTTTAAAATAAATCAGAATTGCTAGTATATTTATATAATCTACTCATATCACGGTGGTAAAATACAATTCCCTTTTGAACAAAGCAATTTCCAGAAGAGAAGGAACTTGACCATTAAAGTAAACAAAATACCCTCTATGCTATATCTGCATGTGCCCTGAAAAACTAAAGTGTAAGGTCCATCTTGCCCATCTTACCCTGTCTTAGTGTGTGACGAATCATCCTTCACAGGCACCAGATTCTTTCCGTTACCTACAGAGAGAGATGTGTATTGTTGGCCAGTTTTTAAAGTTATGGTTGACCCTACTCAGAGCAGATTCCTAACAGTTTCCTAACTGTTTGCAGAAGATTACTTTTGGGATGGTCTGGTTCCTAGGCTGGTTTGATTTGAAAGAATGCTGTCACATCTTACCACTGTTAGCCCACAAGTGGGATTCAGTACCCGATATGCAATGAGTTCATCTTACACACAGAACCAGGATTATTTATTTGTTTCGTGTGCCAGGTGGCAGTTCCACAAAGCTAGCGCACCACACAAAAGAACTTCAATGTATTTCTCCTGTTACTTTTTGAGTAAAGACCCACTTCATTGGTTAGTAATTATCATTCTGCTGTTGGTTAGTTCTATTTAAATTAGCCTCACTTGCTATGTGAATTAGCACACATGCTCCTTAAAGGCTGGGGACAGGTTGTTTTTTGTCTTGAACTGAGTCAGTGGTCTCAATCTTCCCCTCCTGCCTTTACCTTTCCCCAATTACTCCAGATCTCTGCTAACTTTATACTTCTTGGGCAAATATCCAGCCTGCCAGCACCTTCTGGGGCAGGATCTTCCTTACCAGTCTCTAGCTCCTCTTTAGGGATACAGTCGTTAGCAGGGCACACATTGTTTATACAAAGCAGTTCAGACTTACACAGTTAAGCTATTAATTACTGGGCATCCTAAATTAAGTGGTGTCACTATATATAGCCTTAGCATTAAGCATCATAAAATTTTACTTAGTCTACACCAGCTAGCTGATTAACTCTGGCTACGTAGGTTCTCTTTGAATCAGTTCCACAGTTGAAATGGAACAAATGTCTATTTAGTGAAATTTTATGGAATTTGCCTGACCTAAACAGTTCATATGTGCAGCAACTAAATAGTAGGTGATTCTGCTTTTCTGGCAGAACCACAAAGGATATGAAATTAGGAAAGAGGAGAGTTTAGTCTGATTGAAAGTCTTTGTAGTTACTTACATTTTCTTCTGAACTCTGTCACCTGTATTCCCAAATGAGTCTCTTTAAGGCTTCTGTCCCAGCTGCTCATTTGATAAGAGGAGAATATCAAAGGCAAACCAAAAATTCTCTGAGGAACAGTGTCTCTGCCTTCAATGTGTTTAGCTGCACAAATGCCAGCAAACAGTTAAAAAATTTCAATTTTTATTTTCTAGAACAGTTGTTGGCATAAGAATTTAGGGAGTCAGCCCTCTTAGAAAGGAGAAGGGACTGACAACATTTGAAACATAGTTTCATTTTGCACTCTACTTTCATGTGATAAAATTTGAATTATTCAAAAATCTGGCATCCATGTCAAGTTACTGCTGGAAGATCTTGTGGCTTTTCTCTTGTGCTGTGTTATTCATCATGTACTTTATTTAAAGCTAGGGACACAACATCTGTGAATGTATTTAAGTTTGTCAGACTGGCACAGGAGCTCATTCTGATGAAGGGATGAGGAAATGCTAAGGTCTTCAAAAATTCATTTGACTTGAAGAGCAGATCTTGGTAACGAAAAATAATGTTTGAAGAAAACCTTTATCTTACATCGTTTTGCTACAAACACAGCAAATAAAGAATACACATTTCTATTTTTTTTTGAGCACTTGATGCCTCTGATATGTGTTTCTTGGATTGTCAATTTCCCTGAGTTTTGTGTGTGAGCCCTGTAATAAAATAATGATCTGGGAGAAAAAAATTCTCTTCCTCAGGAGTTTTGGATTCATGTTCTCTCTTCCTTCACAAATTTGAACTCTCTAGAAAACAATGTTTGCACGAAAGTTTGAATTTTTCAGCGTCAACTGTTTTGTATACACTTTTTTTTTCACCTTGCTGCTTAAAATGTATGATTTCCTACAAAATAGGATGTTTTTTTCAGAATGGGTTTATCTTCACAAGATTTATTTGCTACAGGTTCTTTCTACACAGTTTAAATTGGCATTTAGCTCTAGTGCTGCCAAGGAGTATTGGCTTGGCTGCCTGTTTGTTCTTTGACTGACCTAGGATCACCTTGCCAGGATCACTTTGCCACCTTGACCTTCTTTGTTTGAATACTGACACACACTCATGTACATCTGGTTTTGATTACCTCTTCACATGTTCACACACTGTCACAGGAGGAGCCTCAGAACAAGGTGGTCATATTCTCTCTACATTGCCCTGTCATTTTTTCTAGATCCTGTACTGTGTGCATGGTGGCAACCAATCTGGAGAATTCAATGATAATAAAAACATGGGAAGATTAAAAATAAATTTCATCCTTTCTAACGAGAGTGATTTGGAGAAGCTACTTGGTGAAGAGGACCTGGGTTTTTTTGGAAAGGGAAAGGGGCATGCAAATATTTTGATGCAGAAGCAGATAAATTTGCCTGAAGAGCTCTTATTTTTCAGTTTAATCCCATCCTTTGTAACTCTGGATCTAATGAGAAGATTCTAAGAGCTCATTGAAATTTCTTCAACTGTGAAGTGCAGACTCCTTTTCACAAAACACTCTGTTAAACTGTAATAGCGTGTTTTAGAAGTTGATGCCAAAGTGATGGAGGTTGAAAACAGTTCAGGAGTAGTTATTTAGACAAACATTTGTTTGCAAAGATCTATTAAACACAAGAATGCAAGCTCTGTATTATGAAGTCTCTAGGCTGCAAGTAGCTGAAACAATATACTAGGTGAAGTGCCAATGTGTCTAGTTTCCCCTTTTTAATAAACTTTCTCTATAAGTATCCTCTACTAGTAGCTATTGGATAGAGGACTAGCAAAGCCTCATTACAGCTGTCCCCACATTTTTACTTCCAAGGTCACCTCATTCTAGAGGACAAATAAACAAGACATGCACATTGATTCCAGTTTCTGGTTTTGCAGTCTAAAGGTTATCTTTAAATTTACAATGCCCTATTGTAGGTAAGTTAGAAAATGTCTTAAAATATCATTTATTAATGTCATTAATTTATATCACTTTTCCAGTTGCATCCATTTCAGTAAAATCATTTCAGAAAGTAACTGTTGCACTGTGTTTCATTTATTTTTTCAATTTCATCTGATTCACTGTATTACATTTATTCTCTCTTGTACATTGACATCAAAGTACAAACAAAACACTGTTTCTGTGACTGATTTTATGGCCTTCAGGGATGTTTGTTGGATAGGCACGCTATCTGTAGCTGATAATAAAGACTTTGGCTTCCCGAGAGTCTGTCTTCTTCTCAGACTCCAAATATTAACTGTTTTTTCCAGATATTCCTGTCTGCATGTAAACACTTTTCAGTCTTCTGAAACCTGAGTCAAGTGATTGAGCTCTGGCCCTGCCGGATTTGGGTCATCCCTTGGCACTGGCACTGGCTGCTGAGTGATAGGACTCATTAGTCTTGTGATATAAAAGTAAAGAGATCTGAAGAGAAGCTTTGCTGTGGAAGCCAGTCAAATAGTCCATGCCATGCCACATATCACAGACAGGGATCAAGCTTGTTGCAAACAGCACTCCTCCTTTTCCTATGGCTGCTTGCCAACATTTTACTCAGGATTATTGTGGGCAAATAGCATTAATGCTGTAGGGTGGCAGCACACAACCTGGGAACTACCTCTTTGAAAGGACAGCACCTTCAGAGCTTCGAGAGAACCACCACTACTGTGTTCTGCATGGAAAAAGTGACAGTCTGCCATCATAACTGCTTAGTGTTTCTGCTTCTCCCTGACAGGCAAATTGTGCTCATCTATATCTGTAAAAAGGAAAGGCTACTTAAGTTTAAAATTATGCCAGTTCCATCCACTATGTGAATGACCACAGAAAGTGAGAGACAAGAGAATGAAGGCCATTGTATTTTAGCTTGGCATGAGCATGTAGATGATGAGTTATCTATTTGATCAGAAATTATTATGTAATATATGAATGGTTGGAGGAGTTTAACACTCTAAGATTTAGATGTATAAATATATATGCATAAAAATACATACATTTATATGCACGCCATGATTGGTAAGTTGATAAGTATCTTTACTAAGATGTGATGGCTGTTTTTATAGTTTACATGTTGCTGTTTATATTGTAGATAACTATTAAAAATTGCTTCCCTGAAGATCAGTCTTTTTGCACAATTCTGTTTAAAGCTTCTTGCTAGAAGAAGTAAACTATTGGAATGTGTTTGCTATCAAAATTGATATAAAAGTAAGAGATGATAGATTAAGTAGTCTAGAGATACACATAAATTTAATACACTTGGATGCACAGCAGAAAACAAAGAAACAGTGTGTCGTACTGAAGAAATCTGTATAGTCAGACTCAGCTGGTTTATTTCCATAGAGATTACTCTAAGTGGTATCCTAGATATGCCAACATCATGTGCAGTGCATCTGTCCAGGACATACAGATGGAAAGCAGCACTGTAGACAGCAAGCATATGGCAAAATAGAACCAGCTGTCTGGTTATAAAATTAACCATGCAACCTCAAAACTGAATTTCAAATTCTGAATGAAATCTATGTGAGTAGGTATTTGAGAAAAAAAGGACACAGAGTCCAGTGGTCCTTCTGTAGGCCTCAGCTGGAAGGCAAAAAATCCTGAAGAGCAAAAACTGTATTTTATCCAATAGCTGCTGAATACAAAGTACAAAGGTAGAGGAGTGTTTCTTTCTAGGAGAGATTATTAGACACAGAGTGCCTGTGGCCTTGTGAAGCCCCATGCATTCTTTGCTGCACAGCAATGCTGGTGAGTTCTCAGTGGATGGATGAAGAGGGAATCCAGGGTGGGGTGCAGCAATTGGAGGTCAAGTATCTGAGACCCAGAGTAAGAGGTATTTTGCATGCAGGCCCAGTGCTAAGCATTTCCCATTTACTAGATGTAGTTAGCTTCCTACTTTCTGAGGGAATGTTATGCTTTTTTTATGTATACTGCATACTTTGCTGGGTAAGAAGCCTAAGGCAGGGACACTTGGTGATCAGGCTTTTTTACACTAAGCAGCTAACTTGAATATATATGAGAGCCAGTTCTTTGTAGAAGTGGCTTTATGAGAGAAGGCTCCTGTAATTGCTAAGCATTGCATAGCCATGTTTCTACAACCTTTTACCCTGGTACAGAGCAACAATAGTGAACAGACAGTCCTATTTTGTGGTGCTACTGTGCACAAGCATGCTTTGAGATTTTTATGTGTTTTTGCTGACATGAATGAAGTTCTTGGAGATGATAATATTGTATAGCAACAACATTGGATCCCTTATTTGCAAGGTAAATTCTACATCTACTTTCCGGAGTCCTGGTTATACATTTCAGACTCAGGGAGGTTTTTTACTAATAAATGCTTAATAACTACATCAAATGTTTCTCTGTTTCAAAAGACACTTACTCTGATAACCCTAACCTGAAAATGTTATAAAAATATTGTGTTGTATTCGACGAAAAGATTGTGTTGCCAAAGCAGATGAAACAGATGGCACTGATGTACAAACTAAAGGAAACAAGGAATAAGTCTTTGTAATTTCAGTTTCCTTTCATGATGGTTGTGTGATTACTGCAGAAAAAAGAAAAATTCCAATGATACAATGAAGGAGATTGCTGTGCAATGAGACAGAGAGGAAGTGCCAGAAAAATGTAGTAGCTTGGACACTTGTCTGAATCCCAGTCTTTGGTCTACAGAAAGTCTTTAGTATTTTACAAAAACTGAAGATCGGTAAACCACTGAAACAGTTGCTTAGACTAGGAACTGAAACTCAGTTTCTCCATCTTGGAGAATAACAACTGGGCTGAAAAATATTGCTCCCTCAAGATTCCTGATTGTGTCTTGTGCATCTTAGGCACATCAAGTGTATAATCACATCAGTCTCCAGTATCAGGCCTCATTTAATTTAAACATCAAAGAAGATGAAACGGAAGAATAGTCCTGGTCATGTGACAGAGAAGAAAGTTTACTTGTTCTTGGGAGCCACAAATTACCAAAGAGACTTTCTCACAGTTCCAGCCATTAGGCAGCACAGAGACGTTTCTTCCAGTACAGCTATAGATTGCCACAATAAAACATCCTCCTTTACATACACTTTTCTTTAGGCCTTTTTAAAAGAAAACAAAGCAAAACAAACTGTATGTATTTGTAGAAAATGTTTCTTTTCACTTTGAAACCAATGGGAAAGAAGCTGGTTTCTTTCATCTGCTTTGCATCTTGGTGGTAACTCCAGCACTGAGATAAGCTTGAGTTGTGTTGTGACCATGCTCATTTGATCAAACTGTCTAGTGGTTGCTTGCAAACAATCCCTAGCTGTGTGACATCTCTATAAGCTGTGGTGAAGGAGGAAGCATGCCATGCCTGTAGCATCTTTCAGTACTACTTTGTGTCAATGGAATAGCCACGTCAATGGAATAGCCATTTTTGGGGTGTTCCTGCTTACAGTTCACTCAGTGCTATTCCCATCCTAGAATATCAAAATATAATGGGTACATATGGATGAAATAGCTCTTCCTTAGCCTTAGAAGGTTTATCCCCTGCATGCTGTAGAAACACTCCATAGTTGGTATTTGCAAAAGACAGAAAAAAACCTCTTAGTGTTCTTTTTAAACATTTCTCCTGTCTCCAGTATCAAACAAATTTGGTGGGTTTACAAAATCATTGGTTAGTTATTGGCAGCACTGATGTTCATGGTCACCTTCTATCCTTATGGATTGACATTTGAAAAAGAAAAAACTCTTTGTAGTAACTGTGTTGTTTTAAGCTTCCACACGTTTGGATCCTGTGATCCAACCCATATTTTTGCTCTTTCTCACTCACTGTAAAATCAGATTCTGAAATAGCTATGAGATTGAAATACAATTGCAGCTCTGTGTTTGTGTATTGTGTCCTACTTCTGGTGGTGAGTTTGTCAAGATAGGCCATGAGTGGCAATAGTATTATGAACATAAATAGTTTAAAATTAGGGGGTTGTGTTCAGATGCATTCAAAAACCTGGAGTAAAGGCATTTTAAGGCAAACTTTTGTATCACAGTTGCAGGGGTTTAAGGCACATAGATGCTGTGACTCAATAACTTGTCTGATGGGTGTTAATTCATTAAAATACCTTAGTTTCATTATGGTTAGCGGTGTGCCAACCCTGAGGTTTTTATCAAGCATGTTAAACATGCACCCTTGGAGTGGGATCTATGCCAGTAAATTCTTGAGGTATTAAAATTATTTTCTTTGGCGAGAAATACTTAGGATTTTCACAGTTTGTTTTTCACAACTAGGCATTGCAGATATATTGATACTTATGTACGTTAGATGGGGTTTATTTATTTGTATATAACTTGGTGGGTTATCTTGCCAATTATCAGGTTATTTAATCTTTCTTAAAGGTGGAAATCTCTTCAAATATATTACTCCTAACTCTTAAATCATGAAATATTAGACTTAATGATTATATCCTGCACAATGGGAGCATTTGTTCTGCAATTTAGGGAGACAAGCAAACTAGAAATACTTGTCTCAGTTCAGAATGAATTCACTGTTGCATCCAGAGACTCAGTTTTTGTCAAATATATAATGAGATATGCATACGTAAATACTTTGTGTGTCTTTATGTAACCATTTCTCCAAGAAGATGAGAATTCCAGTGTACTCTTTCCTAGTTTGAGATTTTTTTTTTCCTAATTCTGAACAGAACAGTAAGTAACAGAAAAAAAAATGTTTGTTGTTGCAGCCTTTATCCTCATCTCTACTCGAGAGCGTACATTAACTTTAGAAATCCTGAGGACATCCTCCTTTTTCGAGATCGCTTTGATGGTTATGTCTTCATTGATAATAAAGGTTGGACTATTTCTAAGATCTTTAGTGTGTATATATACGTAGACCATTTTAGAACATTCATTTACTTAATTTTTGCTATTTTTGCTTTTTTTCTCAATATACAGTAGTTACATAAAAACACACCAAAATGTAGTACTTAAGAAAGCGCAAAATACATTTTTCCATGCAATCTTGCTTGTCTGTGTGGTGTGCAGGCTTTATCTACATCCTTGGACCTTAAGCAATACACTATCAAGATGCTATTAAGATCACTATCTCATCCAAGCTTCGCAATTCATCACAACAGTAACTGGACACATTGCAAGCATGAATCATTACATCTTCAGTGTGTTTCAATGAGATAACGTCGTGCCACATTCTTATTTTGAAAAAGCAAGACGAAGTACTCGACTTTGTTATCTCGGTTGCCCACTTTGAGATACGTACAACTTGATTTTTAGAGCATTTGCGGACACCTTGAGTTGATTTCCATGAAAAGGAGCAGCAAAATTGGTTGGCAGCTCTAAAATATTCAGTCTGCAAAGGTTTGCCCAACAGTAAAGAAAATCTCTTAATGTAGATGTGGATAAATCCAGGTCACCTACAGTAGCATGAAGTTGCCATAGCCAAGAAATGGTGGGTTCCTTTTAGCAGTTCCTTGCCTCATTCACTCATATCATCTGTAAAAAATTGCGTGGGGTATATAAAACAGACATAGCTTTGTAGGTTTCTTGGTTAGAAATTGCTGTTCTGTAATTTCAGTGTTGCAGAAGTCCCAGGAAAGTAGTCCTGTGCACACTTGTGGTGGGGGTTGATCTCTAAAGAAGCTCTTTGTAATCTTTACAAATAAGTAAAGGGTGAGTGTCAGGAGGATGGAGCCACGCTGTTCTCAGTGATCTCCAATGATGGGACAAAGAACAACAGGTACAAGCTGGAATCTAAGAGAGTCCAAAGAAACATAAGGAAAACTTCCTCACTGTGAGGGTGATGGAGCACTGGCACAGGCTGCCCAGGTGGGTTATGGAGTCTCCTTTTTCTGGAGACATTCAAAACCCACCTGGATGAGTTCCTGTGTGACCTACTCTAGGTGATCCTGCTAGGGCAGGGGGTTGGACTAGGTGATCTTTTGAGGTCCCTTCCAACCCTTAAGATTCTGTGATTTCCTACCCATTGTATTTTATAGGCCTCTAACTTACTCAAATTTGGATGGATTTTCCTAGAAATGGAGAACAACACATTCCTCACAGTGTGGGGTTCCCAGATTTCAAATTCTGGGTATTTTAGATGAAAAAAAAGAAAGCAAATATTTTTGTGATTCTGCCAAGAATTCACTTTGCTTAAATGAAGCCTGTTCTTCAGTTAAATGTTGGACTGAAGCCAGAACGTTCTGTACCTGCCAAAACTGAGTTTGACAAAGCTGGCCAGTTTGGCATGGTCTATATTCAAATAAAGAGCACAATTTTTGATCATAGGTGCCCTCTGGTGAGGCTTTTGGTGGCATTGCATTTGTAAGGCTAAATTTAAAACCAGGATTTCCAGATTTGATAAGGCTAACAAATGCTTTCACAGGTTTAAGCCAGGTTTTCAGGGGACTTGAGGAACGTGTCACCTTGAACCTGCTGCAAGCGGGCAGAATTTGAAACAAAAACTGCCATGCCAGTAAACACAGTCCCTCATAAACAGAGGAAAAGTTGTGCACAGTTCTATATGCTGAGTTTTGGTACTGAAAGAAGATTGTATGCTTTATTGTTGCATGTTACCAAGCATTTGTTTCTTTTTTAAGCTTTTTGGCAACGAAACTTTACAGAAGCAACTCAATTGTTTCACATTCATTTACCAGTAGTACAGATCACTTGTCAGGCTGAGATTTTCTGTATGTTTCTAACCAATGTGTATCTGTAAAGAGTTAAAAGGCAATTATAAATGATAATGCGAGAATTTTCTTGTGCAGCAGCAGTCATCTTCATTTTGGCCATCTTTCTTAGCATGTCCAAAAATGTTTCTGTTTATAATTAAAGTGGAAATGTATTTTGTTTTAAATCTAAAATACTGCCACGTGTAATTTTTCGTTAGAAGTTCAGGATGGGATTATAGAAACATCCTCCTTTGATTTCAAATGAGACTGCCCAACATAAGTTTCAAGAGTTGTATAAATCTTATGTGAAGGCAGGGAATGTTTCTCCCCTCAGAAAATTAAGCATTGATGTCTTTTAAGGGTTGGAGTATCCTGCGGTGGTTGAATTTGCTCCGTTCCAGAAGATTTCAAAAAAGAAGCTGAAGAAGAAAGATGCCAAAGCCGGGAGCATTGAAGATGGTAAACATGTTTTCTTGGCGTCGCAGTGGAAAGTAGATTCCATTTGTGTCACACATTGCAAAGTATTAACATCATTCATTTTTTTTTTCTTCACAGATCCAGAATATAGGAAATTTTTAGAGAGTTATTGTGCTGACGAAGAGAAAATCTGTGCCAATCCTGAGATTCTTTTGGGAGAGATTGAGGCCAAAACAAGGGAACTCATTGGTCTGTTTTCTTGAATTTGCTTATTGTTGTGTATCTTATTTTTGTATCTTTATGGTATTACTTGCAAGAGCTGACCTGTTCAGTCTTAGCGATTGAGATGATTGCAGCTAAATTTTTGTTCTGCAGCCAAGTAGTGGCCCCACCTATTCTTTGAAGTCTCTAGGCATGGAATCACTGGACTTTACTGGAAATTTTATGTGCACAGTGACTTCAGGAATAGGTTCTTACGACTTTCGATTTGTTAATAGATGTAAGATTACTTTTAAAAAGTTAAAATAGCCAAATGCTTAACAATTGATCCCTGATACTAGCTGTATTTATCGAGAAACGTGAAATGATCTCTCTTTGTTCTCACAATCAGGATTCTACAAAAACTTTGAAAGTAAGACAACACCTTGTTTTCTGTATGCATGCAGCGTGACTTTCACAGTCTTGGGGGAAATTTCTAGTAAGGTCATCACTGAAATTGTCACTGCAGCTTTCAGGATGTCATGGAATATTGATGTGCTGTATCTCTAAGTGACAACATGCAGAACACTTCCTCTTTCCCTAGGTGTGACAATCCAATAGGAAAAAAAAGCAACCTTTGCTATTTATTCTTTAGAGTGTAAAAGTACCTGTCTCTTTTGATTAAAGTCATAGAATAGAATCATAGAATCATTTAGACTGAAAAAGCTCTTTAAGGTCATTGAGTCCGGCGATAAACCTAACACTGCCATGGCCACGACTAAACCATGTCCCTAAGCACCACATCTACATGTATTTCATGTCTTGTATCTCCAGGGATGGTGACTCAAGTACTTCTCTGGGCATCCTATTCCAATGCTTGATAACTCACTGAAGAAATGTTTCTAAATATCCAATCTAAACCTCCCCATGTGCAACTTGAGGCCTTCCTCTTGTCCTGTTGCATGTTACTGCTGTTTGAGAGTTCACTGGAGAGACTTGGAACTTAAGCAATTTAGAGGAAATGGAGATGTTGGAAGTATGGACATTTACATAATTCTATTTTCAATAAAACTTGGGTTTTGCTCTTCTAGATAGGGATGTTCCCCAACAGTTTTTGTTTACCTCTAATCTTCCCTAGTATTTGACAACAGAATAGCAACTGAATTTTCTAATTTGCAATATACAAAAAGTTTTCAATTTCAAGAAAGATTAACTTGAAAATACTTTTATCAATGAAAATTCTTTCCATTATTTCATTTTGAGAGTTGCAGATTTCTGAGTAATGATATTGAGTGAAGGCAGCTTCAGGAGCTTTAATGTTTTGTTTCAGTTAAATCACAGGAAATCAAGTTAGTTGCTTTGTTTTTCTGCTATTCAAAACCGTGGCCATTGGTATCAATTACTTCAGTGGATAGCATGTTTATAGCAAAATTATGTAAGAGTTTAGTTGTATGTGCAGTTTCAAAGGTGTTACTCCTACTGAAGTCAATGAAAGACATGCCCAGGACTTAATTGGCAGAATTGAGCCTCACATTCTGAGCATTTCTTCAGGTAGTGTTCCTGCAAACCAAGATGTTTTATGACTCACATTAGGTGCATTGACTCCTCACTTTGAGTGTGGCAGAGAGATAAAACACATTTTCTCTGTAACAGGATAAGCTCGTTCTGCTGGCTTGTTTGTGGAGAGCAAGGTACAACAGAAAAGTTATTACTAACACAGGTCTTCATTTTCTAATTTGTTTTATTTTACAATTTCTTAAACATTTTAAGAAAAAACCTCTTAGAATTTTATTTGCAGTAAGACCCATAAATAAGCTGAGTGACATTCAGGTTTGATAAACAGTATTTTTTGCCCACCTCCTTTTTTGCCACTGCCTTTGACCCTTAGACTTCAAGTTGTAATTTCTGCTTAAACCTCTTGTACCACAGCCTCAATCATGACTACAGTCAAGTTCTGGACTTGAAGTGCAGTTTATCCTTTCCCCAGACCCTCCGGTTACAACACGTGACCACTTTCAGCACGTGGAAGTGCCCAGAGGCAGACACTGCTCAGACAGGGAAACTTAGGCGAGCCAGAGAAAGGCAGAGCTGCAGATGGGAGATACTGATAGGGGGAGTGCTGGGGACCTAAAATTTGTCAAGAATGATGGGTAAGTGGAAGGAAGGCAGCAGTGTGGGAAATCTAAACAGAGAGGGAGGAAGATCTCAAATCAGCAATCTTTTGGTTATTGCTTCGGACCATTGATATTTGCTAAAAATAAACACTGACTCCTATGAAGCCTTCCCATTCGCATAACAAGGTTTTATCATTAGAAATGGGTTACCCCCAGGATATTCACACTCTGAAGAGAGAAACTTTCATTTGCTTTGGGGATATGAATTGTGTCTAGGTTTTGGCTATGCCATTTTAAATTTGATGGAAACTTTTTTTTCCCTTCCTTTTTTTCTTAAATTCTTTTCTTTTTGCTTCCAAATCCTGCCATGGATTCCAATAGTGATTTTTTTCTTCTGGTTTGCGGAAGAATTCATGACTGTAGAGCAATTTCTAGTATCCTGGGACATCTAAACCTGACAAAATTTGTTGTAACTGCTCACAGCTCTTAAGTACATGAATTCAAATTTGAATTCAATACTGATAGTCATGAGTACTATACCTGATACAGAGTTTGATTATTTTCCCCCAAGTTTTTGTAGAATTTGGGAATGGTTCAGGCAGATGGCTTAGGCTAGATTTCAGAGTGAGGAGGCAGCTCTGTAACATAAGAATGGCTGTGTGGTCCAGTAGATGAGGCACTTTTATTTGTTATTTGGGAACCAAGAGTTTTATTGAATCTGCTGATACTTTGCTCTGTAACCTGGGACAGAGGACTTACCCCTTACTCATCCCATTTTCCCCACAGAGAGGTGAATGCTTAATGGTAGTTAAATGGAAATGTTGTATGAGAATGAAAATGTTTCCTTCATTGTGTACGTTTGAAGTCTGGGATTGAGAAGTGCCGTGTGAGATTACAGTAATATGGGCTGCATATGGACAGCAATATAGCTAGGTTTTGATGTACAGAATTAAAAAATAGGGATAGATTTTGAATACATTCCTTTCCTTTTTGATTAAATAACCATTTGAAGAGCAAGAGAAGAAACCCATTCTCTTGAACTGAAAAGATGCAATTTTAAATTAAACACTGAATAACTGTGAAACATGTTTTCTAACCCTGCAGCAAAAAAAGCAACAAAAGCGTTTCTAAAGCAGAATGATGGGAATGCCTTCAAAAATGTGTAAAACAAAGAGGTTTCTTAATGTAGCTCCCTTGCAGATAAAGCTAGAAAAAGAGGGTTAGTACTAAAGTAAAGAAATAAGTATACATATTTTAGGAGTTGAACACTATATCACAAATTTTTTGTGTTTTAGCTAGAAGAACAACACCCCTTTTGGAATATATTAAAAATAGAAAATTAGAAAAGCAGGTACGTTCAGACTTTTGCCTGAAGTTCAACATTTCTGTTTCACGTGGTTTTCCTTTGGACAATTGACAATTAATCATTTTGAACTCTCCAGAGAATACGAGAAGAGAAAAGAGAAGAACGAAGGCGGAGAGAATTGGAGAAGAAACGTCTGCGGGAGGAGGAGAAGAGGAAGCGCAGGGAAGAGGAAAGACGTAAAAGGAAAGAAGTGGAGAAGCAAAAGAAAATTTCTGAGAAAGAAATAAGGATCAAGGTACCCTAATGAAAAAAAGCTGAAGTTATGCAGAAGTTCCTTTGGTATCTCAGTATTTATTTAGTGTACTACAGTACAGTGTGGAGATAGCAAACAAGTTTTCACTGGAAGGCAAAATAACATAGGGCTTTGACTCAGTAGTGTCTTTTGAAAGTATGACTAATTGCCTTGAGTACAATGATGTGCTGATGCAGTTATGGCAGATAACTCACGTAGCCTTATACAACACTGCTGAATTCTCTGCCAACATAACATGACAGAGCCCAATAGTTCTGTACCTACATGTCAGGAAGTTATTGCAAGTATGGCTCTAATACTTTCTGTCATGTAAGTCTTCATCTAGCCACAAGTGTGGAAAGTTTTTTGTGTTTACAATCAGAACTGATGTATTTTAATAGTAATTTGTTACAAAAGTCTGTACTATAATGCAAGGACATGCAGATTCACTCCAGATCTTGAGGCGAGGAGAAACCACAGAGCTGTATCCGTCTTTTCTCTTCCTGGACAACAGTTTCCTTCATCTAGATGTATAAAAATAGTAAGTTCTGAGGGCGATTTACAGATTTTTCGTATCCAAGCATAAAGAAAAACACTAGAAGTTCAGAAGAAAGAGGATGTATCCCTAAAGCATGTTACCCAAAATTGATCTTCCAAAAAAACCCCAGTATTTATGACCTATCTGTGGTGATGTGACCTTGAAAGCTAGTTCTCTCTCCGAAAGAAAAGGAGAATATTACCTGAGAGAAACATTATAGATAAGTTTTAAATACTGGAGAATAACCTGTGCTCATTTCAGAAAATGTGGTGGAATTAAAATATTGATGACATATTCTACTTATTCCTGAAATGTTAAAGAAGTATTTTGTTTTTTCCTTCTATAAAGACACTGCTCAAGCCCTTTGTGTGTTATTTGTTGTGAAAGGAATAGACTTCTTGGAAGTCTTAATCTCCAAGGTGAAAATGTAATGTGATCTTTTCTGCTAATATGTTTTTTTCCTTAGTCTGTATTTGTGTCAGGGAGTATTTATACTAAGCACTTACTTCTAAATGCCAATCTATCCCAAGTAGATCATATGTTAAGCATTTTACATGTATTATTTCAAGGAGTAAAGTATTAATCCTGCCCTCTGTAGTATTGTAGAAGTTCTACTTATTTTATTGGCAATAACTTTGAGGTCTGTTACATGATTTCTAAGAAACTATAGACTATGATTATGTCTTTGTATGTAAAAACTCGGGAGAGAAGAATAAGTAAGTGCTTTCTCCAGTATCCTCAGCATATTTAAAAGTATGAAGTTGAATGCCTGTTAATGACTGTCACTCCTTAACAAAAGTGAACAGCTCCTTTTTAAATAACTTTGTAAAATACGATCCTAGCATTTAAATAAGATACCTTCAGCCTTAATAGATTACTCATATATTTAATACATTGTTAAAATGTCTATTACAATAGAGGAAAAAAAATACATCTTAATACAAACAAATATCTCTTAGCTTCTCAAGAAGCCTGAGAAAGGAGATGAGCTGGCTAGTGAAAAGCACAAAGAAAAAGGTGAAGAAGTTGACGTTGAGGAAAACAAATGGGATAAATCACCTGGATCGGGGAGTACAAAGTACAAAACTTTGGAGGGTTCACTGAAAGAACTTAAGGAAAAGTAAGTAATATTTATCTTACTGTCTGTTTTGTAAAAGGTGTTTTATAAGAGCTTACTGACCTGACAACAGTATTAGTTGGCGCAATTGGTTATTTATGAAATGTTTTGAAATCCCAGATTGGAAAGGTTGCTGCATGAAAAGTCATTCAGAGTTTCATTGTTATTTTACCTGTTCCCCATCAAGAGCTCAGGTAAGGCCCCCTGTCCATTACTGATGTCAGAGAGTAAATTGGCCTGGGTGCCTCACTTTTCCTTCACACTTGGTTTTGCTACAGTAACCGTATAAACTTGTTTGGTAAGTGGCACAATGCCACAGTAGTTAAGGTGTGAATAATAGCCTTATGGTAGATACAGGCAGAAGGCTATCTCTGTCTCCCACCACCTTCTGTATCACATATGTAATAGCAGGATCAAGAGGTATAGCTCAGTTCTATTACTGCTGTAGCCTGGAAATGCCTTACAAATGTTTTCAACAGTGGGTTCTCTCTTTTATCCTTTGGAACATGTGTCTCCTCGCAAGCAGGGTGCACCTGTATGATATGTAAGATATATAACTAAGAATAATGTGCTGCTGAGATAAGTAATACTTTATTCTTCAGTGAGCTTTTTCAGCCTAGCTCTCAAAAGTATTTCACAGTACGTAGGGACAAGCTTGAGCATTTAAATAAGTTACCTCAAGTCTTACATGTAAAGTATTAGAAAAAGGTTGGGATTGTGTTCTAGGAGCCTTGCAGGATACTTGCCTATTCTGAGTAGTTTAAATTTAACCTTTGTCCACATAAGTTCTTGATTTTTATGAAAAGTGTGTGGGAGCTTCAAATGTTCTCCTACTGGCAAACAGAAAATAAAGAAACTTTGAACACTGGAAAATAAACCCACTGAATTTGCTAATTGAAGAAATTGTTCACCAATAATATCCTACACACAATATTCATCTGTTTTTTATCTCTGACAAGGGCTTCAAACATAGGCCCAGTGTTTCAATATATTGAATTTATGCTGAAACATTCCTTTTCCTGTTCTCTAATGGAAATTGAAAAGACTTGTTGGTATTCTTCAACAAAGGAAACAGAACAAGGTCAACAGAAAAACACTTGAAGGAGCAAGTCAGTTGTTTTGCTTAGAAGGCTTATTATGTATTAACCTTTTTGTGGTACCATGTAACGTTTTTACTATTGCAAATTAACTAATTAATTAATTTTTTAATTAACTAATTAAATTAATTTTACTATTGAAATTAACTCCTGTGAGTTTAATAAGGCATTAATGTAGATTTTCCAGGTGTAAAACAGAATCCTTTTGGCTGTGCAGGTACAGTAAGTGTTACCTTGTCTTTCCAAGTGCTCGTTTCATTGTGATTATTAGTAGGTGTGGGTAGGTAGCAAGCTATGGGCTATTTCTGTTGGATCGAAAATCAAAAGTAGGAATGACTTTATCACAGACTTAGAAATCGGTGACAAACTGTAACTCCCAACTCTACACACAGGAAACTGAGTTGCCTGTTTGAAAGCATGTTTTAAGGCTCAGTAGCAAAAGCTTCCTACCTCAAATTAAAACCTCAGTCTGTGCTTGAGTGTACATGGTCATGTATGGATTTGAAACTGTACCAGACACAAGTTTGCTTCCATTCCCTCTACTTCCATTCATTTCTGCTTCCTCTTTTTCTGGCTCTGTAACTTTCTCTTCTACTTACACTTTGTAATTGCTTACCCCACCAGTTTCCACTCTTACCTGCCGGTTTAGTGTGACTGAATTTTAGAAAGCTGCTCTAATCAAGATGTGTCCTTCTGGCTTTTCGGAAGGTCGTGCTAGGGCTTAGAGTTAGTGTTTAGAACAGTGTATTAAATGTGAAGCAAAACAAACTAGAGCCACATACCCCTTGAGAGCTGATACAGTATTTTATATATATGTATCTGTGCTGAAAGTACAGTATCTCCATCAGTGCCGCTGATTCAGGTGTCTGTGACAGCTGGAACACTGCTTCTACTTGGGGCATGTGTTGCTCAAGCACAGTCTTGCAAAATGATGAATAACTTAGCTGCCATTCAGGCTTTGTTGCTGATCTCCAGCTCATCCTGAGATGAGTCCCCTGCTTTGGCAGCCCCACCAGTGCCCAGGTTCATGGCAGACACCGTTTCCACAGTTTGGTTGTTTAAAAAGAAAGGTACAGAAAGGTGCACTTTTATTGTTATTAAACTGTTCTAAATGAGGAGCATATCACTGTTTGATCACCACACCGTTAGAAAATCTCCATCCCCTCTGATTCTGACTGGTTCCCAAAATCGTGAGCAGACTGTCAAACACAACTTTCTTGTTTCAGTTGTATTTATACATATGTAATATATAAAAAGAAACTGCCTGTATTTGCTCCTTTTAAAGTTCAATCTATTTAGTAATCCTTCTTCATTATTTGCAGCGTGACACCTGCATGCCTAACAGGAACAGTGAAACAAATAAGAGATATGAGAATTTTATCAGACGGGCAACAATGTTGCAAACTTAAGTAGTCTTTATAGCATAAACACTTAGTAAGTGCCCTGTTGTGTTATGGCAGTGATCTGCCTAAATAAAATAGGCAAAAGGTAAGCTAAATTACTTAGAGACGTAACAAAAGCCTGGAACATCGGTATTCCTTTTCACAAATGCCTTCTGCAAGTTGCAGTGTCAGTGACATATTTTTGTTAAGTCATAAGACTTTACAAAGTGATGTGTGATACCTGCACAGTTCCTTCTGGCTCTGAGTGTTCCCATGCAAGAGAATACTCATACACATCAGTCACCTCAAGAACAGGCCACAAACCCTAATCATGCAATATGTGTTTGTCGAAGAGTATTGGGGAACTACTTACAGGATTGCCAAGAGAGGTAAAAGTTGAAGCACAACAGTTGCACAGAAGCCTGATTTTGCTTGCAAACATTTGTCTGCTGTTGTGAACTGAATGTGTGGTCAAGGGCCAGGCACACAGGGGTGAGACATTCAGCAAAATTGTACATAACTGCTTTTTAATGAGAAGAAAACAGCTTTGCTATAAAATTGATTTAAATACTGTTGAAATCAAAGGAACACTTTGTATTGTGTCCTTCAGCAACTTTTTTTTTTACTGTTAATTGCTTGGACTTTCTTTCTTTTTGTACATACTCATAGGTCACAAAATGATAGTGACAAAGAGCAAAGAGATACGGAGAGAAGATTTCGAGAAAAAGAGCCTGAAAGACAAAGGTATCGATTGGATGATGGCAGAAAGCATAGAACTCACTATGAGTTTGACAAGTTTGTGAGAAGGAATGAAGAAGAGCTGAAATGGGGGAAAGGCTACAACCAAGACAGAGGAAAGAAAGGGAACTACAACTACAGCTTCACAGTGGAGGCAGTAGACAAACTGGGTAAAGAGGACAAGTGTGATGACATGGCATCCAAAAAGGAGCGCATAAGAAATAAGGTTCTTTTATTCATTTACGATAATCTTTCATTAGTTAAATGTGCTTCAAGATCACAGGTTTTCCTTTTGCAAACTCAGCATAAAGATGCTTTTGTAATTAAAAAAAAAAAAAGCAAATCTTTATTTCATTTTCAGAAAAACTCAGAACTCTTTCTATTGTTGTCAGAGGACAACAGCAGTTCACCTAAGTTAAGCTTACAAGTCTGCTCATTCATATTTACAATGCAGAGAATACTTTCTGTCTTCCTTTCAACCCTAGCATTTTTAGAACTCTATTCTTGGAAGCCTTGTGTTTTATGAGCATATGCAAAATTGTTACAGTTCTGATCTGTAATGAAATTTAAAAACTGTGGCATGGTAGTCTTTTACAGATGTACTTCTATTAACCCATCACATAATTATGTTAGGGATTGTCCTGGCATTGCTTGGTGGAGAAATAAATAGCCAATTCAGAGACTATTGTATTTAAAGGGTGTGAATGTGCGAATCCTTCAGTATTGTGTGCTTGCCAGTAGAAAAAGGCTGTCCTTTGGTGAGAGCAAAGTATCTTCATGGTCGTCAAGGCAGGAGCAGGTGCAAAAGCAGCGCAAGCGGGGTCTGTTGCAGGGAGTGTAGTAGAGCCGTCCCTTATTGTCTCCCAGAGACGTGGCCATCATTTTTCTCAGTCTATCTGATTTCATGGATCTGCCAGGGTCTTTTCAGGAGGTTGCTCTCCATGTCACCCTCATTCTCTCCCCTCCTGATCCTAGACTGTCCACAAAAGATGACCGAAACACTGCTTTGTGTAGAAATTTATTCTGCCTATAATACTCTTCTTTTGAACCGAGTGACTGATGTGTGATGTGGGCTGAGACTGACAAGGAGTGAACTGGTCATGTGCAGAGTGAGTGTGCACGGAGGGTGTGTAGGCCGAGTCCAGATGGATTCGCTATGCATGTGGAGGGAGTCAGCTTGTGCAAACACAGCAGTCCTGGAGGTTCCTGCTTGCAATTCAAGGTCAGATGGGCAGCATGGGTGAGGTTGATCCGTGTATACACATTAGTTACTTCCCACACACACCAGTGGCTCAAAGATGTAGAACCATCAGAAAAATGGCAAGTTCCGAAATGGGAAGATGGGAAAAACCTTTTTTCTCGTGCTTGCCATTCTGCTCTTGAAATCTCTTGAAGTAACCTACAGCCTTGGAACTGGATGATGGGTCTTGAGAGCCTTTTTTCAAGCCTGTCGGGGTTTAGGCCCATCAGGGAACAAAGGCCACGATTAGCCTCGAGTACCGAAGAGGCTGAGGATTGCTCGAGGGCAGGGAGGGCTTAATTGCCGCTTAAGGTTCAGGACAAAACAGACCAGGCTACTCGGTTTTGGGGAAGAAAACAGAAAATAATTTAATGCAAAATCAACCAAAACATAACCAAAATGAAACAACCCAGAGTAATACATCAATGGAGAGTCCAACCAGCCTTTTTAAGAACACCTTCTTGCCACCCCTCCCCTCTTCCCGGGTTCAGAGCCCTGATCCCGGTGTTTTTACCTTGCCCCCCCCTGAACGGTTCGGGGCGGCAGGCAGTGGGGGGTTCAGTCAGTCGGTTTCCGAGAGCTTCTGCCGTTTGTCCCTCCTCAGGACGGGTGAACTCCACACCAGTCCTCCCTGCAAGTCCGTGGGGTAACTCACAAGCATGGCAGACTTGCACGGGCTGCTCCGATGCCCACTTATTCCAAAGGCTGCAGCTCCTCTCTGCCTCTCGTGTGGGGCTGCTCTGCGGCGCGCAGGCTCTCCAACACGGCCTGGGCCATGGCCGTCTCCCCACACAGTCCCTCGCCCGTCCGGGCTCACCCACACGGAGCTGTTGGTGGCTCTCAGTCTTGCCACGAATCTCCATAGGTTTCAGGGGCACAGCTTGTATTCTCGCCACGGCTTGCAGAGGGGTCTCCGGTCTACTGCTTCTCGTTCTTTCCTCCTTCTCTGGCTGAAGGGTCCGCGTGGTGGCCTCCATCTTGTATCACTCTCCACCTCCCGACTCGCATTTCAAATTCCCGTCCCCTAAATAGTGATCGCAGAGGCGCCAGATTGGCCCAGCCGGGCCGGAGGTGGGTCTGAACCTAGGAGCCGGGGGAGGGTCTTCACTGCAACCCGCTCCCCCTGTTACCAAGCTCCTTGCTAAACCAGGACAAAGCCCTAAAAAAAAAATCTCCTTTTTATGTCTTCCTATTGCACATCTGGTAGCTCACTGAGTCTCTGGGTTAGTCCACACTTCAAATGCTAGATTTGTTCCCTAAACAAAATAAGCAGTAAGTTGAGTCTCCATTCACTGGAGACATTCAAAACCCACCTGAACGAGTTCCTGTGTGACTTACTCTAGGTGGCCCTTCACTGGCAGGGGGGTTGGACTAGATGATCTCTAAAGGTCCCTTCCAGCCCTTGAGATTCAGTGATTCTATATCAGTAAAGGGGCTTTTTTGGCAATGTGGTGACATTTTTTTTTCCTCACAGTATTTGTCACATACATAAGTGTTAGAGGCTGAGTTTTCCAGCTCACCTATGGAATTAACGATGCTGACACAAGCTTTTAGGCAGAGATTGAGCTTCTTTCTGAAGTTTGCAAGAATTATTTAGGAAACGGGAAATTTGTGATGTCAATAACAGTTGTGCTACCTTCCAGCAAACTGTGAGGTACAGAGTCTGTGACATGGAAAGTCGTTTGGACCCTTTATCATAAATTTTGCAATGAGCAGTGCCTGTCAGAGGATGATCCAGTTTTACATCGTTGCTCGTGGTGCAGAAAGATGTATGTGACACACTTCATACCACACTACAGAGCACTAACTGGAAGAGATCCAGTTGTGTGGCCCCATAGGGACTCAACATCTGGTTTAAAGAGATGGAGAAAAAAAGTGCAGTGAAAAAGGCAAAGGTAAAGAAAAAATAAAGCAAAAGGGAAAATGCAGGTTGGGAGTAAGAAAAATGAATGAATGAAAGGACAAAAGAATAAAACTACTTCAAATTGTAAAGAATCCTTTGCTGTGGGACTATTTCAGTGCTCTGCCACTGTTTTTAAAACAGGGTGGTTGAATTTCGTTTGTTAAACTCAATGCAAGAATTTGGTCAAAATGTTCAGATTTTGGTGAATGAGATGCCTCATAACATTAAAAATTGGTATTTGTGAGAATAAAATACTCTTACTATGAAAAGACTTCCTAAACAGAGTTTCTAAAAAGTGTGTTTTATTACTGGCTTGACAGTGTGAGGTGACTGGTTGGACTCGATGATCTTAAAGGTCTTTTCCAACTGTAACAATTCTGTGATTGATTCTATGATTCTATGAAATGTCAAGAATACAAAGTGCTTTCAAGAGCTATGGAACATCACCATTTGCAAGTTTGAGGTGTCATTTCCTTGTAAACTGGCTCCTTCCATTTTCCAGCGATGGGATCAGCATGTGCCTGTTTGGTTCCCTCACTCACAAAGCCTGCACGTGCTCAAATTGTACTTGCTTTGTTCATTACCAGCAGGTGAATTCCCCTCCTCTCCTACTCAGTCTCGAGGGCAAGACAAAGTGGAGCAGTAACTGTGCAATTGTGGTTTGCTATGTGTAATTCAAATGTGCGTTCCATGTTTAAATTGTGGGTCATGATTGATGATTTGAGGATGGTTTTCCAGCCGTTACCTGCTAAACTGCTCTCTGGTGTGTCTTATTTCTTTATGCTTATATTTGATACTGGGCATTTATCTGCAGAGCAGCAAGTGCTCTTCTCGGTGGATGTTAGTGAAGGTGGCAACATCTTCTAGAGTTTTCCATGGAATATTGTGTTTGATAATGGTCTGCAGTATTTTTTCCTTGCTTACATCAGATGTAGCCAAGGATCTTTCATTTTCACAGCTTGCTTTGTTTATTTAAAATGCCTGGCTCCCAAGAATAGTGTTACAAACAAGACAGATATTAAGTACTCGGTAAATTGTCATTACACTCCATTTTTTTTCCCCGAGTCATAAGAAATGTAAAGCAATTTAACACACAATCTACTTTCTTCACAAACATTCATCACTTCAGAATCACACGTGTGTATCCCACACAGGTTCCTTGGAGTGTTAACCACATCTCCTCCCTTCCAGGATCGCCCGGCCATGCAGTTGTACCAGCCAGGAGCTCGCATTCGAACCTATACGGGATCTACAAGTAAGGCCTACGACTGCAGTGGGAAATCCTTTGAAGAAGCCCTTGATAAAAAATATGAGGCAGATAATTCAGCTGGAGGTGGTTCTGAGAAGAGCGAAGAAGCAGAATAACACAAACTGGAGGAAAGACTTGCAAGGGATGAACTTAAGATTCAGTGTCATCACAAAACAAAAAATCCATAGAGCTGCTTCAGAGCTCCACAGGCAATTGCACCGACAAGATTGTAATAGCTCTGCCTCTTACTGTCTGTAAAATAAAGGGAAGACTGACTGGAGATGTATAAAGTGTCTTACAGCAAAGAATATTGTTGCTTTGTTACAAAAAGCAGCACAAACACTATTTGCCTAATTTAAAAGCAGTTCGATACTTTATCAGATTCACTTTGAAACAGAAATCCTCTGATAGTTTTAAAGGACTGTTTCTGTGAGACTTTTCAGAAGCTATTTCACCTTTTCAAGTCTAACAAAACGAAACATGGATTTGCATCAGTTTGAAATCTGAGGCACTTTAAATATAGTTGGTGCATGACACGAGAGTTACAGGACCCCTTCCTGCAAGCGCCCACGGGGAGCTGCTGTAGGCACTGGGTGGGACCAGCCCTGGGATGGGAGGCTCCGGAGCCAGGAGCTTTTGCAGGATGAGGCCCACAGTTTGCACAGTTGTGAGACATGTCTGTTGGTATCTGTACCTCATTGTGTTTACATTGTTTGTCAACCAACGATAGCGTCGGGCAAGTGTTAGTGAAGCTACAAGCGCGTGGTTAGAGAGTTTTGTCATTTCCTGAGCCACTTTTGCCTTTTACGTTTTAATAGATTCTTGTGCTTAAAACAGCAGGAAGCTAACGCAGACCTCAGCACTGAAGCGACATACCTGGTTTTAATAAAGTAGCTGTTTTTCTATGGTTTTGACACTGACTTTTAAAGAAACTCAAAAAGTGGTTGTACAGTGATGACTTTTTATATGCCTATGTTTCATATAAGCTGTGGTGATGGGATTTGGGAAAAGTACTATGTGTGGACGTTCTGCAGTTCTGTTTGGTAACAAAATACACACACATGAATGTCATCTGCAAGCTGCTGGTTTGTAAGATCTAAGGCCAAATTCTGCCCTCTGAGGCAGGCACATGTATATATGTGTGTATATCTCTCTCAGTCTCCCATTGGTTTCAACGACAGCTGCGTGTTTACGGAAGGGCAGAACACGTTCATGTCTCTTTCACGGCTGAAAATTTCTCAGTTGCGTGAAACTGTGACCTGCTTTGTCACTGAACAGTAAGATCTTAATTTATTTTTACATCCTCTTTGCACATTTTAAGCACAACATCTGATTGTTCTGGATGGAAAAATTATTTATTGTATTTTCCCAGATATTAAGCATTAAATAGAATAAATGCAAAAAGATTTTGACTATGCTTTTGAGACGCAATCTTCTGCAATTTTTTCTTCTATTACTCGGGGAAAATTTAGTAAGATGCTCTGCTGCTTTGTAGCATAAAAGTACAGTTGAGAAGAATTTTATTGTCAAGCTGCCTAAGTGAGCTGCCAACTAAAGTTCCAAGTAAGAATAAAACTGCTGTTGGAAAATCATTTGGGTTTAGCTCCATCTCAGCTTTATCTTGTTTGCCAAGTTTCTCCTGGCTGCAGAGGAAGGATTTTGTCTCGGTGTCCTGGCCAAGTTGTGCAAGATGCAGCCTCACCAGCACTCAACACAGAGGGACAACCACTGCCCTGGTCTTGCTGGCCCCAGCATTTCTGATGTAAGCCAGACTGCCATTGGCCTCTTGGCCACCTGGGCACACTGCTGGTTCATTCAGCCAACTGTCTATCAACACCCCCAGGTCATGAGGACAAAGAAAGAGGGAAGAGTGAGAAGCGAGGAAGCTCTTTCTTCCCAGGAACACATCCCATGGAAGATGGCTAAAACCAGGGGACAGGGAGAGCGAGCTTGTACTAAAGGCAGCTCCTGGCACAGCAACGAGCATATATCCTATAGTCAAGAGGAGATAAACCTGGGACATGACTACACATAAGAATAGGCAGCTACCCAGCCTGAGGTGCCAGCTTTCTCTTGAGGCATCTAGAGATGGGACAGAGCAAAAAAAATCAGAATCAATCAGTAGTTGTGGCTGATCACTTTCATCACATCTTTGCAGCGTGTATGGGATTTATTTTCTTGACAACTTAGTCACAACTGTTGAAAAAAGACTGTTTCTCTAACAGTAAACTGTGAGGTGGGACACTGCTAAATGTTACCTGACACTACCGCTGGTCAGGGAGACAGGTACCAGCTTTTTTGATAATGTGAGTGGTTTTAGCTATTGTTGGTAATTATTGAAGGTAATTTGAAGTTTATTTTCCCCTCTCTACTTGACAGGGAAAGCAAAAGCAGTTTTGAAGACTTCTTTTTTTTTCCCCCATAGGGTAAGCCTGCGACACTCAGGTGGCAAATGCTGACAGGTCCTGCACCAAGCACATTTTAAAAAGTGGAATGACTTTTTTTAAGGTGGGTAAGCTGGCTTCTCAAAAATCTTTTAGCTCCTTTTATGAAGAATGAAGGTCTTGTCTCTGAGGTGCTTTTAAAAATATCCTTGTGCTGTAAGACATAGAAAAGCAAATGTACTGCTGCCACTGAACTTTTAGCTACTTCAATTCTTGATGGTGGGGGTTTGTTTAACTTTGAGGCTATTTTTTGTCTGTATTATGATGCACCACGGTTCAAAGAAAACCCACAAACGACTGCCACACTCCAGCAAAATGCAAGTGTTGAGGAACTTAATGCTTGAAAAAGAAATGTAAATCTCTGCATTCTCTGGAGAAATGCAGAGAACTGCCAGAATCTTGCTCAGCAGGCAGGAAAGAGCATTCAAAAGAAATTAAAGGATTTCAATTATGCCACATTTCAAAACATCTTTTTGGCATTACCATAAGGCTCTTTGACAGCTTTCCAGGGTGTTGTGCAGTTTTGGCACCTACAGTGGTTTTCCTCTCCAGTAGCATAACAGTGCAATAAATGGGTTTTTTCACCTTGCTGGTGTCAGCATCAGTGAATACCAGGGAAGATACCTGCCTCCAGACTTCTCCTGCCTCCTTAACTGTGCTGGTGATGGCAAAGCAGTGGCAGTCTTTTCTGGGGGGAGGTGACTGGTAGTGGAGCTCATGAAGGGTCTCTGTCAGAAGGGACACCGTGGTGCTTGTTCCTCCGAATCTGCAAGGAGCAACACTAAGGCTCATCTGCTGAGACTGCTCCTGTGCACCAGCTCAGCTCAGCCTGCTCCATGGTCTTGCCACAGCAACGGTGTCCACATACTGGTGACAACCTGCTCCAGAGGAGTGAGTGAGTTATGGTGGAAGCCCTTGGCAGGCACACAATGCTTTTGGAAAGCCCATGGCAAGAACCACAGCCACAGCTATGGCCTCTGCATGGCACTGACACTCCCTGGCTGGCTTTGCAGTTACCCTATAACACAGTTTGAAGACTGCCCATGCTCAGCTTCTTAGCACCAGCCTCACTGAAGAGAAGTAAAAAGGGTTTCCACAAAGGTCTTTTATTTTACACAGCATGAGTGGCTTGTGTTTCTGTCAAACACGGTCAGTGGAGATTAAATCCTATAGAGCAACATCAGGATTTTGAAGGTGGGGGATGGGAGACGAAGAATAGGGCTGCCTCTTAATATGGTAAAATAATCTGATTTTTACTCAGATGACTGAGGCCTCGATCCTCCAGCCAGGTGAATTTACGTGCCAACATCTGCTCACATCAAGCCTCTGAGTTGCAGGGCTTAGTCGGTGCCTAATCCTTAAGCAGAGAGCTCTGCTTGGACTTGATGATCTTTAAGATTTTTTCCAACTGAAATGATTCTAGGGAATGCTCTTAGGAAAGGGATCATCAATCAATCAACCATAGAATGGTAGGGTTGGAAGGGACCTTTAGGGATCATCTGGTCCAACCCCCCTGCAGAAGCAGGTCAACCTAGATCAGGTCACATAAGAACGTTTCCAGCTGGGTCTTGAAGACCTCCAAGGAAGGAGACTCCACAACCCCCCTGGGCAGCCTGTGCCAGGGCTCCGTCATCCTCACAGTGAAATAGTTTTTTCTTATATTTAAGAGCAACTCTTTGTGTTCCAGCTTCATCCCATTACCCCTTGACCTGTCACTAGATGCAACTGAAAAAAGGGATGTCCCAACCTCCTGACACCCACCCTTTAGATATTTTTAAATATTAATGAGATCCCTCCTCAGTCTCCTCTTTTCTAAACAGCCCCAGTTCCAGCAGCCTTTCCTTGTATGAAAGATGTTCCAGTCCCCTCAATTAATCAATTCCGTTTCTAACCATCAATAACAATGAAGGTGCACTGAATCTACTGCTGGGATCCTACAGGTACGAGCTGAGGGGAGCAGCCAGCAAAGGCCGATTGAGTCTCCTTCATTCAAGGTTTTCTGCATGGCTGTGGCAGCTCGATGCTGGAGGCCAGCTGAGCTCCCGGCCGCCCAGGGTGATGCGATGCCTCTGCTGCCAGTGCTGGCAGGGCACACGGGTATGCCGATTACATTGGCTGCACACCAACTGGGATCCCTCTTCTACAGGTGGATTGATTGCTGCCGGGAATGTAACAAGGAAATGTGGGAGGCAAAGAAAAATAAACTTGCTCCAAAAAAAACTCACGAGGGAGATGTTACATGTGAGAAGTTTGAGATGGGTATTTCCAAATTCAGGGGAGTTTTTACACATTCACTTTCCCTCTTTTCTGTAGCTTGCTTTTCAAAATGTTCTGTAATGTAGCCAAGTCTGACAAAAATACCGTTATTCATACTAAGGAATATGTTTATTAATTATAGAAACTTATTCTAAGCCAAACATTCACGGAGATGGCTGAAAGTATTCTCACAGTATTTTCTGGACAGAAGGCACGGTAAGAAGCTCCACGTGACAAATGCCACCTCTGAATTTTACCCTTGGAAAACATTCTTGTTCAAAGGTGCTTCAAGAGATGGATACAAAACTACAAGTTCCCTGCCCATCGCTCATTCCCTGTGTAGTTCCGCACAGATCTCAGCACTGTTTATGGTATTCAAGAGGGGAATCTAAACTCCATCTGGAAACCTTTCACAAAAGACAGGTTTCTGAGTGGTTGTATTAAATATGCGCTCCACAGCCGACTGAGAATTCATAAGAACTCTCATGCTCAGAAGAATCATCTCCTGGGCCCCTCAGTTCAAGAAGGAAAGAGTTCAGCACAGGGCCACCAAGATGATGAAGGGAGTGTAACATCTCCCTTACGATGAAAGGCTGAGGGAGCTGGAGCAGCTTAGCTTGGAGGAGACTGAGGGGTGACCTCATTAATGTTTACAAATACATAAAGGGCAGATGTCAGGAGGATGGAGCCAGGCTGTTCTCAGTGATGTCCAATGATAGGACAAGGGGCAATGGGTATAAGCTGGAACATAAGAGGTTCCAAAGAAATACAAGGAAGAATTGACTCACTGTGAGTGTGACAGAGCACTGGAACAGGCTGCCCAGTTGGGTTGAGGAATCTCCTTCTCTGAAGACATTCACAACACACCTGGATGAGTTCCTGTGTGGCCTACTCTAGATGGAGCTAACATAATCACTTTTTGTATCCAAAGAAACCTCATCAATTCAAATATTCTGTAACAAGGGGTACCATAAGTTTCTTACACAGAATATAGGAAAAATCCCCCTCTTCTCTTCTGGCCCACTTGTCTCCTGCCAGTTTAATTTGCTGCCTCTTTTGTTCCCTCAGTGAAGTGTTTATTGTGTTCTCTTACACTGGCTGCTCCATGTCAGTTCCTCTCTCAATCATGGAGTCCTAGCCCACTGGGGAATGAATGATAGGATAAGAGGAAATGGGCTCAAATTGTACCAGGGGAGGTTTAGGTTGGAGGTTATGAAGAACTTTTTCATCATGGGGGTTGTTAAGCACTGGCACAGGCTGCTCAGGGAGGTAGTGGGATCACCATCCCTAGAGATATTCTAAAGACACATACATGAGACGCTGAGGGATATGGTTTAGTTTAGTGATGGGCTTGGCAGTGTGAGGTTAGTGGTTGGACTCAATGATCTTAAAGGTCTTTTCCAACCGAAATGATTCTATAGTTCTATGAGTTATTCCTCATATGGACACTGTTCTCCATCTCTGATCATCCTCATTACCCTTCTCTTTGCCCTCCCTTGCCAGACTCCTGTTAAATAAAATGGGGGAGCTACACTTAGAACCATAGAATCCCAGAATGGTAGAGGTTAGAAGGGACCTCTAGAGATCATCTAGTCTAACTCCTTGCCAAAGCAGGTTCACCTAGATCAGGTCACACAGGAACACATCCAGGTGGGATTTGAAAACCTCCAGAGAAGGAAACCACACCCTCCCAAATATCACTTGCATATGATGTACTTGTATGGTCAAACCAACAGATTTGCAAGAGGCATAAGGCCATCCCTTGTTTTGTTCTGTACTCTCTCCCTAAAATGTCCTCACATCCAACTTGCCTATTGACACCAAAGTCAGATGATATTGTCACAGAATTAACTCTAAAAATCCCAAGGTATTTTTATCTAAATGAGATCAATATCCCAAGGCCAGTTATAATGTCATGTTAGGGTTGCACTTGACTTTTGTGATCTTGCCATTCAGTACTGTGATGGCCTACTGCAGCTTTTCCACCTGGCTTTCATTCCTGCTGCCCTATGTACCACAACGTCATCAATGGGCTTTGTCACCTCACATATCCCCTGCTACAAATCAGGAGATTTGTTAGCACAGATCCTTCTCCATTAAAATAAAAATTGGCCATTTACTCTTCTTTAAACCAGTTTTGATATTCTTGTGAGACCTTCCATTTTGCCTCACACCAACTTGGCTTCTTCACAAGCCTTTGGTGAGTATACTTGAGTGTCAGTTGTAAATCTAAGTGG
Organism: Colius striatus; assembly: GCF_028858725.1. NCBI lineage: Eukaryota > Metazoa > Chordata > Aves > Coliiformes > Coliidae > Colius > Colius striatus. The sequence goes on from NC_084759.1 coordinate 61,782,949, forward strand.
ACTAATTCAATCCATCCTGCTCACTTCCTGCATCTTTAAAAGATGACTAAAAGTAATCTTTTTTAAAAATAGTTTAAAAAACTATTTCAGTGTGAGGGTGAGGGAGCCCTGGCACGGGCTGCCCAGGGAGGGTGTGGAGTCTCCTTCCTTGGAGGTCTTCAAGACCCACCTGGACACATTCCTGTGCAACTTGATCTAGGTGAACCTGCTTCTGCAGGGGGGCTGGACTAGATGATCTCTAAAGGTCCCTTCCAACCCCTACCATCCTATGATTCTATGAAAATGTCAGCCAAAAGAAATAACATGGAGGCTTTGGAACAGGCAGAACTAAACCCAGCTACATAAATAATACAAAGGAGAAAATTGCCTTGGTCAAGCTTTGAGAGGACCCAACACTGAGCTTAGTCCACCTCTGCATTAGTAACCCCATGGCAAATGAAGGTTTGACACAGGAGGACTTTTCCTGCCATCATAATGACAGCGGCAAGAAACAGAAAGACTGAACGAGCCCCGTGAATGGATCCAGCGTAGCCCAGTGTGGCTCAGCCCAGCTCTGGTGTTAAACGTGGCTTGAAAAGCATATGGCACTGACAAAGGACCTGTGACTACTTTCCTGAAGTCAACACAATCTTTTTGAGTGTAGCTGAGAACAGCTAATAGGGATTGATGAGAAACAACCATTTATAATTTAGGAAGAGATTTAAAATTTAATATAATCCAGGAAGAGAGATCTTGGGAGACAGTGGAGCAGAGAAAGACCACAAAGACGTGCTGGTATTTTAAAACGGTGTCACAAAACATAAAGTAAGTAATTTAGAACAACAACAAAAAAGCCTTTTACTGTCATGAACTGTAAATTAGTTTATCTTGACATTACACCTTTAGCTTACAGAAAGGAAAGGACCCAGGTCCAAATGAATACACCCTTATTTCAATGCCTTTATAAAGGTGTCTCGTCTGGGTAAGCTTTCCTTAAACTTAGCAGAGTACCCTGGAGCAGGGGTCCCACGGGGTGGGGAGGGGGGGAGGGTCCTGGTCACTGAGGCCTATGAACACCCCCAGGACCCTTGCAGTAGACCCACACTGGTCCTGTGCTCTATTTCAGTTAGGGCTGGCCACTTTGAAGGCAGAATGCAACCAAAAACAAAAGACTTTAAAAAACTGCACTTCATGTGTGCTCCTTGCAAATTTGTTCAGACGTCAAGTATCTAGAGACGACCCACAACTCCTCTGAAGGTACATGCCTCCCTCCCGCAAAGTGATCAGCCAATGCCTGCAAGAGGCCACACTGACCCAATCCATAACCCCTTCTGCTACTTGCAGGGCTGGCAAGAAATGTCATCAGATATGTCCTCAAGCACGTACTGATAAAGAGAAGGTAGGATGAGGAATGGAATTAGAATGCAGTAGCATAGTAGCACATTTCAGTTGGAAGGAAGCTACAATCATCTAGTCCAACTGTCTGACTGATTGAGGGCTGACTGCCCAGGGAGGGTGTGGAGTCTCCTTCCCTGGAGGTTTCCAAACCCACTTGGACACGTTCCTGTGTGACCTGATGAAGGTGCACCTGCTTTAGCAGGGGGGTTGGACTGGATGATCTCCAGAGATTCCTTCCAAGCCCTGCCATTCAGTAATTCTTATTCTATGACCAAAAGTTAAAGCACTTAATTAAGGGTATTGTCCAAATGCCTCTTAACACTGACAAACTTGGGGCTTCAACCACCTCACTAGGAAGCCTGTTCCAGTGTTTGACCACGCTCTCAGTAAAGAAACGCTTCCCTATGTCCGGTGTAAACCTCCCCTGGGGCAGCTTTGAGCCATTCCCATACATTCTGTCACTAGATCCCAGGGAGGAGAGCTCAGCACCTCCTTCTCCACATTCCCTCCTCAGGAAGGTGCAGAGAGCAGTAAGATCATCCTCCTCCCTCCTCCTTTCCCCCAAAGCAGACAAAAAGCACATGGAAGGGCCCAGGTCAGACACCATCAGCCACAGGACAACCGTTGCGCAGGTCGCCATCCCGCTGCACAGCCCTGGAAGCCGTGACCGGCGGGAGCACGTTCCCTCCGCTTTCCCTCACCGCGCTTCCCCCCAGCCCGCGTTCCCCGCCATGAAGACGCAGCGCTTTGCCGTGCGGTGCCCCGAGGAGGCCCGGCGGCGAGCCCAGCCTGCTCCCGGGGGCGACGTTACAGCTCCCGCTCCCCGGGAACGGCCGAGCCTCCTTCCGCGGGCGCCGTGGCGGCGGAGCAGCACCAGGAGGCAGCGGGGAGCGGCGGGGCCGTCGCGGAGCCGTCACGGAGCTGTCGCGGAGCTGTCACGGAGCCGCCGTGCGCGGGAGGCGGCGGCGAGCGGCCCCTCCCCCAATGCCCGCCGCCCCGCGCGAGCCCCTCCGGTACAGCGGCGCCCCCTGCTGCGCCCGTCCCGCTCCCGCGGCCCCTCGCTCCGGCTCCGCCACGGCAGCGCCACGTGACCGGGCCCGCGCGCTGCCCGCTCCCTGTCGGCGGGGCCCCCCGGTTCTCCCGTCACCGGCGGGCGGGGAAGCGGGGCGGGGGGAAAAGCGGGGCGGGGCTGCGCGCAGCGACAGCGCTTCCGGTTGGTCAGCGGGCGGGCCCGGGGGAGCTGTAAAGCGGCCGCTATTCGGCCGGGCCCCTCCCCAGCACGGAGCCCCCCCCCCCCCCGCCCCCCCTCCGATCCCCCCCCTTTCCCCTCCCCCTCCTCCTCCCCGCCCCTCGCGCGGCCCGAGCCCGCGAGCGCTGCCGGCCCGGCCTGCCGCCGCCATTGGCGGGGGTGCGCCAGCCCCTCCCCCGGCCCGGCGCCCCGCTGCCGCCCTGGAGGTTCCTCAACGGTGAGTGCGGGCGGGGGGACACCCCTTCCCGCCTCCCCGCTCCCGCCGGCGGCGGCGCACGCACACACGCACAGAGCGGCCGGCCGGAGCCCGGCCCGCTCCCCTCCCCCTGGGCACCGGGCCTGGGCCTTCCCCTTGTCCAGCCCCCGCCGCGGCGTCGCGCTGAGGGGGAGCGGGGGACTGTGGCGGGGGAGCGGAGGGGGGAGGGGGGGTTGTCGCGCCGGCGGGCGGCGGTGGGCGCCGGCGCGGGGGAACAAAACCGGCGCGGCGTAAGTGGCGTCGGCGCCGCGCACGATGGGGGGAGGGGAGCGGCGGGGGAGACCGCCCGGCGGGACGGGAATGAATGGGCGGGCGGCGGGGGGCCCGGCCCCGGCGGCAGCGGAGCGGGGGGCGAAGCGGCTTGCCCCGGCACAGCCTAGTCCGCCGGCAGCCTCACGGTACCCCCCGAAAGAAAGTTAAAAGCGATGGAGGGAGGAGCAGGTGGAGCGCGGCGCAGCGAGTGCCGCTGTCCTGGCCGTGAGATGCTGCGGGGCGCGGCGAGTTGTGCACGGGACGTGTCCCCGGCGGGACTGTCCGCGTCACTCGTGACAGGAGCAGGGACCGCGTCGTCGCCCGTGCGATCGGTGAAGCAGGTGCAAACCAAAAGACACTGAGGTGCTGTAGCGTGTCCAGAGGCGGGCAACAAAGCTGATGAAGGGTCTGGAGCACAAGTCTGATGAGGAGTAGGTGAGGGATGTTTAGCCTGGAGAAGAGGAGGCTGAGGGAGAGACCTGCTTGCTCTCTGCTACTGCCTGAAAAGATGTTGCAGTGAAATGTGGGTCGGTCTCTTCTCTCTAGTAATGAACGATAGGACAAGAGCAAATGGCCTTAAGTTGTGCCAGGGGAGGTTTAGATTGGAGATGAGAAAGAACTTTCTCACAGAGAGGGTTGTTAAGCATTGGAACAGGCTGCCCAGGGAGGTTGTGGAGTCATCATCCCTGGAGATATTAAAAAAAGACACGTAGATGAGGTGCTGAGGGACATGTTTTAGTGATGGACTTGGTAGCGTGAGGTTGGTGATTGGACTAGGTAATCAGAAAGGTCTTTTCTGACTGAAATGATTTTCTGGTTCTGTGTTACCAAGTTGCATCCTTAACATTGTTAGGGATGGATGAAGCGAGTCGACTGCTTGTGGCAATTCAGAGCTGACTTCCAAACTGGAGAAGGCCCATTTGTGTTAACTGCACTCACTTTTTGGAGCTGAGAGAAGGGCTGGGGGAGCAGTTGCCTGTGGTAGCTGGTGCAGGTGTTGAGAGGATTTGATGCTTGTCTGTCTGTACAGAGGGAAGCTGCATCACTTGGTAACTGTTCAGCACTGTTCTTAGAAGAGGGGTAGTTGGAAGCCTGACTTGTACTGAGTTGTTTTTAAGTGAGGAATAGAGACTTGGGATTTCATCTTGTTCTTCTGTAAGCTCCTCTTGAACCTCATTTGTTTTCAGACTAATGTAAATGGAATTCATAGCCTTCTGCCACCAAGATTCATGGCCTTAATTTGCAATTCCTGACTAGATTGTGTTCTCTAGTGGGTCCAGTGACACCTTATTAACTCAGGCTCTGCAGAAGTAAGTTTTCTGGAGCCATTTTTTGAGTTAGAAAGCCCTATCAGAAGTACATGGAATTAATTCTTCCTACCCTGAATCTGTCATGGGTGTATTTAGGCTCTTGGTAGACCTTGTATTAAGGACTGATTTCACTGTGTAGACCTGTCATTCTCTTAACAAAGGTGCAAATCTTGGAAAACAGCTGCAGTTCTGTCCTAAGTCATCTGCATGCAGATCAAGTATTTTCACTTTTCATTTGAACATTTCCAGGAAACATGGGATGACACAATACAGCCTGGATCTGTTGTCTCGTGTTCTCATAGGCTGTTTGGCCATTTCAGTGGATAGTCAGGTCAGAGGTTTGTGCCTTTTTTAGACATGTAGTTTTAAAGCTGCGGTTCAGTGATGATTGCTGATGGAGCTTAGCCCATATCAATGGGCTGGCAGCTGGGAGTTCAGCTTTGATGATGCTGTCAGATTCCTGTGGGTGCTACTGGATGAGCAGGAGCGCAGCACTGCCTGTCCAGTTCAGGATAGGTTGGAAGGGACCCCCTTAACCTGCCCTTTGTCATGTGAAGTGCCTGCTCTGCCACACTGTGGGGATGTTTCTGTGCAGCTTCCTCTGGGAGTTAAACTTCTGTTTCTTGTCAGTCACAACACAGGGATGTAGCTTCAAGAGAAGCATCATGTTCCCACCAGACTGCCATTTACTTTTTGGCACTGCAAGAATATGTCATTTTTCCTTTTGCTTAAACACAGCAATAGTCTGGGTTTGCTTTTGCTGGTAGAGGCAATGATGCAACTGTATCCAGCTTTCCTGTGTTGGGAACAGACTTTACCATGGACCCTCTTCATCGAGAGAGGATGTGACTGAACTGTTTTCCTACAAGAAACTTCCAAGGCTGATGGAAATGAGCAGCCATCCTTCTTGTGCAGTGACTCGTATTGGGAGTCCCATGTGGTTTGCAGAGAATCACAGAAAATAGAAGGCTTTCTTCTTGAGGGCTTTCCCAGCTGTTCTGGCATGACTGATGTGTGTTGGGTGCCCTTGTTGTCTGTATCTCACTAGATTTGATGATTTATCAAGAGGAAGAGGGATATAGATCCTTCTGCCAATGAGAACCAAGACAATCTGATTTTGAAGAATAATGACAGGCTACTTGTTGCTGTGTTCTGAAATTCTAGATGACATATTAAAAGCAACCTGTAGTTTTATGTGCTCTCAAGCAATCTAGATCTTTAGCTTTGAGCCCTTCATTTCTTCCCTCCAGCACTGCGTCATGACAGTCACGACTTATCCTCTATAGAGAAAAAATGCAGGGATATATTAAAGGTAACAACACTGAGTGGAGAATTTGTTTATTAAAAATAACCTGAAGTGACTGGGAGATGTGTAGCTTTGAAAGTGGATTGGAGCTGAGAAGTAGAGACATGTTGTTAGCTGCCAGAGTCAGTGTTGTGCCATCCTCTGGGTGGATTCATTCTTACATGCAGCATCTCCTGGGCATTTCTTTTCTACCACTGGGAGGTTGTTTGAGAGGCTATAGGAAGTATGGCTTAATCTTTAGTGGGACCCTCATGAATGTTGGGATGCTGAAACCAGGAACGGGCTCTGAAATAGCGGGGAAGATACCAGAAGGTCTATCTGCTCTGTGCATTAGCTTAGGCCACTCCTATTGTTCCAATCTAACATGAGCTAAACAGAGATTGCTAAGGCTGTTAGCTACACTCTGTGATTGCCACGCAATATGCATAGCCAGCTTGAGAATTTGAAGTTATCTTGCTGCCTCTGACTTCCTGGGTACTTTCTCTTTCTGCCAAGTCATGACTTTGGCCTCTTGGATTCTGAGAACCAAGCAAGAAAAGTCGTGATGACTGTTCTTTTCTCAGGTACATATGAGTCATTGTTACTGATCCTTTACCTGTGCTGTTTTTCTGCTCTGCCTGTGGTGGAGGAGATTATGGCCAGAACTGCAGAGAGCAGAAACTGGTGTAAGGATCTTCATCATCTCTGGAGGGAGGAGAGAGCTGGTGGTGGGGACCTTTGTAGGTAGGTTCCCAAATGCATGAAGGGGAGAGGTGGCAGATGGAGCAGCAGTGGAGACTCATCCCACTGCTGAAATCTCTGGGTCTTTTCAAGTATTTTTTTAACCTGAGCAGTGGACATAGATCTGTGTCACTTCAGGTCAGCAAAAACCTTTACTCAAGCTAAGATACAGGTTGGTGCTGTGCTTGTTATCAGTGGATATAGTGAGCTTGTAGACAGAAGCACTTACCTGTTCAGGTAGATTTCAGTATAAATCTTTGCATCTCAGGCAGACTTTGAGTGAGTCTTGACTGCCTTAAGCTAAAGTTAGTATTGCAAACTCCAGAATCATAGTTGAATCTTAGTACTTCCTCTTGAAGTGGAGACAGAATGCAGATATAGGACAGGCACAAATGCTGGGCTTCAGGCTTCGGCTTCAATTGTAAGATGTTCTCAGAATATATAATTCATTCTGTTTGACTGTGTGTGTGTTTGTTTTCTCAGCATTGCAGCCATGAAATGTGAGAAAAGTAAGAGGGGATGCAGAAATAGTGATTAAGGAATGTGGTATGCTTTGTAGTCTTAAAGTGGTGTGCAGCACAGCCTCAGCTTTAGCCACTGTGCTGTGGCACATCCTGTGAGTCTGAGTAGGGGCAATGCTTAGGTGTCCTTTCTACAAAACAGGTAGGTCTTGCCAGAGTGTTCAACAAAACAAAGTGTCCTGGGGCCTGCACAGCAGTTATCTGTACTTGGGATGAGTGACAGCCTGTTTGTCTCCCCTAGGTGTCTTCAGGCAGGCTTCAGAGATACTCTAGTGGCCATCTCTCTTCTGCTGTGTTTCATGGAGAACCTCTCATGACAACTTGATCTTCACCCTGAAATTCAAACTTTTCCTCAAGGGGCTTCAGATGACCAGAATGAGGTTTTAGTGCTTGGTCAAGTTCTCTGCAGTGCCACATGGATCGCACCAATTATTTTCCTTACCCTTTTCATGGGTTTGAGTTAGAGAAGTGCAGGTTGGGGCTCTTTGATATCTGTAATAAAGCATTTATGCAGAGGGAGCGTGCTCCATCTTTTTTAGTATTTCCAAAAAGATGTCACTGAGCACAGATTACATCACACTTCGTGGAGGCTCAGAGCCACGGGGACCTGGTTATTAAGTAGACTGTTTCCAGCACGGCTGGCTCTGGCTGGAGTGGGACTGTCGAGAAAAGAGTGACATAGAATGGTAGGGGTTGGAAGGGACTTTTAGAGATCATCCAGTCCAACTGCCCTGCAGACCTAGATCAGATCGTACAAGAGCATGTCCAGACAGGTCTTGAAGACCTCCAAGGAAGGAGACTCCACAACCCCTCTGGGCAGCCTGTGCCAGGGCTCCCTCACCTGAACAGTGAAATAGTTTCTTCTTATGTTTAAGTGGAACTTTTTGTGTTCCAGCTTCATCCCATTACCCCTTGTCCTGTTGCTAGATACAATAGAATGTATGGATGTCCCAACCTCTTGACACCTACCACTTACGTATTTGCAAATATTAATGAGATCCCACCTCAATCTCCTCTAGACTAAGCAGCCTCAGTTCCTGCAGCCTTTCCTCATAAGGAAGATGCTCCAGTCCCCTGATCATCTTGGTAGCCCTGTGCTGGACTCTCTCCTGTCCCTTTTTAGCTGGGGAGCCCAGAACTGGACGCAGGACTCCAGATGAGGCCTCACCAGGGCAGAGTAGAAGGGGAGCAGAACCTTCCTTGACCTGCTGCCAACACTCCTTGATGCTCCCCAGATGCCATTGGCCTTCTTGGCCATGAGGGCATGTTGCTGGCTCATGGTTAGTTTATTGTCAACCAGGACTCCCAGGTCTCTGTCCACAAACATGCTGTTCCTCAAACTTTCACCCAATTAGGCAAGGCAGAATCCAGCCCAAAACAAGTTCTGATGCAGGAGCTGATGGCAAAGAGAAATGGGAAGCGGGTGGTTACCTGTGTGACAAGCCTGTGCACAGAGGAGGGCATCAGCCAGAACCATGAGGAGACGGTGGTGTTTGATCTCAAAGTTAGAGGGGATTGGGAGGACTGACAGGCACATCTTAACAGGCTAGCTGTTCAGATACATGTGAAATGAACCAGCAGCATTTCAGAGTTTACTCCTTCAGAAGTGTTTCAAGAAATTTAAATTGGCAACATGAGTTAATAGCGGCTCAGCACTGCTCAAGTTTGTTACTGGTCTCACAGCAACTATTCTAAAACTAGATTTATGGTTTCATGGAGCCATGGCCTAAGGTGCTGCAATACCAAAGAGTTGTCTTGCACAGTAGTATGTGTCAGTCAAGTAGAGATTTCAACAGAAGAGGCAGTCTCTTCAATGATTGCCAGCTACAGTGTATTGAAGGTTTAAAATTAAAATTGGGGTGAGTGACGGTAGTGTGAGAGAAAGAAGCTCCAACTCTTGAATGTTATTTCTTATGTAAAAGGCTTGAATGTCAACTTTTAAGTATCTGGAGAGGAAAATGAGGAAATGCTTGTAAGTTCTCTGGTTCCAGAATAACCTCCTGTTCCAAAAAAACTTAGCAACAACTTGTACAATTTGTGTTAGGGAGCCAGGGACCTTTGCTCACTGTTGCATTTGGAAAGAAAACGGAAATTTCCATTGCAAAGTAAGATAGGACTGAATAAAAGAAGAGTGTGGGAGGTGGGGTGAAGCAGTAGTTGAGAGGAGTGAAGAACAGAAGGCGCCAGAGAGGGCAACAGTTAGATGATGTGTAAAGAGAAGGGAAATTGCAAAGAAGTTAGAAGAGAATGTCTGGTAAACTTTGTTGTATGCTGTGATACGTTCAGTTTGGAAAAGCATTTTTGGGTTTTCTAGAGAAAATAAAATGGACAATTGAGGATTACTGCCAACTTTGGAAGTGATAAATTCCTTTTGAGTTTGAAAATGTGATTACTGCAGCATGTTCTAATTATGTTCTACTGTGATTTGTTTACAAAAATAAATTCTGTATCTCATATTATCAATTCTGAGTTTTTGACTTTCAAATTGAAATCTTCCTTTCCTCCTGAAAATCTCGCAACTCCAAAATAAACCTTAATTCATAAAGATTTGTTGGTCTTTGGAATGTTAAGACCTGGCTTGCTTCGAGGTTTTTCTGTTGCCAAGTTTGGGTTTTTTTTCCTGCAGAGATACAAACCACTGAGTGCTGCCATTATTGATCTTTTACAGGAATCTTGTTTGAAGATGTTATGTTTGAAGTTTGTTACGAGAAGCTGGGCATGGTGGATCTGTTTTCTCTTTATGATTGAATACACTGTGGACTGCATTTTGGGGTGTCTTTTGTATGGCTGCTAATAGTGCTGGGACACTGCAGCTTACATCCCAAAGGTCTTTCCATGTCAGTATTTGTAGAGCAATGCAATTCTCAAGTGTAGCCAGCCTGCAGGCAATGCCATTCATTTGTCTCAAAGATGTAAAGCAGGATCCCTTGTAAAGCCCTGTCAGTGGTCCTGCCATCCCTCCCCTTGGGAAATCTACCTATTCCTGTGACTTAATGTGAGAAGTGTGTGATCAGTGCATGCAGAAAAGTTGTTCTGTGAGCAGCTGAGCTAGGGAACTTTTATTTCTTATGGATTGGTGCCTGTTACTCCCCAGCCAGTCTCCTTTACCTCTTATTTTTTTTACTCTTTCCGTATCCATGTTATCCTTTAGCAGCACTACTAATTTACTTTCACACTTCCCCGAGAATCCTACTACAGCTCCCCACTGTAGTATTTTTAATCCTATTCCTTTTCGCTAACTACAAAACTGAATCAGAAGCTGCTCCTTCTGCAGCTTTGAAGGCTATTTGCATACTAACCATTCACATACTGATTACAGGCTAAACAGAGCCAGTTGCTGTAAGTGAAATATTCAGCCTTAGCCTTGGTAGAGGCATTTCTTTTATTCTCCACTCAATTCCTGATTTTAAGTTTCCTGATTTTCATGAAAGTTGCAGAAATTTAAAATGAGAATGGATTCCTTTGTCCAATTTGATTGGCGTTGACTGTAGGGCAATGTGGTTGTGTAAGCCTTATTTCCATAAGAAACCAGGGTTAAAATGCTTTAGGAATAAATTAAGAAAACTTGATTTGGATGCCTATTTTTTGATTACTTGGCAGTCTTATATATATTTAAACAGGAAAATTAATGTCAAAACAACACAAAAAATTTGTATGTTTTGAAACGATGTGTCTTGACCTCCGAAATAAGATTGATAGCGTAGCACGATGATCATGTAACGTGTTTAATTTGGACCTACAACAAACAAGCCTGAGCATTTCACATACACTTAGCAATCTGATTTTTCACCACAGAGGTACCTCCCATATTTACATGAAAATGACTCGCAGAGAATAATACAGTTAGACATAGAAAGTGACAGTTTTCTGCTTATTTTAGTAGCTAATCCTGGTAAGTTATGTTGGAAATAGTGGAATATAGCCAAATAATTAAAAATTATTTGCATTTCAGATGCTGAATTTCTGGAGTTTTTTAAATTTGTTTGTTTTGGTTTGTTTTAAAGGTCTTGCACAAACAGTGATTTTGAGAAATTTCCATCTTTCTCTTTGGGGTGAGGCAAACAATGTTTTGAATACAGAGGGAAGTCATCTATACCAACTGGGAAAAAGAAGTCACTGCTGTTTTTTTATGATAGCATTTTTGTTGTTATCAGGGCATCAGATAAAATGATGGAATGGAGAAATTGTTTTCGTCATGGATAAAGACTTTATGAGCAGCAGCAGCAGCTTTTGTTTTTCATGTAAGTAATGAATGGGAAACGGTGTGTAACAGATGAAAACACTGGGCCTAGGCTTTAGGCTACTCTTTTCTTGATTTTTTTTGTTGTTGTTGTCTTTGTCAAAACCAGCTAATTCGTTTTTAAATTCTGTGAAGAAGATGCAGTTTCAAAATGGCTTTATCTCAGCGGCACAGTTTCAAAGTAATTGTAGTTTCCAGTTCACGTAATGTAATGTCAATAAAAGCACTTTGAATCTGTGAAGAAAAGACAACTGAGAGAGCAAGTCACGTTTATGAAATGAGACGTAAACTTAGCCCTTCATCACGTGGCTTCTTGCTCTATCATTTGCTTACAGATTTTTTTTATCTAGCTAAGAAGGCCTACCATTAACTATAAGCTTTGTGTTTCAAACTCTGCTGATGTAAAATGACTTGCAGAAGTTGAGGACACCAGTATTTGGATTTCCAGTACCTGTGCAAGAGTTAACACTTTCTAAAATGAGCACGTGGTTCTTTAGGAATGACAGAGAGTTGAAATTCACATTGGCAGCCAACTATACAGATGATTTCTTTCTCTTTTATTGCAGGAGCTGAAGCTTCCTCTTTAAGAGGTGCGGTGCTGTGAAAACTGTTGGTGACCACAGAAAAAAATGGACGTGTTGCAGATACTACGTAAAACCACAGAGTGCTTAGAGTGTGATCACTGCAACTTCAGAGGAACGGACTATGAGAACATACAGATTCATATGGGTACCATACACCCAGAGTATTGTGATGAAATGAATGCTGCTGGTTTGGGTAAACTTATATTTTATCAAAAAAGCGCAAAACTGTTTCACTGCCACAAATGTTTCTTTACCAGCAAGATGTATTGCAACGTGTATTATCACATCACAGCACAGCATGCAGCACCTCAGAAGTGGAATGAGGAACGGAAAGGACAGGCAGAAGGAGATTCGGAGCCCTCCAAAAACAGCGTCACATTGGAGCCACAGAAACCTACAGTTTCCCCTGAGACAGGCAAACCCTCCCTTTCTCCTGAACTCCCCAAATCTGAACCTGTTGTTTCCCCTAAGCTTCAGAAATCTTCAGTATCTCCAGAGCCCCAGAAATCGGCTCAGGCAACTTCCTCAGAGTCAGAGCAGTCAGCCCAGGCTATGTCCCCAGACCCAGAAAAGTCATCCAAGGCCACGTCTCCAGATGTGGAGAAGTTAGCCTCAGCTGTATCCTCAGACTCAGAGAAGCCATCTCCATCTGTGTCCCCCGACCCACAGAAGCCATCTCCTGCTGTCTCTCCTGACCCACAGAAGCCATCTCCTGCTGTGTCCCCCGACCCACAGAAGCCAGCGCCGGCAGTGTCTCCAGAGCCCCGTCGCCATTCCCCGGCGGTGTCTCCAGAGCCCCGGCGCCATTCCCCAGGAATGTCTCCAGAGCCTCGTCGCCATTCCCCCGCTGTATCGCCGGAGCCCCGTCGCCATTCCCCTGCCGTGTCTCCAGAGCCCCGCAGATACTCCCCAGCTGTCTCACCAGAGCTAAAGAAACCTCCTGCAGCAGTGTCCCCCGAGCCCCGACGCTATGCACCAGCCGGCTCCCCTGAGCCTCGCAGGCATCCTTCTCAAATGCGTAGGCCCGCTCCCGCTGCTTCTCCTGAAAGCCGGAGGCCCGCTCCTGCGGTTTCGCCGGAGTCATGGAGACCCGGTCCGACCGTTTCCCCTGAGCCCTGGAGATCCACGCCTCACGAGGTGCAGAAGTCCTCTGCGGTTCCTTCCTGGGCCCCAAAGTCCGCCATGTCGATGTCCGTAGAATCCCGGAGGTCTGCCCCTGAGTCCCGAAGGCCCGTTGTGTCGCCAGAGCCTAGGAGGTTTGTCTCTGACTCGTGGAAATCTACATCCTTTTCTGAATCCCAGAAGTCTACTCTGGTTTCTTCTGAGCCGTGGAAACCCATCTCATCTGTTTATCCTGAAGGCTGGAAACCTGTTCTGTCCCCTGACACGTGGAAGCATTCTTCTCCAGTTTCTCCTGAGCTTCGAAAGTCTAGTCACACAGTTTCCTCTGACTCTTGGAAGCCTTTCTTTTCTGAGGTCCGTAAGCCTGGCGCTTCGGTGTCTCCTGACTCTTGGAAACTCTCTGAGTCACGGAAATCTATGTTTTTTTCTGAATCTCAGAAATCCACCTCTGCTGCTTCCTCTGAGGTTCAGAAACGGGCTCATTTCCCCGAACCTCGGAAAAGAGCTCTGTTCCCAGAATCTCGTAAATCTAATCCTACCGTGTCTACTGATGTCCAGAAACGTGCTGTCTTTTCTGAGCACCAGAACCAGGTGTCTACTTCTGCTCTTTCTACTGAAGGCCAAAAACACGCCCTATGTTCTGAAGCCCAGAAGCCGTCTCTTACTTCCCCCGAAGTTCAGAAGCACGCCCTATTTTCTGAAGCCCAGAAACTTGCTTCCATTTCCTCTGAAGTTCAGGAGCATGCTTCCTTCCTGGAGTCTCAGAAATCCATTTCTCCTGAAATTCAGAAACACGGCCTCTTCGCTGAGTCCCAGAAACCCGCTCTTTCCGTTTCTCCTGAGAACCCCAAACAAGCTGTTTTTACCGACTCCCAGAAATCTGCCGTTTCCCCTGACGTTCAAAAGCACAGTGTATTTTCTGAGATGCAGAAGACTGCTGCTGCTTTGTCCTCTGATGTCCAGAGACACGCTGAAACTACTGTACCTTCTGAAATCCAGAAGAACATGCTGTTTTCCGAGCCTCACAAACCTGCTCCGGGTTTTTCCTCTGAGCCCCAGACACCTAGTGAGTCTGGAGAGAGCGACTTTCTTTCTCACAGTTTAGATGATCAGAAACCACTGGATGATTTATTCTCACAGGATGAACAATCAATATTAGCCAAAGAATCACCAGAAGACATGTTATATTCGTGCCCCAAAAAGAAGACCAAGAAGGAGAACCAGGAGAACTCAGATTCCGAACTAAACAGCAGCGAGTGTGGAAAAATGGAGATGGACTCGATGGAGATGAAGGAGCAAGAATCCAACAGTGACCAAGAGCAGTATGATATGGAGTCGTCTGATTACGGCAAGGAGAGCAAACTCGATGTGACTACTCCCACGCAGCCACAGTGTGTGCTGCAGTTTACCGAAGAGAAGGAGGCTTTCATCTCCGAGGAAGAAATAGCCAAGTACATGAAGCGTGGCAAGGGAAAGTATTACTGCAAAATCTGCTGCTGTCGGGCGATGAAAAAAGGCGCCGTCCTGCACCATTTGGTTAACAAGCACAACGTTCAGAGCCCGTACAAATGCAAAATATGTGGCAAAGCTTTCCTTTTGGAGTCCCTCCTTAAAAATCACGTTGCTGCTCACGGTCAGAGTTTGTTGAAATGTCCACGTTGTAATTTTGAATCAAATTTCCCCCGAGGCTTTAAGAAACATTTGACCCATTGCCAAAGCCGTCATAGTGATGATACACCTAAAAAACACTTGGACAGCCTTGAACCACTCGAAGAGCAAATTTAATCTGGGTTTGGTTTTTTTTTTTCCCCCTTGTGCTAGGAAAGCTGAATTACAGAAGTGTTCAGAAGTGTTGCTGTATGTTAACAGAGTAGTTTAGTCGACCTGACAAGTCAGAAGATGCATGGTTTATTGTACTATGTTTAACTTGTCTTATAGCTGTATTACCAAAATGATTTCCTTTTGAAAGTCATTTTCAATACGTGCCCACGTCTTTGTATTACCCATCAGTAGAGTCATATTTTATTTTTCAGATGTACTACATTTTTGAAACCAAAACGGATACAAATTAGTTTTATAAAGATTTGTAAAACACACAGGCAGTTCAGGACTGGAGTGGCAAAGCAATCCAGGTGTGTTCCTGTGAAGGCCGAACTCCTTTTTTTTCCACATTTGTTAAATGTCGTGTTTTTCAAAAGGTTTTTAATCAAATTCTCAAAATTCTCGCCCAATTGAATGTGTGAGTGAGCCAAGCATGAGAAACCACCAATCCTTCTGGAATTATTCCGCCCTGAGGTTGTAATTGAGTGCATAGTCATCCCTTTGAAATTTATTGTACTCAATTCTCTGACTTCCTCGTCTCACAATTAAAAGCATCAAGGTACTTACTTTGTGACTTTGTATTTTGGCCATGTTTTAAAGCATGTATTGATATACCTTAAATTGATGGATTAACGTCAGACTATGTATAGCTCAACACTTTCCCTTGATGATTCAGATGTTTGTAATGTCAGAAACCCCCTAAATTTCTTGTATTTGGTGAAATGTTACGCTTTAAGCTTTTAACAATAAAAAGAAACCCAACCTGGCATTGGCCATTTTTCTTTTTCTTTTCCCTTCAAGTCAAGGACCAAACCTTTTGAGTTGAACGTGTTGCCTTGTTAAGTATCTTTGGCAACAAGAAATGCTAATTTGTCCCGGAATTCTGCTCTGAATACTTCAGCCTTCTAGTCATCAGTCTGTGAAAGCGAGGTTTCCCCTCTGCCCTAGGAAACCACATCAGCTGTCGGTGAGGAAAACCCTGGAAGACACAAGCAGTGCTTGTGTAGTGCTACCTAGTGTGTTTGCTTTTGTCCCGTTTGCATGTCAAGTGTTCAAAAACACACGTCCAGTACTTTATAATTGAGCAGGAGAATAGATTTTAAGTGGAGGTAGCACACGAAGTTTCATTCTCCTCAGGCTAAGTTGTGCCTAGACTTAAGCTGTTGCAAATATCTGCTTAGAGTATGAAGGTGATAGTGTAAAATAAATAATACTAAAAAACCTCCAGGTGTAATCTCCTACCCCAGAGCTTCAGATCGATTTCGTCCAAGTTTGTGTCTGATATCTTCTGTGTTTCAAAAGGATTTCTGGAAAGAAGGGGAAAAGCATGTTAAGTTCTACATTTAGGTGACTTCTCAGTACTGCCTGTTAAGAGCAAGCTTTCTTGTCTCACACAGGACCAAACCCACTTTTTGCCCCTAAGACAAGTGCCCTTTGTTTGCTTTCATGGGGTCCAGACTAGAATTCTAGAATACTTTATTTTCCCTAGGCTATAGGTAAATCTAAAAGACAGCACTTGAGTATTAAGGCTGTGCTAGGATAGTCTTACTTTGTATAAAAGCTGCTTTTCTCCTCTGCTATCCTTTCATCACTCTTGGCACAAGCCATTTGGTTGAAAGGGTGCCTTAGGCTGTTTGAATAAAAGGAAGAAATCAAGGAAGGATTTGTTTGAATTGGAAGTGGTGTCACCTTTACAGTTCAGTGTCTCACTGCTGGCAGATAATTGTTTCTCACTCCTGAGTACCGGCTAACTACTTTTAATTTCTGGGAATCTATCATCAAGGCTTGATGCCATTTCTCTAATAGTTTTTTGCTATTTGACTACTTGATTCTTTAATCTTGATTTACAGCTGTCAAAAGTGTACTCTATAACTCTGTAGGTTCCTACAGATTGTTGATGACAACTTCCTGTCGCAGATGATCGACGAATCAACAAGGTGGAGTGTGCTGCAGGACCTGGTACTGACGAATAAGGAGGGCCTGGTTGGGGATGTGAAGGTTGGAGGCAACCTCAGCTGCAGTGACCATGAGATGGTAGAGTTCAAGATCCTGTGTGGAACAGGCAGAACACAAAGCAGGAGCGTGACCCTGGATTTCAGGCGAGCCGACTTTGGCCTCTTCAAAGGTCTACTTGGACGGATCTCATGGGATATGATTCTAGAAGACAGAAGTGCCAATGAGAGCTGGCCAGTCTTCAAGCACCACTTCCTCCAAGCCCAGGATCAGTATGTCCCAATGCGCAAGAAAGGAGGAAAAGGAGGTAGGAGGCCTCCATGGATGAGCAAGGATCTGCTGGGACAACTCAGGCAGAAAGCAGCTCTCTATGAGAGGTGGAAACGGGCTGGCTTCTTGGGACGAGTATAGGAACATTGCCAGGGCATGCAGGGGTGCAACTAGGAAGGCTAGAGCCCTTCTAGAATTAAATTTAGCCAGGGATGTTAAGGACAGCAATAAGGCATTTTTCAAATACATCAGCAGCAGAAGGATGGTGAGGGGTAATGTGGGCCCGCTGCTAAACACAGAGGATGCCCTGGTGTCTGAGGATGCAGAGAAGGCCGAAGTACTGAATGCCTTCTTTGCTTCAGTCTTTACAGCCAAGGCCGACTCTTGGTTAGCCCAGTCTGGCAAGGATAACGGGATGCCCAGGGCAGCAGAGGACTTGCCCTGGGTGGAAGAGGAAGAGGTTAAAGACTTGTTGGCCAAGCTTAAGGCTCATAAGTCAATGGGCCCTGATGGGATGCATCCTAGAGTGCTGAGGGAGCTGGTTGATGTGATTGCTAAGCCTCTCTCTACCATTTTTGAACAATCATGGAGGACAGGCGAGGTGCCCGAGGACTGGAGAAAGGCCAATGTCATGCCAGTCTTCAGAAAGGGCAGGAAGGATGACCCAGGAAACTACAGGCCAGTCAGCCTCACCTCCATCCCTGGAAAAGTGATGGAACAACTCAGCCTGAGTGTTATCACTGAACATATGAAGGATAAGATGGTTATCAGGAGGAGTCAACATGGCTTCACCAAGGGGGAATCCTGTTTGACCAACCTGATAGCCTTCTATGAGTGCATAACCGGCTGGCTAGATGAGGGGAGAGCAGTGGATGTCATCTACCTTGACTTCAGCAGGGCTTTTGACACTGTCTCCCATAACATCCTCATCAGAAAGCTCAAGCAATGTGGCTTGGATGAGTGGACAGTGAGATGGATTGAGAGATGGCTGAATGACAGAGCCCAGAGGGTGGTGATCAATGGCACAGAATCGAGTTAGAGGCCTGTGGCCAGTGGATTTCTGGGGCCAGTCTTGTTCAACATCTTCATCAACAACCTGGATGAGGGGACAGAGTGTACTCTCAGCAAGTTGGCTGATGACACCAAACTGGGAGGACTGGCTGATTCCCCAGAGGCTGTGCTGCCATTCAGCGGGATCTCAACCGGCTTGAGAATTGGGCAGAGAGGAATCTCATGAGGTTCAACAAGGACAAGTCCAGAGTCCTGCATCTGGGAAGGAACAACCCCATGCACCAGTACAGGCTGGGGATCGTCCTGCTGGAGAGCAGCTCTGCAGAGAGAGATCTGGGAGTCCTGGTTGATATTAAAGTGAACATGAGCCAGCAATGTGCCCTCGTGGCCAAGAAGGCCAATGGCATCCTGGGATGCATCAAGAAGAGTGTGGCCAGCAGGTCAAGGGAGGTTCTTATTGCATAAAAAGGAAGAGTTAATAATTGTATGGAACGTCCAGTCATGTTTTTAAAGTGCATTTTCACAAGCATCCAATCAAAAGTAGTCTTCTGGAGAGAACTCTGAGGTGTTTTTAAGCAAAGGCTGTTTCTGTCACAGATTATAACTTCATGTTGTTTGAAAAAGATGCCTGGAAGTATTATTACTTCCACTTATAAATATTTTATCTTTTTCAGCATACTTAAGAGTATCTAAATAGCCATCTAGGTGTATCAGTATATTGCTTAAGCTCTAGCTCAAAGAAATAATGTAGAATGTAGCCACTGGACAGTGAACGTTTAGGTAACGTTAATGATACTGGTCATTCTTGTATCAATGAGCAAATTAATTGTGGGAGGAAAGCTCTGTTTTTTCAAAACTTGAACGTTTAGGATTCAACAGTAATGTTTTAAAATAAGAATGATGTGTATTTCACAATTGCCTGTTCTGAGAAGGAGTCTCTAAAAGAAGTATTAAATATTAATTTGGTAGAAGCAAAATCAAAGTAGTTCATGCTTATTGTTATTGTCTGACATACTTGACAAGGTATTTCTTCTGAGCTGTACAATCCAAAGAATAGGTCTCATTTTCCTTTTTTTTTTCCTTATTTTCCTTTCCCCCCCCTTTCTCTTAGCAGACAAGTGTTGCCATCTCTACTTCGTAAAGAAATGACCATGTCATTTCATGATCAACATGGGACAATGTAACTGCAGCCTTTCTCTGGATAGTCCTGGTCACTCCCTTGCCCTCACTATTTTTCCTGTATCCGACTTTGCTATTGTATGGCCTTGTGTTGATGCAGATCAGCTTACAGACTGCTGGAGACTCACTGTTTTTACGTTGTATTGAGTCAGTCTGTTGATCTGCCTTGCCTTGCAGCTGCAATGGAAAGGAGCATTGAAAAGGAAGGGGACATTCCTTCTGGAGGTAGAGGGCCAAGGCCAAAGAATAGTGAGCTCAGGTGGGCTTATGGTAACTCTGAAGCTGCACCCTGAATCACAGACACACTGGCTAAGCTGCTCAGCAGGGATCTCCTGCACTACTTTCTTACATCTCAGTTGTGCTACTTTCTTACATCTACCTCCTACCTGTCAGTTGTCTGGATTGATCTTTACTTTCACTGCTTCTCTACCCTTTTATTCTGTACCTTACTGAATGCTCCAGGCAAGATTCTTCTTATGCCTCATGAAAGAGTGATTCACAAGTGATAAAGCCTGACAAAAGGGATAAATTACATATATGTGCTTAGTGTTCCATTGGCTGAGCTCAGGAGCCTTGGCATAGCACCTGAGACCTGATGTTCTGCTGGAGCTGTGGGGTAGCCCTCATTGTACCTACACAATCCTTGAGTACAATGGAGGTTTGCATTGGTATCAGAAACAAATTTCTTGATTACCTGTCTCTGATGCTTATACTAATATTGACTCTTCAAAGAAGACAACCCTCTGAAACCCAAAACCTTAAACTACAGAGTTTAAGTGAAACTCAGTGGAGAGGCAGGCATCAATTTTCAGTGGCTTCCTCCAGTGCTGCAAGAGAAAGTTTAAAAATAGTTATTTTCTCTTTGTGCACTCAGCATTTAATTTTATTCCTTGTTTTCCCACTGTGCACAGCTATAGTAACTGAAGCATATTGAGGAAAAGCAGCTCTTCTAAAGTAATTTCCAAACCAAAGTGGATCCTCTTGCCTTTTGAAAGTAAAAAGAAAAAGAAATCCTTTAAATCAGAGACAATGAAATTCTTGTATTAAGAATAAAGATACCTGTCATCCTGGCTTTGTAGAAGACAGAGTTGATCAGTTACAGCATTTATGCTGCATATTTCTAGTCGGGAATAGTCAAATGTTCACAGACACAAAAGTGTCTGATAACTCCTTAGGTTATACATATCTTTTAATCTGTAAAACAATAAAGATTTGAAAACAAAAAGAAGTAGTTTTCAGAAAATAACAGATAATACAATGGGGAGCCCAGGTCATGTTGTCATTCCTGCCAGTGAAGAGCAAAATCTTGCAGAAGCATGGAGAGATCATGTAGGTCAACACCAAATTGTGAAGCTGGCGTTGAAGACAAGGGCTTGACATTCACGATCATGTGGCTGAAGGACTTAGATGGAGGAAGAATTTGGCTTTTGTGACTCGGAGACTCTGTGGGAGGACTGAAGGCTGTTGGGCAGAAATGGGATCCACCTGACAAAGGGAAAGAGCAGCATCTTTGCCAACAGTCTGGTAAGCCTGATGAAAGTTTTAAACTGAAAACAATGAGGGAGGGAGACGGCAACCTGCAATTAGGTGAATAAAACACGCAAAAGGAATGGAAAATAAAGGATGTGGGAGTCATAGGATCAGGTGACACCTCAGGAAGAGTAAAATGGTGAAAGGAGAACTGACCACAAACCCCATTCCTTGATGCTCTGTGCTCCTCATGGGGAGGAGGTAAAGAATTTGGGACTAAAGCCCAGGAAGAAGGGCTTCACTACCAAACTATGACCATACAATGCATAAACCCAATGCATACTGCTGTATGAGTAGGAAAAGTCTGTAAAAACGAAATGTGGGACTGTTACTGAGTGGGGTGAGCAGATTAGTGACAGCGGACACTCAGAAGAATGGGATACCCAGGACTGCCCCAAGCTGAGTCTGTTTGTCTGGGACCATAAGCAGCAATTAAGCCCTCCCTGCCCTTTGGGAATTTAGAAGTCTGTGGAACTTGAGTCTAATTATGGTCTTTTGTCTCTGGATGGGCCTAAAACCATGATAAGTACAAAAGTTGAAGACTTACCAGAAAAGAGGATTGAGTCAAGAGTTACTTGAGAGAACTCAATTCATTCAAGTCCATGGGACCCTATGGGTGGTATCCTAGGGTGCTGTGAAAGTTGGCTGGTGTCCTAGTAAGGCTCTTGTATATCATCTTTTATGAAGTTTGAGAGAGGTCTCCAGTCACTGGAGAAAAGTAAACCTTGCATCCATCTTCAAGAAAGTTCAGAAGAGTGGTTCAGAATTTCCCTAGTCCTGGCAATTATTTCATCTTTATAGTTCTGATAAAAATGATTAAAACAGAGATTAGATTAGATACAAAGAAATTCTTTACTGTGAGGGGCACTGGAACAGGTTGCCCAGAGAAGCTGTGATTGCCCCCTCCCTGACAGTACTTGAAGCCAGGCTGGATGGGGCTTTGAATGACCTGGCCTAGTGAGAGATGTCCCTGTCTGTGGAATGGGGAGCTGGAACTAGACGGTGTTTAAAGTCTCTTCCAACTCAAACCATTCTGTGATTCTGTGGTTCTGTGATGTTTAGCCTACATGTATCAAAATAGTCCCACCTGGATGAGTCCTTCACCACATGTCACCTCAGATCCCTTACCAAGACCCTGCCACTGAGCAGCTGAAACTTGTATCTGCTGAGCTACAGTCCCCTGTTAAATGAAATGTGTTCAACATCACTCAGAGGCAAGTCAGCATTTATTAGGATGTTAAATGCTACTTCTTAAAGTTCAAATATTTTGCTGCATTCATTATTTCTGTGAGAATTTAGCCCAATGTTAGGACTGTGAAATACTGTTTTGCTCTTATTTTCAGATGCTGTTCTGCCCTGTACCCAGCCTATTGTCCATTATTACTCTTCCTCTGTTTCTAAGCCAGCGTCTCGATTTCAAAGTCAGTATTGGAAATAATTGACAACATGGCATATTACCGTCTCCTAAGGTAAAAAAAAAGTAATTGTTGTGACTAATTGTAGGTTGAGGTTGATACAAATCAACCCTTAAACAAACTAAATGCTTTTGATATGCATGTGAGATAAATATGCATTGGACAGAAATTGTTATGGCTTTTACTAGTAGCGCTTGTTCAGATGTAAGAGATTGTTTTGTTACAGTTGTCTCTCATGTCTGACTTCCTGAGGATCCCAGACCTAAAACAGTTCTCAGAACTGGCATCCAAAAAGATTATACCCACTTTTGCCTTCTTGGGTAGGCAGTACCTCTCCTGTAGCTGCACAGAAATTTGGCTGGGGGTTGTATTCATCAGCCTGCTTACACAAACAGCAACTGACTGACTTTGTGCCGGGAAACCTGGCAGGGAGTAGGGGAGGTGCCAGACATCTCCCAGACTGCAAACCTTGCTAGAGCCTGTGCTTTTCTCTTAAGCTAACAAAAGGATCATAAAATATGGTTAGACTTTCTAGATGGTAGTGTGCCCCATTCCAGGCTTATGTGTCTGGGCACAGCCCATGCCTGTGTGGTGCAGCCTCCCACAGAGTGCAGGACGCAGGATACGGGACGCAGGATGTGGGATGCACAGCCTGGGCTTCTGCACTTTTCCCACCCCCCTGGGGCCGTGTCCCCCTTTGCCTCTCGACTTAAGTTCACTCTTCCTTTAAGTTCTTTTAAGAAGAGCTGTAATATCTACCGAGATAAAAATAAAACGACAGATGGATGGGGAACGATAACAGCGTTGTGGTTTTGCACACATGACAACTATTCCGCCACAAAGATCTCGGTTTTGTGCTACACCGAGTGCCGTTTTATCTCGTAATCGCTCGCTGGTTCCCTGAACACGGTTTTGGCAAAGTTACCCATTAGAGGGAGCTACAGAGCAATTTATTAGTAGATCGGCTTTGAGGCATGGTTTTAAAACGTGTTAAATACACGTACGGAATAGTAATACATCAACCATAGGTTCAGAAACGTCTCTGGGCTTTTATCTTTATTATGGTGAATATTTTTGGCCCTCTTAAGACTGATTTCCTCTCTATTGTATCCAGAGTCCTCTGTTTTAAACAGCTTGTTTATTTTCTTTGACACCCTTCCCTGCTGTGCAGTTATCCCATTCCCAGGGCATGTGTATTATTTACAGGGATGTTTAAAATATTTATGTAATCTCCAAAAACATAAACACTTTTTTGTTCCCCAGGTCACTACTTCTCTCATCTTGATACAAAAAAAGGCGAAGGGAATCTCAGAAGAAGGCTGCCCTTCCCATTGTGCTATTGAAGACCCATCCTGGGGATAAGCTCTCTAAGTCCAAAGAGGATTTAAGAATAGTCCACAGTGGCTGGTGCAGGCTGGGCAGCCTCTGGCTCGTGAGAGGGTTTAAAATCTCAGACCTTTAAAATCTTGGCCACCAGAAACCGAGAGGGTAAAGCAGGGCCACGAGCAATCCCCACAGGTCTTGCTTGTACAGTGTTCACAGCTGGCCCACGCTGCTTTTGCCAAAGACCCCTGGCACAGCTTCTTGCCCAAAGCTCACACAGGGCAGGGTGGGGAGTGATCCACAGTCACACAGACACACATCGGAGGGAACCAGCAAGATGGAAAAGATGCATGTGAAAGGCCAAATTTAGAGCCAGATTAAGCTTTCCCAAGTCAGAGCAAGGAGGGAGCAGCCTCCAAGCAGGAAATGTGGCACTGCCATAGGAAATCTGCTGGCAAGGCAGTGGTGCTGCCAGCCTGACTTACCCTGGCTTAGGAAGTTTCCACTTCCAACGCTGGCAGCGCTTTCTTGGCTACTGATGGGCAGTGGAGGCAGCGACTGTGCTCTGAGACACTGCCTTCAGATGCAGCCTGCTCATCTGCAGGCTTGAAATCCTCAGGAATTTTGCCTGACTGAGGCCTTCATTTTGACGTACTGAGGCAAAAGCTGTTTACAGATATAAAATACAAACAAGCCCCAAAACTTCTGTCCTTCATTATTTTACATCGACTTGCTTGTGGTCTGGGCCAGCTTCAGCATTTTTTTTCTCATTGCACTCCTTAATCCAGGCAGTGATGAAACTGAGTAAGTCAAATGATGGATTTGGCCTTGGCATGGTTATAATGTCATTGAGAGTCGGGGGAAACTCAAAAATACTGCCTCGGCCATGGGAATCTGAAACCTTCCTGCTTCACTTACAGCAAAAAACAATCAGAAATCCTTAATTCCCTCCCTTTCACACTTGTGTGCATCCTCACTAAGGCATTGCACAAAACATCAAGAGAAAGAAGTCAGAAGACATTCATAACTTGGTCTTTCAAACCTATCAGCGAGCAATCCTTTGAAACTTAACTTCCCACTGAAGAAACCCAGATAAAGCTGGAGAGACATTTTTAATTGTATTAAAAATGGCCACCAAAGATGGTCACATCACTTAGAAGCAAATGCTACTTTTCAGTAATGATCTGCTGCTGCCAGATAAGCTGACAAAACAAGTGTGATGAATGATCTTAGGCGGGACTACTGGCATAGCCTTCATCGTGTTTTTGAAGCAGGATGGAAGGTTCAAATGCCTATGACTTTACAACAGAACTGGAGTAAGTTATCTACTCTGGTTTATGTCGGCTCATTTATGTCCAAATATCCGAAGATTCCAGTTTTGCTGATAAATAACTCAGAAAATGAAACCACCACCGCTGGCTTGCACAGTATAATTTACATGATTTTGCAACAGCTGCGGGACGCATTCTTGACACTTAATGTAAATATACAGATAGGAATAATCCCAGGATAGGGGAGGGCTCTGGGGGTGGGAGGGGAGCTGGGTGCTGCAGACCAGAATCTCCCCAGCCAGGCTGGAGCCGCCTGGCAAAGAGCACAAAAGCACTGGAGCCTTTGGTGCTTGTTATCCTGAGCTGTATCCTATCCAGATTTCTGAAAACAGGCTATTTTATTGTTTGGATATAAACTAGTTGCTGATTAGATGCAAGTGGGTTTGTTTAATTAAAAAAAAGAAAAGAAAAAAAAAAAGACCAGCTAATTGAGTTAGAACTATGTGGTTTATGGGAGAAAACGCTAAAGTTAATTACGGTTACCATCTGTTTCATCAAAACACTTGTTTGCTTTGAATACCTCTATTGTCAGGGCTGGTTTTAATATCTTTCTCAAATTTATTCCAGCGAGGAGGCATTTCAAAATTAAAGTGTGCTGTTTGGCATAATCTCTAGCAGACAACAGAGTGGTGGAGTCTGCAGTGACCTTATGGTGCTGTTTCTTTTAAAGGAAATATTGCTGTGGCTTTAACCACTGTGAGCTTAGCTCTGCATACAGGAAGCGTGCGGGATTTTTTTCCTAGGGATTTATTCATGGAGATCTTTGTGTACGTGTTCCTGTATGAGGCAAATTGTAAACGAGACTAGCATTCTTTACACCAGTATCTCCTTTCCACTACCTGACCATCATTTGATTCCTGCAACATTCATTCTCAAAAAACACACGAAGAATTCCCCCCTTCCCAGGGTACTTAAACACACACACACACACACACACACACACACACACACGTATGTTTGCACATCTTGCTCTTAAGCACTATGTGACAATACTTGTTAGCTAACTTGAGAGTCTCGTAATACACTAAGAATGATATAGAATCGTAGAGTGGTAGGGGTTGGAAGGGACCTTTAAAGATCACCTAGTCCAATACCCCTACAGAAGCAGGGTCACCCAGATCAGGTCTCATAGGAACATGTTCAGGCGGGTCTTGAAGACCTCCAAGGAAGGAGACTCCACACCCTCACTGGGCAGCCTGTGCCAGGGCTCCCTCACCTGAACAATGAACCAGATTTTTCCTATGTTTAAAAGGAACTTTTTGTGTTCCAGCTTCATCCCATTACCCCTTGTCCTGTCACTAGATACCACAGAAAAAAGTGATGTCCCAACCTCCTCACACCCACCATTTAGATATTTGTAAATATTAATGAGATCCCACCTCAATCTCCTCCAAACTAAACAGCCCCAGTTGCCGCAGCCTTTCCTCACTTGCATGACGCAGGCTGGAGGAACCGAGTGACTGGACACAGCAAGAGCTTTTACCTCATTTACTTGTTTGCAGCTCGAGGCCGTTTATCACAGGCCTCTGCTGTACTGCTGGGCTGCCTGCATTCACTTGGGGGTGCTAGCACAAGCACCAGTTCTTGCCTTAGTTTTCAGGAGAGTTGTGAAGTATTTGAAATGAATATAGTGTATTGCTATCAGTAAACAGGAGAGGTCAGACTAGTGTTCAGGTGCTAGAAGCAAGGTGGCTGTGAAGCTGGCATCAGGAAAACAAACCCCAATAACTCCTTATAACAGCCCATCTCTCTTATTATACAAACATTTTCCAAAACATTAATTTGGCTATGGAATGAGAAGGTGTCACTGGCTGAATGTTTATAACTTCTGAGGCTCAGAGGAACACATGAATTCATGTGTACCGAATCTATGAATTCCAGGAAAAGTCAATGGAGATTTAATCTGTTTTTGGAAGGAAAACTTCTTCGGTCTGCCCGCTTCAAAGAGAAACAAAAACATCCTTTATTATTCTAAGTAAGAGGACCCTACTGCTACCACTCAACATAGTGAAATGACAACTCCTTGAAAACCTTGCTGCTCTTATGTCTTGGATAAATACTAACCTAATGGGAGCGATAAAGAATTAGGCAATATGATTAGAAGGAGAGATTGTTCCTGCATCGGTCCATTAGGATTAGCCAGGCTTTGTTCCATGGCAACTTAGCTAAGAATAATCATGACTGCAAATAGTGCTGTTCCAGTTTCTTGGGTGGAGCACAGAGTGAAAGTGCTGGGCTCCAAATACAGTTGTTAATGTGTTTGGCCGTCCTTTAAATGTCGCCGTGGCTACGCTTCAGCAATGCACTTAGAGCTGTTGTTTTTGCTGTCAGACGTGGCGCACAAGCAGTTCAAAACTCCCAAGTTTGTAAGGTCTTTGTATTTTCAGAGTATTTTTGGTAGGATATGATTTCTGTTGATAGCAGTTGAAGTTGCCAATATCATGTCTGTCACCTGCCCTGAGTCACCGGTGGCATCTGAGGAGTGAATGGAGTATGTGAGAGGTGTGGGCTGGAGCGGTCAGGCTGGCACATTGGTGAATCCTGACAAGAAACCGGTTCTCAGGAACGTGGGTCTCTGGTGGTGAAGTTCAAAACACCTGTTCTCTGTTCATTTGTGCCACAGTACACACATACTCAGGTCCTCTTCCAGGTGCAGCTGAGCTGGGCTCAAGGAAAGGCAGTGTTACCAGTGAGCAGTTTGATTACATTGATTCTGTCAAGAAAGAATTTTTCAGTGTCATAAACCTAGCATTTCTTTTTATTTCTTGGGTTTATTACTCAGTCTCTGCTCCCTCTGCCTCACATTACAATATATTTTTTATTTTAAATGCATCTGCCTGTCTAATCTGTGCTTGGAAACAATGATGCTTTCTTAATTGACCAATCTAAGTTAGCATGAATCATTTTACATATTTGATTATGGTGGCACATTCATTTAAACAATGATGACAAGCACGAATTTAGCCACTGCAGGCAACACCAAAATTCAAATTAGCACTTATGTGTGTATGCAAAGCAACTGCAAAACGGTCTGGTAGGAAAAAAAAAATCTCATATTTACTGGCTTAAGGTTTAATGTGTATTTCTGAATGGTCACTTATTTGTGCTAAAACCAGTCAAAGCCCCAGAAGAGGGTGTGAAGACATCTCCATTCACAGGTGCTACTCTTTTGAGGGTCTCACTGAGGCAGATCTGTGCCTTTGGGGCACTTTCCTGCCTCTCTTTCCCACACTCTTGTGCACACTGAGCAGCCTCTCTTTGGTGAGTCTGGCTGATATCAAGAGCAAATGACATCTCATTTAGCTTTAGCTGTGTGGCCTGAGCCTGTGGTCCAGGTTCCTCCATCAGTTGGTGGAAAGTGGTGGGTATCACCGGGGGGTGATGGCTCAGGTGCTCTTGAGACAGGCCTTGGGGTTGGGGGGCTGCCTCCTGCCCAAAATTCTGCTCTCCCTCCCCTGGCTACAAAGGGGACACAGGAATCCAGCCAAGACCCAACCCAAATGTGTACAGAAGGAGAGGAGATTGTCAGCCAATGTGATCCAAACACTGATTCATTGAAATAAAGCACTGTTTATTCATCCAAAGGGATGTAGACTACAGAAGAGGGGATGAATGGAGGGAACATACAAACCCCCTTTACCTGGCTTCTTTAGAAGGCCATATCCTTCCAGGTTTTGGTCTCTTCTTTTCTCCTTGCTCCAGATCTGGGTTCTCCCCCGCCTGGCCTTCCCCAGGGCATTCCCCAGCTCACAGCATCCCTGCTGATTTGCAATAGGCTTGTGGTGTTAGCTGAACTCCACCTTGCCTTGTCATCATTGCCTTTCCCTTTTTTTTCCCCCCTTCAGTTATTCATCTCTGTTTTAACTCCTTACTGCCAGAGTGAGTAATGGCAATCTCAATAAAATTACAGCGTCTTTACGACATAATATTCATACCAGCCACATTTACCACATGGTGCTCAAACTCTTCAAACATACAGTTTAATTGAAAGTAATTCTGCAATCTGTTTACTTTTAAAATAGCCAGGAAAAAAAAAAAATGGAAGTACAATTTGTGCTTGTGGTTGTTTAGAGCCCTGTGTGCCTTTGGGAACACAGGGATTTTACCTTCAAAGGCTACGGCCGTGTGGAAAACATCTGTAAATCTTGTGAAGACATGACAGAAAGGCTTTCTGGGGTGTGCCATTTGGAAACTCTGAAGCAGGCTTGCAGACAGCACCGGTCTTACTGATTGCAGTCTTCAGGCTATAGAGGGTTATCCATGCAAAGCAGACCTGGGCCACAGGCATTGATTGCAGCGAAGGGCCTGTCTCATCTGAGACTTCAGCTATCTGTAGGTAGCTGAAGGAGTGGTACGTGTGTGGCCACAGAACTGAAGTTCCCATCTGCTGTCCAGTTCTCTTGCCCTAGTAGAAGCACTGTTATGTGCCATACTTTTCCTCTGAGGGAGGTACATTGCTTATCAGCTGTGTTTTGGTTCCACTCCCTGCCCCTACACTGTGTCCTTGTCTAGATATACTCAGGATGTCTGCTGAATCAGCCAGTTGAGGCTGAAATACTTTTCAAGATACTCATTTAGGAAATATTTATGGAGGTACAACAAAAGAGTGTCCTTTGGCTGGAAGCTAAAGTGAAGTTTGTCAGTGGGAGAGAGGAACAGATGCTCTGCAGGCCAGTGCTGGTGCACAGGGCCGTGCCCTGGGGCTGGCCACAAGCCACAAGTGACAAGGCCCTGGAAAGCTTGCACTCATGTCGCCTGGGTAAAACCACCTCCGTGCCCAGCAGCTGCTGAATACCTGCCCTGAGCAGGAGCCAGGAGTGTCTTTGTGCTGCTTACTGGGAGCGTTTGCTGCTCTTCAGTTTCAATTTAAACCCCCCCCCGCCTAATTTAGACAAAAATAACACACACTCCACTTCCCTAAATTACAAAGATTTATTCAGTGCTTTGTGCTTTTTTGCCAAGCTCATAAAGAAGGCCTCCTTTTTAATGCTTTGCAGGAGAGTACTGATACCTTTTCCAGAACCAATTTAATCTCTATAGATTGAAGTTTGATATCCTGCAGATGCTTGGCTAAATTCTAATAAAACAGAGTGACCCATCATGGGAATTTTATCAACACTCTCCCAGGGGGAAAAAAATGCTTATCCCAGAGGATGTGTCATAGGTCAAAGAAAAACTATCGTACCTCCTCCTTGTTTTAAAAATACCCATCATCTTTGCTTTTATTTTCCACAGACATGTAAAAGGTTTTTGTCAGCAATTTGTCTTTTTATTTATGTACTGGTGTGGTAACTAATTATTACAAGTTCCACACACTGCTAATTTTGCCCTAATGGTATTTCCAGTATGGCAACTTTCATCTGCTGACTAAACAAGCACAGTCTTGCCTTTCTCAGCATGGCCCTGAGTCAAAACCAAGTCACTGGAGTTTGAGGATCTTAGGGCTCGCCTGTACATGGTTTTTGCATTAGTGCAATTCAACAAGCTTGAGTCAAAGCAATGTGGCCCCCAAGCAGGGGTGAAACTGCACTTTTGTTAAAGTGCTTGTATCAGCACAGCTCATCTGAATAAGTTTGGTATAACAAGCAGTCCATGCTAGAATAGGTGCGTGAGAGTACACAGACTGTCTGTCCTGATCTGACTGAGATGGTTCCATAGTGTCCACCACTGTGACAGCATTCCCAGGACATGTTTTCTTATGATATATGTGTGAGACTTTTAGGAAGAGCTCACGGGTCAAGAAATTGGGCACTATGCTCTTCACTAAGAACGTGAGATTCTTCCCTCTACCTTTTCTGATCTGGGAATTAGGGGCTTGGACTCTGAGCCTACAGTTGGTTTCAGGGAACAACACAGTGTAGGGAACATCCTCCTTTCATGTTACTTCACACCAAATGAGCAGGAGGAGGAAACACACTCTTTGCCACACACTCCACACTTCAGACACAGAAGCTCATGCAAGGGGCTCACCATGCAGAAACCTCATCATGTGACCAGAGTCAGGGTAGTTGTCCTTGACCACATGCTCTACTGCATATGACACATCTCCTGTGTTGTGAGAATTTTGTTTGTTCCTTTTTTTTGCTTTTGCTTTTTTTTTTTAGAGCCTGGTCACCATGTGCTGATGGTGTAGGTACACAATGTGTTTGCTTTGGCAACGAAAGCAGCTGAAGAATTTCCCACCTCATCCCCCAGCCCAGCTGCTCATCCTGTCCCTCTAGGTTGTGCTGATGCAACTGTTTGCATAAGAGCACCATAAGCCAGGTCAGAGAAATAATGTATGTTAAAAATTATCTTTTGGCCAAAAAAAAAGAATCCCTACCTTCAATTGCAAGAGTGTCACCAACTTGTGATGGGGACAGGAATGCCCTGCAGAGGGCAAGCAGTTTTTTAAGTTATCATTACAGAAGTAGTTCATATAGGACTCTGGAAAAGAATTATGAAGCAGCTTGTGTTAGGGGCAAGAGGGTTAAAGCCATAAAACTGTGGAAAATGAGTGTTGAAATAAATAGAGCAAGCAACTAAGATGACATTTGGAATCACACAAACGTATTGTCATCCACTGTGAGTGGATTCTTCAATCTGACTAATCTAATCTAAACACTTAGCAGTGTGTATGTCTAAAAAAAACTTCTACCAAAATATTGCAGATAACACATCTTGCCCTGGGGACATGATAACGGAAAAGTGCAAACTAGGTATGACAGCTCCTAGAGGCATCATTTAATGCATGGTTAGAAAGCATTTGCATTCCACTCTAATGACAGTGTCAAAAACATACTGAGGAGAGGAAAGGAGATAGCAGGTCTCTGTTAAACATTTAAGCATAGAAACACTGAAAGTTTCTCAAAGTGTTTTCTTTTTTTCATTCAAATTAGACACCATGCGAGTTCAGTGTGAGAAAAAATAGAGGTAGCATTAAAGCTTCATTTTAGATGCTAAATTTAGTGGAACAAATGTGAAAGCTTTTATTACCACTGACATAAGTAAATGCAAGTTTTCCTTCAACCTGTTGGTTTTGTTTTTCTTTTAAAGCAAGCTGTTATGGTTAAAAAAAAATCCCACCTCTTTCCGAACATACACAGTATTAAGCCAAAAGACTTCCTGCATGAATTCTTGTGTGAAGGAGTATCTTTGACTCAAACAGAAGCTCTTTAAGGACATTCCTAGACCATGTGTTTTGTAGGAGTTTGGACTAACTGATTACAGAATTCTTTCCTTGACTGGTAATCGATGAACCCACGTGGGTTTGTCCTACCACCCTGAAATGCTATTGGCAAGAAAAGTGAGGCATTGAGGTTTGATGTGATTTACAGTGAGGACAGGAACCAAGCTGCCATCTGATTTTACTGGTGACTCTCCAAGTGCTCGTTTGCCCACAGATGATCTTGCTCAAGAATGAGGAAAGAGAACTTCGGGTTCTGCAGATGAGAACTTGTTTGTGACTGCAAACAGCACTGGTTGCTGTGTGACCCTTGAGTTATCTTTTCACTTTGCTGTTAAATTAAGGTAACAGATAGATAATAAAGCTTTTACCATATTTTAAGTACTGTTTGGGTGTAGCCTATACAACCATAGCTCCTAAAATGGCTTTGCTCTAAACAGAAGAGGATTTAACATGCATTTTTGTCTCAGTCTAAGAAAAGATTTCTGAGTAGGATTGGCCAAGGAGACAGTGTTTGCATTTTAATTAGTTTCCTGCCTTGAGTTTAAATCCTGGTTTAGTAAAACTGACTTTCAAAAGAATATTCTGGTGTCATTTTTCCTGTCAATGCTGGAAATCCCATGAAATCACCATTGATCACATTCCATAGGTTTGGGGATGAAATCTTGAAGATGTTCCTGAGACATTTTGGCCATGCATAGAAAGAAATTGGAAAACTGTCCCTTCATTCTTTGGCTTTGACGCAGAATGACTCCTGCCTTGTCAACACAGACTTTGCTCCTGCCCTTTGTGCTCTGGCAGGAAGGTCTGAACAAGCTGGAACACAGAAAGTTCCACTGGAACATGAGGGTAAACTTCTTTCCTGTGAGAGACCCCTGGCACAGGATGCCCAGGGAGGTTGTATAGTCTTCTCTGGGAGTATTCAAAACCTGCCTGGACATGTTCCTGTGTGACCTGATGGCAGTGAACCTGCTTTAGCAGGAGGTTGGACTCCATGATGTCTAGAGGTCCCTTCCATCCCCAACCATTCTGTCCTTCTCTGAATCCAGAAGTCTCCCTCCCTTCCTGCTTTTACCCTTTGCCCCCATTCTGCATGAGGACCTCTTCTGCCTGTGGAGCTGGGCTTTTAGTAACCAACATGCTATTCTCTTTAAAATGCACTTCAGCCTCTCTTGGTAACTTTATTTTTCCTGTTGGCCTGGAGGGAAATATTTAAAACTCCAACAAACAACAAATTTCAGCTGTTGACCTCAGCAGTTCTTGGGAACTACATCATTTCCCTGATACTTGCAATCCACTAACTGGAGAGGACGCAAGCTGGATGGCTTTCAGCCAGGGAGCTGGCTCTTTTGCACATCTCTGCTATCATTCCAGTCCATTGCTATCAGTGCCACAGGCAGCTTCAAAAATACCAAGACATGTTAAAGATGCTGCAGTCTTTGCAACTACGTACAAAAGAGGAGTAATGAGTCTATTGCTACTTAAGGGAATTCAGAAGCTGTAATACTGGGAGGTGAATGAGACCACTTTCTGGTATTCCTTTTGCAACAGGCACTGTTGAAAACAGTGGCAAAGTGGTGATTTTTTTTTTTCCTGAGGTTCAGATCAAGCACATATTCTTGAGAGAGCTCCATGCTTCTTACCCCAAGCAGGTTACTTACATGAGCTGGTGGCCACAGAGAATGCAAATTCAGGTAGAATGAAATATCATCCTACCCAGGGGGTAGACGTGTGCTCCCCTGCACACGAGATTGATGTATATTTTTGTGGATCCTGCCCTTTTCTTCTTGTGTGTTTACTCACACAAACTTGCTGGAATTAGAGTTAATTAATAAAACAGAAAGCTTTCTCATTGATTGGATTTTTAAAAAGGGAAGCACAACTATGTCTTAACAAAAATGTATTATCCTCCATCAGAATACAGTGGGGCAAAATGTATTATGGAGGTGAAGGAGGAAGTGTATTTACCCTTATTTCAACCACATATATGTTGCCAACTTTCTTTTACCATGCAACTCCCTGGTAGATTATAGACAGATCTTTATGTTGCATTCCAACCATTGCAATGTAATTGTTACTAAAAAGCTAATGTTGTTGCTTTAATGTTTATTTGAGGGTTTCTTTTTGTTGGAATAGCTGCTCATATCTCTCCGCTCCTTCCCCGCTGCACTTGAGCCAGTGTGGATTTGCCACTGCTGTTAGACAAGGGTACATCTGAGGGCAAGTTTCAGCTATGTAAGGTGCCTGGTTCACTTTTAACCAGCAGTCCCAAGGGTCACCGCTGAGACAGTCATGCCAGCTCCTGCTGCAGAAAAGGCAGAGACAGCTAAGGGACCACACCAGAGCAGTGCTGTGAATGAGGCTGACGCTCTGTAAGGCCATAACCTAAAACTACCAAAAGCAATGGTATTTCAACCCTTTGAAAACATTCTCATGGCTTCCCAGTCCAAAATCTACCAAAATTCCCTTGGATTTCTTTTTTCTTTCTGAGTGGCAAACATACCAGCCTAGCTGTGCAGGGTAACATGCCAGGGATCAAACTTGTCTGTCTCTGACCAGGGTAGTGTGGTGAAGGAGGAAAATATAATCACAGCTGGATAGCAAATGTGTCTTACACAAAACACTTTTTTTTTTCTGCAGTGTTCTTTTTCAGTTCAAGTGGATAGCAGACAGGCCCTGCATGGGTAACACTCACTGTCAGCTATGCAATAATTTGGTGTTCTCCTTATAGGCTCTCAAGCCTTGTTTGTTGAACACCCCTCAGGTCTTGTTCAGAGGAGAAAATTCTTTTCTGAGAAGATTTTCTGTGTGGCTTGTATCAACAAACATCTCATGGCTTATACAAGCTGTGAGGGTGGCATCATCTAAGACCCACGTCAGAAGTGTCTGTGTTGTGTGTGTTGATTATCCTGGATGTCGTACTTGAGAGGTTATGGACCCAGCATTTGGGAGCATTTGCCATTATTTGTCACAAGGCAAACCTGGTAGGAAGGGTTCTTTCTCAGATTCTTCCTAGAACTGAAAACACAGAAGAGAAAGGCTTCCTCATCTCAGTTCATCTGCCTGTACCCAGGACAGTTGAGAGTGAAGGAACTGCATATATATATATATATATATATATATATATATACAGAAAGGCCTGCTCAGCTCTAAGCTGGACCAAGTTTCCAGAAAATAAAGCTAAAAGTTGCTGGCATGTCTTAGCTGAGCATATGCAATATATATTTTTTTTCAGACATTTCAATCCAAACTGAAATTCCTTCCTCCCAAGGATGGTGACATTGCAACCTTTACATATTTTTTGATGCAAAAACCAATGTCCATTGGGGTTATTCTGTAGTGCCTGATCTCCCACAGCTGACATGAGAAGCCCAAAGCCCCTGATTAAATCAAACTGAAGTCAGAGAATGGAAAATTTCAGACCATCTGTTCAAAGTTATAAACAATTGAAACTAAGGTACTTTTCTGGCTCGAGCTTTCAATCATATCTACTATAACTCGGTTTAGTTGCATTTCTTTAAACTCTATTCCCTTTTTTTTCCCCCTTACACAAACACATTTCTAATCTAGAGCTCCAAATGCACCAGAAAATACAAAACAAACAAATGCAAAAATCTGCTTCCTGCAGAAACGAACAGTGAGAAAATACTCTTCCAGAGTCAGAAACAAGAGGACTGTCCACAGGGAAGACAAGCCATAGTTTCATTTGCCTACAAAAATGGCTTAGTCTTAAATGTCCTGTGGGTTTCTTGCCACCCTTGGCAGCGAATTACATTCATCCTTCATCCATAGGTCTTTGACCTGAGTATCTGTGGCTTCATTATGGTCTCAGAGAAGTTAAGAGTGCAGAGTCTCCAAACCCTCACAAAGGAAAAAAAAAAAGGAATTGGGGTGGTTTTTTTAATCTTTTGCATTTTTTACATTTTTAACATATTTGTGGCTGTTGCTGCACAACAGGTGACCTGCAGGGGAGTACATTCACTTAAATGCTTCTGTGGCTATCAACTCAGCAGCTTCAATCCTCAAAACTCCTTTCCATTTGAGAAAGTCTGCCAGGGTGAGGATGATTCCCTAATTAACCACATCCTCGGTGTATCACCATTAGATAACACAAGGACATGTGTTCACAGCTTGCTGCTCCATCAAGCTGCTGTACTGATTCATTCCTCATCTACTTGCACTGGGAGAGCAGAAAAGCCTGGGCTGACAGCAGAGATGTAAAGGAGAGCATCATCCCCATATAAGTCTTTCACATAGTGAAAGTGAGGGACATAGTGAGGGACACATGGTGTCACTCCCATCATTTTTCCACAGATGAAGGTTTGCCCTGTGCTGCCCGAAGAAGCCTGCTCTCTCTTTACCTCCCAGAGTGAGAGATGTGTGTGATTGGGTTAGGCACTCGAAGGGTGTGTGTCGAAATGTGTGTTTCTTGAACCTGGTGACAGTTGGGAGTTGCTGCCTCACAGGGGGATTAGCTGGATGCCAGTATCTCTGGAGCAGTAATACCCACATATCAGTTCCCATCAAATCCTGCTTCTGAAGATGGGAGAGCTCATGATTAATTTATTGTAGTCATAGGACTATTTGCCTGAAAGAAGAGAAGCTGGGGCATGCTGCCCTGCTCTGAGCACTGCACACACCACAGTGATTAATTCTTCTTTGTGGGATCCCCTGTCTGATTATGGCCATCTGAGTCCTTGTGGCCCAGGGCCTCGACTCCTTCTGTAGTCAGGGAACAAGACCCACATGGAGGCATCACCAGAAAATGTTTCCTCTGTCTTGTTTCAGACACCCACCTCCATATAGGAAGCCTAAGCATCCATTTTTGGTTTGAGCTCTTAGAAAGCTGTGCTTGAGCAAGACACATCCACTCCTCTATATTTAGAAATAAATCTTGCATTTCTCTGAGGATATGAAAAGAGATTTACATTTTCAAGCATCTCTACATTTTCATTTCATTCCACACCCCCTCGCTAACATCATTTCCTGTCACCCACATGTAACCTGTCCATCCTTACAGCATCATGACTGATGAAAGACTATGTGTGTGTGTGTCTGTGTCTGTGTGTGTGTGTACTTCCAGAATCTGTTAGTTGCCTGTTAACAAATGTGATGGGTGCGTGAATTACTGGCAGTACAGCCTGATGTGCTGAGTTATTTCAGGGACTCGGCGTTATTTTTGCAGAATGCACCATATTTTATGTTACCTGTCTGCAGCAACACTGTTCCTTACCACTGAAATTCATCACTAGCTTCTCCTCCAAAGAATAGCCTCTTCTAGGTGGCTTTACTGGGCTCTGAAAGCTTATTTCCTGAAGAGGCAAAGCATTACTCCTACGTGTCATGATGACTCCTCTCTCCCAGGAGGTATGTCAATCTTAAGAATCAGATTCAGTGTGTGGAAAAGTGCTGAGAGTTTCCCTGAAGAGGTGAAAAAGTCTGTTTTGTTCATTCAGGGAGGGTTAGCATCCATTCTGGCAAGAAATAACAGTTTCATGGTTTAGCCCTGGTAGCAGCATGCCAGTTTAAGTCCACATTAAAACATGGCTCAACTGTTCTTCTGTCAGTGGTTCCGGGCCAGATGGCAAAGCCTTATGCTGACCTGCATCAAGGGAAATACTGCGCTTTGATCTGCAGTACTGGCTAGCCCAGGCTCCTGCCAAGCTCCTCACTCCCAAGCCTCTTTACCTACCACTGAGCAGGCTTTTCAGCTGTGCATTTGAATTCTCAATCCTGCTTTGTCTGTCTTTATTCACTTTGCTGAAAGGCTCCCTTTCGCTCGCTCACACACTGGCATTGCAGACCAATCTGCTTCGGAAACAAGCCTGAAGATCTCCAATATGTGTTATATAGAAGCAAACAAAATGTTTAACATGTTATTCTAAAATAACTGTGTGTACAATGTAAGGGAAGTGGGGTTTGGTTAGAATTCTTGTCCCACCAAAAAAAATCCTGAGTGCTTGTTCTGCCAGTAACGACCTGCTACACATCCTACTTTCCCACAGCACTTTCTTACACTCACTTAGACTGTGCTGAGGGCTCAGAGAATGATAAGAAATGGAGGTGCTGAGTTGACAAGAGATTTGAAAGAGAAGCTTTAAGGCACAGAGTTGACCACAAAAGATGAGACAGGTAGACAAAACAGGCACTTGGCCAAATGGCTAGTTGGGAGGATGATGTTACACTAAAACAATCAGAGTTACTTAAAACCAATTAAAAGTTAGAGATTGAAATGCCTTTGATAATGGTAACTGAGTTAGTTTTGGGATACAGTTAAATTTCTATATGGTAGCTAGTATGGGGCTACATTTTGGATTTGTGCTGAAAAGTGCTGATAATGCAGAGATGTTTTGGTTACTGCTGAGCAGTGCTTACGCAGCATCAAGGCCTTTTCTGCTTCTCACACCACTTGCCAGCAAGTGGGCTGGGGAGGCACAAGAAGTTGTGAGGGGGCACAGCTGGGACAGTTAACCCCAACTGACCAGACCAGAGCAATATTCCATACCACATGGCATCACGATATGGAATATTCTGTACCATCATGACACATAAAGCTAGGGGAAGAAATGAAGGGGTGTTTAGAGTGATGGCATTTATCTTTCCAAGTCACTGTTCTGTGTGCTGGACATCTGCTGTCCTAGGGATAGTTGAACACCTACCTGAGTGGGGAATGAATTCCTTGTTTTGCTTTGCTTGCATGTGGAGCTTTTGCTTTACTTATTAGACTGTTTTTATCTCAACTCATGAGTTTTTTTTATTTTTACTCTTCTGATTCTCTCACCCGTCCCACCAGGGAGGAGTAAGAAAGTAGCTGTGTGGGGCTGGGCTGCCTGTGTGGTTAAACCACAGATATATGAGCCTAGAAGGAAGAAACACCCTTAGGAAGTCAGCTGTCAGCTGTGCTTTCCACTGAAGGGGAAGTGATCTGTTACTTCTTATCAAAGGTCTTCATCTTCACTGAAAGTGGTGGATTTTGCCTTTGTCAGTGCTGAAATCTCTAAAAAGTGCAAGTGTCTTTAAAAAGGAGAGAAATATTCTCTCTTTGTGTTTGATTAGTAATATTAATGTATAAG
The DNA here is from genome assembly GCF_028858725.1 of Colius striatus. Taxonomy (NCBI): domain Eukaryota; kingdom Metazoa; phylum Chordata; class Aves; order Coliiformes; family Coliidae; genus Colius; species Colius striatus. The sequence goes on from NC_084759.1 coordinate 61,821,957, forward strand.
TAGTATCGTAGCTTTGAAATATTGTGGGAGTTTCTCACTTTACATAAGCTTCACAAGCAGAGCATTTTTTCTAGTACCAGAATAATCAGGTATGTCAGCCTGGCTTTCTAAAGGCTAATGTCCTTAGTTTTAATCGTATCTCCTTTGGGATGTCCTTTTTCTCTTTTCTTATGAAAAAGCCAAGTCTGTTAAAGCTTGTTTGTTGTCAAACTTTCCATTCTTAGGAAAGGAGGGGCCTTTTTCCCCTTCAAGGACGCCTGTTGTACTTCTGAGGGTTACTCATTTCCAGTACACTGGCAGGTAGCATAGACAGCAGGGTTTAACAACAGATTTTCTATATCTGAGTCACAGGATGTACTATGGAAAGAATACAATGTTCTTTAGATGGAATTAGTGTTTTCAATTTAGGACATACAAAATGTAAAAACTGGCAAAATTTGAGAAGTGGTGATGTCTCACCCTTTTTCTCACAGAGGAAACGTGGCCAAAGCTGCATCAACCTTTTAAGAAAGCATATGAAGCCTCTAACATGTTTCATTACGTTTCCTTTTTGCACTGGTAGTGACTTGTTTTGAAATAGTACCTCCTCGCTTAATCCTATTCTCTTTAATACAAAGCAGTAAATAACCTGAGATGCACTTGCCTGCTGCACAATTACACGGAACATAAGAGTACCGAGAGTGGGAACCGGTTTGAACAATCACTACATAAACACCTTTCTGTGTGAAAAGCCCATCTCTTCTGTCTCTGCCTGTTGTCATGCCATGTGCTTCTGAAGGTGTCTAGCCATCGCCTATAGTTCAATTAAGCAGAGCTAGTCAGAACTCATCATCTTCCCACTCTTCGCCATCTTCTTGCTCTGTCGCTGTCGGCAGTCACCCAGGCTGGCTGCCAGCTTCTCAGGCTTCATATTTGGGTAACATCTAAATCAGTATTTGAAGTACAGTTGACCCCATCTCCAGGCACAGGATAAATAAAATCAGCATTCCCCAGTCTGTCATCAGCTCCATGAAACAGAAGAAGGGGATCTATGAAAAGGCTGCAGAATATTATCTGTAACAATGGTCCATGCAGCTACTCACCTACATGAGTGAACAACAGTGAAAAGAAGTAGTGCTAAGAGACAAACCTTCAGACTTCAGCCCTTTTTTTGTGGTTGTAAATGCAAATCTTTGTGGCACTACTGTATCAACAACCTTCTGTGATTCTTTGACTGAAAACGTTGAGGAACACTGGAAACAACACCGCCCAGTTTCTATTACTTTTTGCACTATGCAAAGGGTAACTAAGCAGCATTTCACAAGGCATTTATGTCTCTTCTGGATCACAAATGTGACCCTCTGCAGCAGCAACAAATGTGACAAGCAAGTCAGGGCGCCTGTAACCCCTGCCTGAGTGGTCGTGCTCAGGAAGCACCTTGAAGAGAAGCCCCGAGTCTTTTCTCCTTCCACTGAGAAAGCCATTCTCTGCAGGCAGTATTAAAATTACCTCCTCTCCTTCCTTACAAGCCCTTCTTAAGATCTTTCTTTACTATGCCACCTGGCCTCACAGATGCCCACCAGCAGGTACAGCTGGCCGATGACGCTATTGCAAATTGCACTGACTAGTTTTGTCTCAGCGCTTGATCTTTCTCTCTCTCGTCTCTTATATTGCAATCAAACTGTAAAGGTCCAGGTCCGTGATTATCTCCTTTTCTGTGTATCACTTAACCTATCAGGTTCTAGCTCATGCTGAGGATATCAAGCAGCTAAAGAAAAAAAAATGGCAAAGAATTAAAAGAATAAAGAGTTAAACAAAGGAAGTAGTAAGTACCTATATTTAGCATGTTATTCATATTTTTAAGCAGTTAGTAATGGAAAAATCACCATAGGGATAACAACTGTTACTATTTTTGCCTTGGATAGATCTTTTTATCTGTGAATCTCTGAGCATACCAATTAAAGACTTTGCACGTATCCAACTACAAATAATTCCCATCTGGAAGGGATGGTGTGCTGAGAGCGAAGCAATCTATTGCCAATGATATCCTCATCTAACATTATCACTGCAGATCTGAGGTTAAGCTTCCATTTTTAATTAGGTAGCAATCTTAGTATGACACGACTGCATTAAGTAGGTCCTCACCTGCTGTTTGATACCTAGGCCAGTTAGTCACTGTCAGATTATGCATGTTAGCTGTGGGCATGTACCAGCAAATCTGTGGCTTCTGAAGTGACTCGGCCATTGGTGAGAGACACCTGCATGCTGCTCTGCTTGGCATTAGCAGTAAAGCTGGGATTCAGCTTCAGAGTTGAAGGTGGCAACTTCCTTCTCCTTTTACCACTCATCATGTGTGGTAAAATAATTCCATCCTCCGATTTCTTATTGACAGCACTAAGTTTTGCCTTTATGTGATGCCAGCCAACTCTTCTCTGCAGTAAACAGCAGAGCAATCAGTGTTAGCACAGACCACACACCTCGGGGTCAGGTAGCTGCAGCTGGAAGAAGAGCAGCTGAAAGACAAGCAGCACATAGAGAGCAGCAAACTTTTCAAGTAGAAATCAGCCAGCTTTTACATTTTCACCACGTGGTGTTTTACTAAAACTGCTGCAGGGGGTTAGATGACTTTTCACTTGCTGTGTGTCCACAGAGAAGGATGAAGGCAATCACTTTCTCCACCCCACCCCCACCAGCCCCATTCAACAGCAATGTTGAACCACTGAGTGGTTCCCATCTCTCAGACGCCATCTACCCACTTGCAAAACTCCCAGAGACAAACTGCTCTTCCCTTTTCACAGACCAAGAAACTCCCAGTATTTCTTGGAGCGGCTCTGAGTCAGGTTTGGGTTTGTGCCACTGACCTGTCACAAGGACCCAGGCAGCCAAATAGGCGAAAGGCACCACAGTCCCATTTAGCTCTACCCTTCAGTAGCTGTCCCAGTTGTAATTCCCTTTTTGTTCAGCCTGGAGCAGATGGTGTTTCAGAGCACTTACAGGCGGGTGGAAAAGCTTCCATCAGGAAAGTCTGGAGCCCTGAACTTCGCTCCTCTCACACCCTCCCCCATGCCCAGCTGTGCTGGCCCAGGGGGCTGTCTGCTCCGATGGCTCCAGACAGAAAACACGGTCAGAAGGAAACGTAGCAGATGGCAGCTGAAGTTGGATCAAAACAGGAGGCCTCACCTCTGTGTGACAAGCACTGACAGGAGCTGGATGTTTTTCTGGCTGTTTTTTGGTTGGCTGTGTTTAAAAAGTGCTCCTCAGTAGAGGACTTTGAAGTTTCTGATTTTAAAAGTCCACAAATTTCTGCAATGCTTTCCCCATCTCACCCTGCTTTTGGTTATAAAGGGACAGACCCAGACCTAAGTTGGAATATTTGGATGTGAAGCTGAGATGGCAGGGCCCCTCGACGCTGCCACGTGGACCAGCTGTAATGCTTCAGCTGTGGGGAATTTTTGCGATGGGTGTTCCATCTTTCTTGCCATTTTGCTGTGTGAACATGTCTGTGCAACATGTGTAGTAAAAGCAATGCAGCCTTTGCTGTGGCCCTCTTGTGTTGACAGAAAGCTGGCAAAGCTGTTTGTAGCCCTTCCCAGGTGCCCTTCTTGTGACGATGCCAACATGTTTTGCAAACACTGAATTGGCCAAGATAGCTGCTTTCATGTGCACTAAAATTTGCCCATATAAAATGCTAGTAGAGGATGAGTAAAAGAGTGGCAAACAGGCCTGCAGGAACTGGTATATGCCCATGCAGCACTCTATGTGGTTCTGGATACAGTAATTCTCTTGTGCAAACCTGTGGGTATTTAGCAGAGGTGCTTGCTGCCAGCTGTTACTCTTTGCTTCTCCTGCTCTGACAGAAAAAAAAAAATAGATCAATTGGGCTAGAAGGTTGATGTCACACCCATAGATAAAGCAAGAAACTATCAGAATTTTACCATTCAATTTTTCAGTCTCAGGGAAAAGTGAAGGATGAGACCAATACATGACAGCAAAGCTTGCTAGCAGGAAGAGAAAACATGGCAGAGGATCAAGCCTATCTCTAAGAATTAGGTCTTCACTACTTAAATTGATCAGACAGCACAAGCCTATGTTTGCTACTCTATCAAAAGTGCTGGTGCCAGTAACTGTATTTTTGTCACCAGACTGAAGTGTCACAGTCACTCTGCAATGAGGTCTCTGAAGCAAAGGAGATGTAGCTATGAAGTTTGCCAGGTGGGAGGAACTGAAACCCAAGCACGTCTGAGTCAAACTTCTCCTTAATTATGTTCATAGTAGACAGGGGACAATCTGTTTCTTCTGGCTTTCATCCCAATGATTAGGACCCCTCTGAGCATTTCCTATCTTTTCCATCTATTTTTATCTGGAAGAGGCTTTACAGAGCATACAAGTGTCTCTGGGAGAACAGTGCTCAAGGAAATCGAACTGTGTGCCTTATTCCAAAGTAGGAAGTGGTTTTGATAAGCTTTCCTACTTCTCAATTTTGACAGATTCAAAAGCAATTTGCAAAGCTAGGAGCCACCTTGTTACAAGATGTAGGAGAAGGTGTGCTAGTGAAGGTCCCTGGCCCATCAGCAGGAGTCTGGGTGTGGGCAAATACATTACTGGAAGGTTGTGTCCTGCAGCACTGTGTGTTTGGTGAATGGTCATCTTCTGGGACTCATCTAAAACTTAAAAACTGGATGCAATAATGGGGTCTCAAACTATTAATGAGGTTTTCTGAGGCTATCTAGAACAGTATATAGCTGACATGGGAAATGGGAGGTGTCTTTCCTTTGTGCTGGGGCTCCATCCCATCATGATCCTGTAGATGGAAGGAGCTACAGGGAGACCCAAGGCCTGTTTGGTTGCACAGAGTATGGCCTGCTTCAGTGGAGGTAACTCTGCAGTGGAATAGGCAGCCTCTGAGATATGCTCGAGGAGAGCTTTGTTTGTTTTTCAATGTCTGCACTAATTGTTTTTTTCCTGCAGAGAGCCCCACAGATTGGCAGGGGTCAGCCTGCATCACCCAGCCCTTGGTGGTGATGGGCTGTTGATGAAGGAGCCCATTTGCCCCATGGACAGCCAAAATTTGGCCCATGGAGCAGCCCAGCAGACTCATCCTAGCCTGCCATGGCCACCCTGGAGGCCTTCACCCTCCCCCAACCAGTGCTGGCCCCTGTGCTCAGGCCAAGCTGAAGGTGCTTTGAAGAGGGATAAAACTGTGTTGAAGCACCTCTGAAAAACTTGGCAGTGCCTTAAGGGCTTATTCTAGTTTTGAAGGGCAGTTGAGTTATTTTCCTCTTCACTGGGGTATCAAAGTAGCTGCCAGATTTCCCCACCTTATTTGCAGAAACCGAAAAGCCAAAAATAATCTGACAGAAAGCTGTCTCCCAGCAGCATGGGCTCATGCATTGCCATGGAAATTAAGAAATCTCTGACATCTTAAATCTCACTGAAAAGAAAATGAAGTAGTGAAGTGTCACAACACAGCAGGACAAAATCTGTCCTTCCTGGATTTTCAGTGAGTTAGACAGCTTCGGACCAGGGTCAGATAGAGTGATGTGGGATATAATGGGCCCCACTGCCAGAGAGAGGTAATGCCTTGAGCAGCTGAAGTGCATTGAAAACTTCTATCGTGCCCTTTGCAAAAACATGCTAGTTACACATTAACATCATTCCCTTGCCAGTGGCACAGGTCTGAGGATGGGGACATGCACAAACGATCACAGCCTTGGGTTCCTCTTGCCTTTCACAGATCCAGCATTAAATCTTGGCGTAAAGTTCCTTAGCCCACGTTTACCTCATAGCGTGAGCCACTGGTATTTCTGACATAGTGATTTTAGGAAATAAGATTGCTGGCAGAAGCATGATGAAAGTGTGGTTAGACAGCACTGGCTAAATCTGTTGAGGAAGGTGCTGCTGAGGCGGTCTCACTGCTCCGTTCTTCCTCTGTCTCTCAAGTATTTGCTTCTGCCAGGTTGTTTGGCCAGACACGGGTGTTTCTCTGACCTTTCTCTGAGCTGAGTTACTTTGTTAAGACAGCATAAAGCAAACTCCACAAAGAAAGTGATTCACTCATGGGTCTGTAGCAGGGAACATGTCTCTTCACTGAGGGGTCGGGTAGCTGGCGACCACAGGATCATGTGTTGCGGAGGAGCAGGGATTGAGACATCAAGGGGCAGATGTTGGTCTTTTGTAAACAAAGAGCTATCAGAGTGGGTGCACTCCCTTGTCTTACTGCGCTCTTATTGCTCATGGCTTGCATACGGCCGCTGAACAGCACAGCAGGCTCCTGTGCTTTCCTTCAGTGAGGCAGAGCAGTTGGGCCAGGACAGGGTGTAGGTGCAGCTGCAAGGTAGGTTTCCCTGGGCCTCTTGCTTGGTTGAAGTTACATGGCAATCTAGGACAGTAAAGATATGAAAATAAAGGCCAAGGGAGGGGGCAATGGAGAGGGAGGCCTTCCCTGGCTCTAGGTACAGTAGCCCCATATCCTGCTTCAGACACTGAGTTCCCTCACCAGTGCTGTTAGGATGAACTGGTTTGCTCTAAACCTTCCATGGAAGTGAAATAAAAAACCAGAACAGCACATTTGTTACTGAGAAGCATTTAGTCTCAAGGTACATACATGCAAGGGAAAAAGTGGTGCTGTAATCTGGCACTAAACATACCAGGCCAAAGATAACGTGGATCAGGCAAGAGCACGCAATCCCAGTCCCACTGGGGTCAGGAAGAGTGTGACAAGGGATTTGTGCTGCTTCTAGGCTGGCTTTAGGAGATGACAGGTGATCCAGCATAAAGCTCAAGTGGCACAAACAGATTACATTAGATCTTTCATTAAAAAACCCAACCCTACTACCCATACAACAAATTAGCTGTGAAAACTTGACTCCGCAGCAAAAGTTTCGTGTAAGTCAGCACTTTACATTGTGTGGCTGCAGCAATTTAGCCCTAGGAGTCCTAATGCTGGATTTACTGCGCTGTGAAATCATGGGCACAGGAAGAGGAATGCAAACAACCAAGTGAGCACCTCAGGAACAGTGGCTGGTAGGACTGAGCCTACGGAAAACTACAAGTTCTGCTGGGTCTGGCAATACTCAGAGCTCAGAGCTCTGTTGTAAGCACTCAGCAGAGAAGATTAACAGCTTGCCAAGTACAGTATCTACATGAAAGGCTGGGAAGGGGCAATATCATAAATTGTCCTTACATATTCTGGTTGCATCTAATTTGGTGACTGACCATCTGTTTACTTTTTTTAGCTTCAAATCTGTGGCGTATGTGCAGGCTTTCAAAATCACTTCCAGATGTACAATTATTTCAGATAACAATCTCTTCTTCTTTCCCATTAGATATTTGTTTAGGTGTAATGAGTATTGGCAAAATGAGGTTTTTTAACATTGTCTTTCTCATAACATTTTTCTTTTTCAACAAAATGTGCTGTGTTTCAGAATAAGAGTGTACCTCTCAAGGAAGGAGCCCCAGTGCCAACGCTATGTACTGATATCCAAAGTTTATGTTCCACATGCTTCTCTGTACAAAATAATGGCCCCTTAAGGTAGAAGAGAACAGAGATGGCTCCTGGAGTAGTGTGGTTGAAATGTAGTAGTGTGGTTCCTTCTATAGGAAGGAACTTTCTGAGAGAAAAGAATCATGTGAGGAAGACATTGATGTTGTCCTCAATAACCAGATTTTTAGAAAATAGCTAGAGGAGTTTGCCCTGGAGTGCTAGACTTGGACAGTGACAAGAACTGAGTTCATGGAAAAAATTAAATATGCAAGACACTAAATCCACATGGAATGCCATGAGTTGGAATGTCTAAAATTTGTCTCCAGAGGATTTCTGGACAATATATTCTAAGTACTTCTTAACTGACAGTGAAAATGCTTTGAAGCCAGCTCTGAAATGAATGCATTTCCAAAGATACCTCGTCTTCTCTCATGTCCTTTCACATTCTGGCTCAGCTTTAGTTCTCAGTTCCAATTCTGGACTCCTCAGCTCAAGAAGGACAGGGAGTTGCTGGAAAGAGTTCAGTACAGGGCTACAAAGATGATTAAGGGAGTAGAGCATCTCTCATGATGAAGGGCTGAAGAACTGGGGCTCTTTAGCTTGGAGGACACTGAGGGGTGACCTCATTAATGTTTACAAACATGTAAAGAGTGGGTGTGAGGAGGATGCAGCCAGGTTGTTCTTGACGATGGCAAATGATAGGACAAGGGGTAATGGGTATAAACTGCAACACAAGAGGTTCCAAAGAAACACGAGGAAGAATTTCTTCACTGTAAGGGTGATGGAGCACTGGAACAGGCTGCCCAGATGGGTTGTGGAGTCCCCTTCTCTGGATACATTTAAAAGCCACCTGCATGAGTTCCTGTGTGACCTAGATGGTCCTGCTCTGGCAGGGAGCTTGGACTAGGTGATCTTTTGAGGTTCCTTCCAAACCTTAAGATTCTGTGATTCTGTGATTTAGACAACATGCTGGAACCATCATCTCTAGAACTTATCAGAAGCAGTATCTTCTACCTGCTGGTGTTCAGCTCATAATTGAGGCAAAGGATCTCAAATATTTCCATTTCTTTTATCGGAAGGTTAAGAATCTCTGCATAAAATTACCAGTAATGAAAAAGTCTTCTCTGAAAGCAGGTCCTGGTTATTGAAGTTACCTGGAAGTAGGCTAGCTAAGGTCATGGACATTTTTGATTCACAGATAGTTCAAGTAAAAAAAGGAAGTGAAAAAAAAAAAGTTGCATTGGAAACAGAACACTTTAAGAAATTAAATGGTGAAGTCAAAATGTTTGGTAAAAATAATGTCAGGATAAATTAAATACTTGGTTTGACCTAAAATACATTACTCCTTCTGCTTTGAGCATTGCCAGCATAAATCAAACTTTTGGTTCCACTTAAAATGCATTGTCAACGATATTTAAGTGGCAAGGAGCATGCTGTCATGTTGCAGCACCTGGAGCTAAGGTGCATTAACTGTGCTGTGTAGTTGTGTAAGGAATCTCTCCTCTCTCTATGACAGTCCAATTTTTCTGCAGGATTCAGAATGCTGCATTGTCTTTTCTTGTGTAGAGCTTCTCACTACAGAGGGAAAAAGAGTTTGGGGGCCCAGAGTATGTACTCTTTAAAGAAGTATAGGCCTTCAGCAGCTGGCAGACATACTCAAAACAGTGTTAAACACTGTGTTGAAATAGAGAAAACTATGCTTTTGGACTAAGAATTACTCCAAGTTTGCCCTTTTTCTCCTCCCTCAGTTGCCATGAATTCACAGTGTCAATGTTTCTCATAGTGTTAACAAACAATCCTCAAATACCCAGGGTTTGTCCCTCTCACAAAAGCTCAAAAAAGATAGAAATAATACAAAGACAGATGAAAGTCTCATTCAGATGCAACCACATCAGTATGGGTTACTCCTGACATAAGTGTTGCTCTCTTTGATTTGGCTTCAGTACACAGCCTATTCATTAAAACACTAGAACTTCAGTTGCACTTTTTGCCTCTTGTGCTGCTGTCCCAACTCGACACTCACTGCTGCTTAACTGTAGTGTAGTTGAAATGTTGCATGGGAATAGACTTTCTGGAGTCTAAGCAAAGTTGGTAAAGAGAAAAGCTTAAAAAAAACGTGTATGGGAGGTCGAGATTCTGTAGAAATGATTAATTTGAGACTTTTAGAACAGTAAAGGAGATTTAGGCATGTATCATTCATTAAATAGCATGAAGAAATCCCCATGTCCAGCTTGGAAAATTTTGCTAGAAATTATTTAATTACAGGTGACCCTGTAAATACCAAATTCATTAGAAAATAACAAAAGAAAACAAATACAAAAAAACCTGTTACACATATGAAAGTCCTAAGGAATTGAAGGCTTTACATGCTGACTTGAAAATAAAAAATCAAGCTCTTAAACCAGCATTTAGGGCTACAATAATGTAGAGACCTTGGCAGGATAAGGAGCTGTAACTGAAGGCTATTGTTTTAACTCATTTTCTGGTAAAGCAGTTATGCTAGAGTTTATCTGAATGATTTCGAAGTGAGCTTTTGAAATACTTTTACTTATTTTTTTAATCATTCTCTTAAACTTTTGACCACTTCTCATTCCATTTTTTTGGGGACAAAAAACACTTTTTTTTTTTAAGGAGGATTTGGTTAGTTCACCTCAATTTTTCACTGTTTGCTTTCTGACCATTGTTTCTTTAAAAACTTGTATGAGCAGAAGTTAGCTCGATATGTTCTAAGCTTCAGTTCCCATTCCTTGACAGTCTGAGCTTGGGAGAACTAGATAATACTCAGAGTTAATACTAGGGAGGTAGATTTTGCCGAGTTCTGTTTTTGAATCAATGTTCCTTTTTCTTCTTTCCCACTAGTGACTAATAGTTTACACAGAATGCTGCAGATGACCAGTCCTCTGCGCTGCAAAGTGTTATATTCCCCTGCTGCTGTAAGCTCCCTGGTGTGGTCACCAATACTGGTTTGTGCAGAGTGCTAAACAGGTTACACTGTAACATGAGATGAAGAGACAGATTCATTCAATACCTAGGAGAGGAAAAGGGAATAGATCTGAAACGAGATCTGATGAGAATGATTGCAGAATTAGAAATAGAAAATCACTTTTGTTTAGTTAGTCATGCAAGATTCATTGCCCTGCTACTCCCTGCCCCTAAAGAACAGACTCCATATCCCCGTGTGTGATCTTCCCAATAGCTTTTGAGAAAACAAGAACCAAGTGCCTTTGTGGCTTTTGGTTTCTAAATATTCCCAACTGTCCAAGTTGAAAGATGCTTTCATAAAATCCCTGCTTGGCTGCTCTTGACTGTGAAGTGGAAGCAAACTCCTCAAAGTCCTCAGGCTGACCAGAATTAATTTCGAAGACAGTGGAAGCTTAGCTTTCAGTTGGGTTAGTAAGACCTGAGCCTGCACAATCAATTGGTCCCATGTAAGATGCTATGGGTGCATATATTTGAGAATAGGATGGGGACAGAACAGGGGAATCAATAGCCCAAGTAGGCCTGCACATGTACAACATCAAACCACAGTACAGGGTCAAGTATTGTGCATAAAACCACCTCCAGGTGCTGGTTTGCTACTTCAGAGTTTTGCTGATGGCCAGGATTCCAAACCATCAAACTTTCTTCTTGAGTAATACAGTGTTCCTAAATCCAGGAAGGTACTTTTTACCCTGGCGTAGCAGTTTCTTAAGCTTTGAGGTGTGGAGTATCCTGTGGCATTCTATGGAGTATCCTGTGGCATTCTATGGAGAGGCAGCTGGTTACTCACACAGTGGTACAGGGTTGTACATTAACATGTCTCTTTTGAAGTTACACCTGGCTCAATTTGCAATTATGAGAACACAATGAAAGAAATTAAGGTTGGGTAGAGTACTTTCTTGAAGCTATTCTGTAATCTGTGGGCCAGCAACTGGTCTGCAATGCCATAATTTGCTGCGATGGGGTTTGTGGTGTGCAAAATGATGGATCAGCTCTGGCTCTCTATTGAGTAATTACCATCAAAATTTATGTTGGCTTAAAAGTACTTATCCTCAGACAAAATCCTTGTTCCCTTCTTTGACTATAAAAAGATTAAAAAGCGTAACTGATGCAGTTATTTAACTTCTTGATGACCGTATTAGTCCTGTAGATCCTGCTCAAGCAAGATGCTAATGCTGCTGCTGATAAAATTCGAGTTGGCAGCTGCATGCCGACTTCCTACTCTTCACATGAAGAAAGTGTCACTAAGGTTAATCATAAGGAAGTTCTAGTTAATCATAGGTCTGGAGTGAAATAGAAGCAATGTACATAAATTAATGTAATACAGAACAATTTTCAGCAAAAATAACCCTGAAATTTTATTATTATCTCCCCGTGAGACTGCAATTGGTAATTTGCACTGTAATTCCATCAGCTGTCTTTTCTGCCTCTGTGCACAATCAGATATAGCATCACTGTGTCATTAAAGAAACAATTATTCTAGCAATAGAATTAATAAATGCCTTCTGTTAGACGCAGGATTTAGCCAGCAAACACAAATAGACCTTTTACATCAATACCATCTAGGATTAACAGTGACATTTAATGTCACCCACTCATTCATGAATTGCCACATTGTCATTGTAAGCCACAGGGTGGAAGGAAAAAAAAGGGAGACAACTAGCAAATGCAAAGTTATCACTTCTGGGAGCGAAGAAACTGTGACTATTTAAAGACATTAGTGAAAAACTCTAAAATTAGCAAATATTTGAATCCCACATAAATTCCATATTTAACACTGTACGACTGAATATTTCATAAGAATGTGAACAGATTTATTTTCAAGTACAGTATGTTATATTTCCTGCTTATTCACAGCCTTCCCGTGTTAACTTGAACAACTCATGCAGCATTTGTATGCCTCACATTTCCTCAGGCTTATAATTTTGGGGATACATTTTAAAGCTGTTATTCCCTATCCTGATATGTGAATGGGAAGAAATTTAGCAGTGTCTGTAGAGAATCTAGAGATGCTCTGTACGGGTAAGGAAATTGTTGCTACGACGGAAGAGAGGAACCTGAGGATCCTATAACAATTGCATGTTTTTTTCCCTCATATTCACCAAATAAAAAATAAGATTATAGGGAGCAGCAAGGTTAGCGAGATTCTTAACTGGTGTTAAAATTACAGTACAAAATTAGACTAAATTGCAAATGTTAACTTTTAACAACTGTTTTGTAAACTTTACTGTAGGAATACACAAAGTAGATTTTCTGTAGCACTCATTGTTACAATAGTTAGCTATCAAGCCCAGGATCTAAATGCAAGTTGCCAGCTAAAGCCTTGCAGCCTGCCTTGTAGTCACACACTGATTTTCACATGTATTCATCGAATAGGTTGGGCTTAACTTCCTTCCTAGGAATAATAAATCACTCTAGCCTGAATTCAACTGTGTTGTTTAAACTAGATTTTAAGAACGTAGGCTTGAAGATTTAGGTTAAGGATATCCCTTTAATGCTATTTGACATTTCACAAATGACAAATCTTCTAGAAGATTTTTAAATGAGTTGACTGGTTCCCAGGAGAATCATGGTGAGGGTAAAGTAGGAGAATATCTAGCTAAAAGTAGTATGTCCTTTTTTTCTCTGTGTATGTATATACATTTGATCCATTTTGCATGTACGATCTCTGCCTGGCAAGAGATCTGTTTGAGCAAGCTACAAAGATTGTAGAGATGTATTTAGTAATACCATCCTACAACCAGCATCAGTAGCAATGTTATCAGTAGAAGTTCTGACAGCTTAATCCATTTCCTCCACTCCCAGTCAATTAATTTTCACTTCCTCGGTATCACTTCCATATTGTTTCATTCAACATCATCCTGGCAACAACAGCTCCATGGCTAACAGTAACAATTTCTTTCTAAAAAGACCATGGGGGAAAATGTAATATCCTCAGAGGAGGTAGTTTTTCAGTTTTGACCCATCCCCACTGAAATAACAGGTCAGAAGAATTTAAACCAGGCACCAGAAAAGGACTCCTGGAGAGCACTAGTGCGGAATAGGGAACAATAAAATCATTCAGTGATTAAAAGGAATGAGCTGTTGCCCTGTACTGCTTAGTCACTGTGTGTGCTGGCATGGTTGAGATGGGCTATTTTTTTTCATAAGGCATTGAGTTTGAAGGGTGTGTAGGGAAGTGAACTTTCAAATCAATTAGTCACATGTAAAGTTGCAGTCTTCAATTTTTAATACAATGTGAGGTAAAGTTTTCCAGAATCTGGAATCATCTACACGAGGATCACGAGGGACTCACCTGCAAAGGAGGATGGAGTGGGCATTCAGGTTAGTCTCTCATCTAGGACCCATCACAAAGATACTAGTTTTGACATGGCTAATGGAATACTCAAAGGAAATGCTGTGAATTGTGCCTAGTTTTTCTTACAAAGTGCTCAATTATTCACAGTGTTGCCTTTCATAGAACCATAGAAGGATAGGGGTTGCAAGGGACCTTTAGAGATTATCCTGTCCAACCCCCCTGCAGAAGCAGGTCCACCTAGACCAGGTTGCATAGGAATGTGTCCAGGCAGGTCTTGCAGACCTCCAAGGAAGGAGACTCCATGCCCTCCCTGGGCAGCCTGTGCTCCCTCACCCTCACAGTAAAAAAAGTACACAATACTGAAATCATTGAAGAGAAAGTTTCTATCTTTTCCCCACCAACATTTTATTGTCCTTGTCATAATTAGACTACTGTCTATGGAGACCTTTCTCATCAAAACAATTTTTATTCTTCTTACTCTTGAAGTTCAAATAGAAGAAGAAAGCTTATGTTTAGTTTTTCCATTTAATTCATCATAATGAGATCTCTTCATTTGAAGCATGCTCATTTTCTGAGCTTTACAGCTATAGCAATCACTATTTGTGTAATTCAAGCTACTAAAAAATAGCAAAATAACAGGAAGTAGCCAGGAAAGAAAGGGGTAAGTACCAGGGATGAGGGAAGATGCACAGCACTGCACCCCTCACAGTTCAGCACTTTGACAAGCAGCATCAATGGGACATTTTCACAGCAAGTCTTTGTTATCCAGTGGAAAACCAGTTGCTGTGTTTTCAGCCAGGGTGTTCCAGTCTACAAGTCACAATTTTCATGTAGAATTCTAGTTTTTTTGTCTATTCAGAGAGGTTAAACAACATATGAAATAATGACTGCTGTTCTGTACAACTGGTGTATCAGACAGGAAAAAAGCACAGACCATCAATGCATGCAGCCAAAGCCTCTTATCTGTACTCACCTGTTCACAAATGTTACTTCAGATGAATTTACTCCAAATCAGTGTTTGGGTTCTCACTTAGCTCAAGCTCCACAAATGTAAATACTGGAGAAAGGCCATTACCACATTTCTATTGCACACACAGGTTTGAAAACTGCCCAGCACTTTACAGATGTGGGCACTGTGGGATGATGCAATTCCTGAAGGTGCACGTCTTCCACATCCAGTACAGGTTGCTTGTTTTTTTGTGGTTTTGCATTTTTATAATGAGTGGTTTTGTTTTAAAATATGGAAGACTCTGGGCCTTTGTGGTGAAGTGTTTCAAATAAAGTCAGGGCTAGCTCTAGATACAGCCCAAGCAACCAAATTATTCTGGTGGTTAGAAACATTGGAGACCTAATTTGCCCAAGTCTCTCTTTATGGACAAGGATCAATGCAAGGACAGAATCTATGGGATGTCTGCTTTAGACTGACAGCAGTAAGCCTCAGTGATTCACTTGCCTGGATGCAGAGGCATGCATGGACACAGACCTGTTGACTTCCATCATCACCTCTTGATAGTCCCACCACAGGCTTTCAAAATGCCTTTTCATGAAATAAGAGCATGTTAAAATAGATTAATATGACTTGCTAGCTTCTTTTCACGCTTCCCAGTAATCAAGGGGAGGAGGCAGTTTATGGCTGTCTATACAGAAAGGTAGGTGCACCTAAACAACAATGGCTCATTTGGCATGAGTGATCTAGCTGAAAGAACACAGAATGCTTTTGCACTTTCACCTGTTATTAAAGGTGACTCCTCCACATGTCACTAGCAGCTTAACTCCTTGTAAAAATCTCAGAATGGCGTTTCTTCAGGTTTTACCACAGATGAAATATCTCATCTGTAACAGAGTTTTATTAAAAATGAACAACCTGGTAGCTTGGCTCAGTTTTTCCGATAATGTGTGTGTATTGAGACACATCAGTACCTATCTTGGCTGAACTGAAAAATGATACAAGATAAATTCTGGAACAGCTGCAAAATAATTCTTCGTTACAATAAAACTGGAAAACCAAAATCATCATATGTTCCATTTTTCCTGTCAAACTGTTCACAATTTAACACAAACCAAAAAATTTGTCTCTCTCCCAAAACCTAACATTAATCTCAGACTTTTTCCTTCTCTGCACACCCACCTGGGGACATGAAAAAACAGTATGGACCTTTCATTTTTTTTCTTCTTCAGCATGAACAAACAAACAAAATGCATGACTAAAATACTATTTTTTTCTGTATGACGTCTCCAAAGTTTAATCTATTGTCTTCAGTTTCACATGCAATCGATATAACTCAAGGCATAGTAAGTCAGGACTGGAGTCTCCTCTCTCTTCCTTTCTAGACAAGGAAAAAGACATTAGCAATGCAATGCTGAAGCACTTCTCTCCCAGAGAGAAGCCTAAAATTAAGTGGGACCAATCTTCCATAGCAGAACCCTCCTGTCAACAGCTGCAGCTACACTCAACACAAGAGTTGTTTGTGCTTTTGCAAACAGTACTATCTCTACTAAGAAATGACAGTAAGAGGATCATCTAAAACACAGGCATTAATTTATATTAAAGCTCTCAGAAAATCATCTCTCAACTGTTCTTCTGTAGAAAGGGATATATGTTTAGATACAATTTTCTAAACAACTAGATAACCCATTGCATGGTCAGCAAGGGTCACGCAGACTGCCCTCCTACTGTGTCCTCAGCTTTTGCTGCTTCCTGCATGCTCCCACTCTTCCTTATGCTTCCAAGACCACTTCTCCCTCCCTCCTCTTCCCACTGGTGTCCTTGAACTACTGGCTAAGGGTTGCTTGGTTTGGAACTGCAAACATCCTGATCCACTAGCATGGTAACAGATGAGCCTTTTTTCAATCTAGGCAGAAATCCGGATGTCTCTCAGAGGAGTTACTGGAAGCATGAGGGTTACCAGTTTTAACATACATTTTGCTAAGGCAACACCTTCAAAGACCATTTAGATATACCAAAACCTTCAGTCTAGCTCGGTAACGAAATGGAATTTCCCTTTTAAGAAGCTGCCAACTCTAGTTAAGACACATTACAAAAAGCCTTAATCCTAAACCTTTTTTAATTAGGTATTGACCCTTATGTAGTGATCAGAACTAACATTAGCCTTCCCATAGTCAGAGATATTTAGCTGCATGGAAGTAAGGTCAGGACACTATTTTAAGTTAAGTAATGCCACTCTCCCAGGCCCTTATTTAGATATACTTCTCTCAAAAAAAGAAAATGTGTCTTCATTTACTTTGACATGAGCTATTAGAAAGTAAGTGCCAAAGAAAAATCTTAGTGCCTTGCAAACAACTCAACTGTATTCTTTCCTGTGTCTTACTCTTCAAGTGTTAGATGATATCAGACCTCTTTGTGATAAAAAGCCCTCACGACAATGAGACCAACACATGACAGTATGTAATTTTAACAGACACTATGCAGGTAGCACCTAAGTATGGAGCATACAGAAGTCAATTCAGGCATAAACAATTCATGGGCTCTCTTTATTTTAGTAAAAGTAAAGCTTACAGGTTCTTAATTCATACCTATTCAGAAAGACACCCATAAAAAGTTGGATTAAGGAAAATTGACAGGCTTCCAGGCCTCTAAAATATTTCAAATGTAAGATATGAGAAAAGATACCAAAAGTTTATGTTACAGTCTTGCTGCCTTACACACCATCATACAATGTGAACACACACATCCAGTAACTCCAAGCATACTATTAAAAAGACACCAGTCAGCGCTCCAGTTTTCTGTACCATACAACTTTATTTTTCTAATTTCACATCTTTCTAGGCAATGTATCCAAAATATTTGACTCAAGAGTACCTTTAGACTGTATATATTCTGTAACAGGGCATCAAGCCTTTCCTATCTCCAAAGAAACGTTAACTTGTAGCTCACGTTATAAAAAAGTAACCACATGGAATGTGACAAGTCAAAATGTGAAATCAAAGTGCTTTAGTCCTGTAGCGCAGACAGACACTAGTGGTTCTCCAGCCATTCGTCAACACATCTCAGACACCAACAGAGATGTTTGTTCTGCTGCACCCCACCTTGCAAAGACTTTTGGACTGTTACAGTGAAATGTCATTAATTGACAGCTCAACAATATCAGTGGACCATCTATCTTCCAGTTAGTCTTTTAAAATGTGAAGTGTGCTATATTCCAAATTCCAAAGCACAGAAACACTCCATTATCTCCCGAGACCCCAACAGCTATCTATGACTCAGTATTTTTGTGCAATTCTTTGCTATTGCATGTGAAGAGATAAACACTTCACCCAACAGCTCATAAGAACTATAAACTCTCAAAGCAGAAAGTTCCTTGAATAAGGTTTGGACACAGGTAGCTGCATGGAACATGTGCTGAATTTTGAAGTGACCATGCTGAAGAGAGTTGACATTTCAAGTGTTTAGTCAGAAAAGTTCCTCTCTACAGCAACCTACAAAGCCACTTCTACTCCAGAGTGAAGGAAGTTTAAGACTTAGGCATTTAATACTCTTCTCTGTAACAAATTAATAAACTCTATGGCATATAATTCCTGTGATTATTCCCCTCCTCCCCTTTCAGACACTCCATTTTTGTACAAGTTTACAGCTTAAATGGGAAGGGTTGAGGGAAAATTTCTGGTCCTGTCCCACAGAAATAAAGACAAAGTGCTTTGCAAGACTGACTTTATCCATCATGTTTGTGTCAACCAACCCAAAATGAAGGCACATGAAATCTGTAGCAATACAGCTTATAAATTATAAACTAAAGCTGAACCTCTGTATCATTTCTAGTCTTTTTTGCACAAAAGTAATGACCAGCACATACACAGAGAGAATTCTTTTTCCCCTATGTAATTTTTCCTAGAAATAGTTCAGTGTTGCCTGCGTGCCTATGCAAATACTGTCATTTATTACGTTTTGACACAAAGTGCAGAATTTGGTGATATAATCCACGGGCAGTCTGGAACCAATGAATTGCCAGCACTCACTTCCTCTGCTGCTACAAGAAATGAAAGCCACCAGCAGCAGCTACAGAGAGCTGTTATCTTGAAAGCGCACAACTCCCCGCAGCAGTTTCCCTGGGAGGTGTTCTAGAGGTTGCTGGCATGCAATCAGTGCCTCAAAGCTGGATTTCAACATGTCAAAGCCTACTAGCTACTTGGGGTTAGCTACCGGCCAGACATGCTCATCCATTGCAAGGAAGCCAACTCCAAACATGCTTTGACAAACATTGCACTGAAATTGGCCATATCTTAACTACTAAGTATGGGTGAGCTTCTACCTTGAGCAGCATTCAGGGTCCAGGGTCAGCTCAGTACCTCATTCTGAAGGAAAGCTGAATCTGGATACAAATCTGCCTCCTAGATTTCACTGGAATTCCTACCTTTAAAGCAGAAAAACAAGATTCAAGGTTTCTGAAAGCTTTAGCAGCCGGATAGGCTCATCAATCAGATTAAGACTTACTAGGCTGTTAAACAACAGTTCAAAGCCTTGGTTATCACTCCTCTAGAAATACAGGTTTAAAAGAACTCAAACACCACTGCCACCACTTCACTGGAATATGTCGTTACACTGCTTTCACTTGGGATGACAAACGGGGATAGAGTTTCAGAGTTCCAGTTCATCACCTTATGTGTGAATTCACACACCAACCAGTGGATTTTTTTTCTTTCTTCCACTTGTACACAAAGCCAGCTGGAGAGATTGGCACACATGTTACTAGCAAACACAGACCTGTAGCTATTACATTACAGGACCATATTAGAGCTTCACAAAGATTTCATGCAACAGTGTCTGTGTTCTTTTCTACAGAGAGAACGACTTTCACGGGTAGCACATACAACATACGTTTCTGATTTTAAATGCAGTGAGTTACACAAACAACATTAACAGGAACTGACCAGACTTAATAACCGAACTGCGCTAGGTCTGGCACTTGAGAATTCACAGTGATTAAAATAAAATTGCTTTGCCTAAGACAAAAAATAAGATACCAAATATCTAAAAAGATTCTTTGCTTCCATTATCTTGTATTAGTATTCCAACAGCAATAAGCAAGCTCAGTAGTACCTGAGACAGCAGAGGCTTGTGCACGTGGTTAACTTTACTCCTTGCTTGCAGTGCAATGGATTTTAACATATTTGTGATGTCAAATGAGGGAATTTTCCACGAATAAAGTTAACATGAGCTCAAGTCTTTGCTGGATTGAAGCCTGGATTCTGACAGGAAACTGTTATCTACCATCTCATTTTAGGTACCCAACTCCACGCTGTGCCAGGTGGTATTGCTGTTAAGGAGAAACTTAAATGATATTTGCATATTACTGAGGTGTTCTTACACTGCAAGTTGTTCGTAAGCAGTTTATAGTACCAGTTGATA
Organism: Colius striatus; assembly: GCF_028858725.1. Taxonomy (NCBI): domain Eukaryota; kingdom Metazoa; phylum Chordata; class Aves; order Coliiformes; family Coliidae; genus Colius; species Colius striatus. The sequence continues at coordinate 61,842,060 of NC_084759.1, forward strand.
ATATATGAGTGCTTGCACTTTTCTTTCCCCCACTCAACTCACTAATCCCAGTAGATTCGGTAACACAGGTTTCCAACCCAAAGCCTATTTATGGAAAGAAAGGAGCAGTTTTTCAACACCTCAGTGTTTCTCAATGGACCCACTACCTCTCATTTCAGCGCTGAGGGCCCAGCCAAAGCAGCTGCTCTCAGGAGTTGCAAGCCATCGTCCTCCCACTGGGCTCACCAACTCAGCCGAACTAAGAGCAAGACACTGAGGAACCATCTGCTGAAGGTCAATGAATGTAAATGAGCACCCACCCATACCTGCCTCACCTTCTGCACTATATTCTCGGGCACTTTGGTCCACGCGCCCACCTCCTAGACCTCCTGTTCCCCAGGCCTTATCCAAAGACATTGGACTTAGGCCTGAGCTTGAATGACGCTTTCAGGGATTTCTCTTCGTGCTCTTCCTCCTCTGTGTCACCACGAAAGGAGGGCGTGTTGTGGATGATCTGAGTCCTGAAGCGGATCTTATTAAGCCGAGGCTTCATCCGCCCACTGCCAGAGGCCTTCCTGGTCATCTCCTTGCCCTTGCCCGATACCGCTGCCCCCTCAGTACCCTCGGTTTCCTCTCCAGTGTTGTGATGGTGGTGGTGGGAGAGACGGTAGTTTATGAGATTGGAGGGTAACACCTTGGAGAGCCTCCAGCGCCCACTCCCATTGCCAGTGGCCCCTTCCTCCTCCTCCTCCTCCTCCAGGGCCCCTACGAGGCTCCGCATATCCCCCGAAGTGCCCTGGTGCAGGTACTGCGCGGCCTTACGCCCGCTGTAGTCACGGATGTCCACGTCGGCATCATAGGCTCCTACCAGCAGCTTCACCACTTCGGCGTGGCCATGCATGGCAGCGATGTGCAGCGGGGTGTGCCCGCCGCTGGTGCGGGCGTTGATGTCCACGGGCAATTGGTGCCGCTGGGCGAAATTGACCAGCGTGGCCAGCAGCTCCTGCCGCCCGTGCTTGGCGGCCCAATGCAGCACCGTGAAGCCGGTGATGAAGTCCCGCTTGCAGAGCAGCGTCGGCTCGCAGCTCAGCAGCCCCTCCAGGCTCTCCCACCGCCCGTCCGAGGCCGACAGCATCCAGGCGTGCTCCAGGGGGTCCAGGGCCACGGCACCGGTAGTGCTGCCCTCCTCCTCGGCGGAAGACGAGGCGACCGAGGCGCTATCCGAGTCGCCGCCGCGGCCGCGGGATCCCCCAGGGAGGGCGCCGCGCTTCAGCTGGGGCGACCCGCCGCGCGCCGCCTCCCGCAGGCTCCTCCGGCCGCCCCCCTGCGCCGCCGCCCCGGGGGCACCCTCCGCCGCCCTCGCCTCCTCCGCCGGCGGCGGCCGTCCAGGGCCCGCCGCTACCGCAGCCTCCTCGCCGCCGCCTCTGCCGCGCCCGGGCGGAGGCCCCCGCCGGGAACCTTTCCGTTGGCCTCCGGCGGCCGCCGCCGGGCCCGGCCGGGGCGGCTCGCCCCGTCGCCCCGCGGGCTGAGGGCGGCTGCCGGCATTCTCGCTCGCCGGCGGCGGCGGCGGCGGCGGTGCCTCCTCAACGCCTGCCCGCGGGCACGGCGGCGGGCTCGGCCGCTCCGCGCTGTCCCCCACCACCGCCGCCGCCGCCTTCTCCTCCCCGGGGCTCAAGGCGGCGGGCTCCGGGGCGCAGAACCGGCGGCGGAGGTGCACGTACTTGACGCCGGTGCCGGGCTCCTGGCGGACGGTGGCCACGGCGTTGACCAGCTCCTTGAAGCGCTGGCGCGCGGCCGCGCGGCGGTCGGGCTCCGAGGGGCTGAGCCAGTCCCGGAAATGCTCCAGCAGCTCCGTGTTGCGCGCCCGCCCGCCCCGCGCCGCCAGGAACCGCACCACCGAGTCCTGCCGCAGCTCCGCCGGTTCCGCCATCACCGACCCTTCCCCATCGCGTCGCGCCGCCGCTCCTCCTGCCGCCACGGGCGCGGCGGAGCCGCCGCCACTCGAGCCCCTCCTCCCGGCGGCGGCATCGCCCCGGCAATCACTGCCACTGCCCCGGCGGCGGCCGCCGCGCGCCACCCACCGGCCGGGACGGGCCCGCAGTCGACCCGCTGACGCTCCGGGGCGGGCGCGGAGGGGGTAGGGCCGCTCCTCCCCGCCGCGTGGGGTCTCCCCTCGCCCCGCCCATCCGCGGCACCGCCTCCGCCCGGCGGCCGCCAGCGCCCCGCCACGGCTGCGGCGGCGGAGCGCGCCCTCCGCCTTCCGCGGCCGCGCTGCCCGCGCAGTCCTCTGCCTCGCGTGCGGTGGGGCGATGGCCGCTCCCCGTGGCGACCGGCAGCCGGTAAGTCCCCGCCGCCTTGCGGGAGCTCCTCCAACTGACCCATTAAGCGCCGCGGCTCCTGGGCTGGGGGTAACCTGGTGGTAGGTGTCACCCCTGCGCGGTCCAAGGGATGGCTCCGGCAGCACCGGCGGCAGGAGGGGAAGGAGGCGGGCGGCTACACCGTGTCAGAGGGGTGGGAGTGTCGCTCGTACCGAGCCGCTCAAGCTGAGGCCGGCCGGGGGTTGCGCCGGGTCCGCGCCGGAGTGGGTGGCGGGGTAGTGCGGGTGTGGGATGCGGCGGTGCGGGGGCCAGAAGGGAGCGCGGGGCTCGGGTTGGAGGGTGACTTAAAGCCTCGAGGTGCCATTGGGTTCCCGCAGTTGCCAGGCTTTTAGAAAACTTCTTGTTAAAGGATCTCGTTTTCATGTGTCCCCCTTCTTAGAGCTCCCATAGCCTATCATGTACTTCAAGTAATAGGTTGTAGCGCTCAATCTTGGCTATTGAAGAAATGCTTTTCTGACTTGTAATGCAAAGCTGTCAGCTTTATGCTTTGAAGGCACTGAACCCATCCATGCATTAGTTCTGGAGCATTAGCGGCGTTTTTGAGCGTGAAAGGAAAGGGTTCATTTATGACTTGAGTTTTCAGCTGTCTTTTACACCTCAACAATGCAAAGCACACAAGGGTTCTACAAACAAAATGGAATTGGAAGAATTTGAGGAAGAATTCTCCATCCAGCCTGTGTAGTTAGCTGCAAAAGCAGCTAATTTTCTGCTAGGGGGAAGGTAGATGAAGTACCTGATTCTTGTCTCATTCCTGCGGTGGAGTTGTGACAGCCCAATTACTTTGGTGGGGCTGTGTGTGAAGCTGCCCTGTGAACTGAAAGAATTGGTAAACAACTGTTAACTCTTTTGAAGTTTCCTTCTCTTGTCATCCTGGGCAATGTCCGTCTCTGGTTCTGACGCTGCACCCGAGGGAGCGGCGTGGGAGAGGGAGCATGAGAAGAGGGATTACTTTGAGTTTGTGTGCTGAAAGAGTTAGTTGTTGAACCATTGTTAGAACCATCACAGAGCCCAACCACATCCCAGACAACCTCCTCCGGAGAGTGAAAGGGCTTCATTCATGTTCCCCCCGCTTGCTCACGACTTGACCGTTGAGCATAGCTGGCTCTCTGTCTGGGCTCCTACCCGGACAGCTCACATACTCTCTTTCAGCCCTGTACAAATCTTTCATGTTGTAGCTTAATGTAATGCAACGCATTCACTTTATGTAAGCTTTCTCTCTTCATACATAATATGTGTATATTGAGGTGGAGAGTAAGTACTTCACAGCCTGGCTCCCATGGGAGACTGGAAAAATGTGGAAATAAAGAATCTAAGTACAAGAAACAGTACCAAATGGTTTTGCTGATTAATGTTTTTATGAAAAGTGTGGAGAGATGAAGTAAATCAGCAAAAATAAGAGACTAAGTGGATAGATAAGGGAAGAGAGAGAAGCACATACATGGAAAACTTTACAGAGAATACTGTAAAAACAGATATATAGAGCAGAGTTCTGAACTGAAGAAGGGTTGATTTTGTATTAGGTTTATAAATGTAAACGATGTAAAATATATTAACATCAATTAATATTTCCTAGTTTAACACACAATGTATTTAACACATGATGTTAAAGTGTTTCCTACAACATTCTGGGAAAGATTTTGTTTTTGGTTGTTTTGCAAAATAAATGGAAAATCACTCTTGGAAGGCAGTCTATCCTTCTTCTATAATTCACTTTACAATCAGGACTGCACAAAGTCTGAGCTGCAAGGCTTTAATATTTCTGGTTTTGGAAAACTGGACTTCCTGGAAAGTTCTGGCAGCCATTACCCCCATAGAGCAGCATACAGTGCTCCTTGTTGTTTAGTTAAAAAGAAGGAAAAAGGAAAAAAAAAAGCCTTGTGGCAGTCAAAGAGGCCTTCTGATAGCAGCCACCATTGTGGCATCCAAGACCTCTTATTCAGATAAGGAATGACAAGGGGCTGGTGTGGTCAAGGGTGAAGATGACTGGCTTACTCCTCTTCAGGAAACACAACAGGCACTGCTGAGCCAGCACAGTCAAAGAGGTGCAGATCTTCCAAAAGTGACTGCAGTTGTGATACCAATACTCATACCAGTGTATTTTTCCATGTCAAGACAGATTTCTGTTTGTTTTTCCTTCCTTGAAAACATACAGCTCTGGAGAGGCCTGTCAGTGAGGAACACGAAACTCAACATCTGTCTCCTACTGCAGAGTAATAGCTGAACAGTTCCACATAGAATCATAAAATCATTTTGGCTGGAAAAGACTTTTAAGATCAATGAGTCCAACCACTCACCTCACATTGCCAAGCCCATTACTAAACCATGTCCCCCAGCACCTCATCTATGTGTCTTTTAAATATGTCCAGGGATGGGGACTCCACCACATCCCTGGGCAACCCATTCCAATGCTTAACAGCCCTCTCAGTGAAAAAGTTCTTCCTAATGTCTAATCTAAACCTCCCCTGGCACAACTTGAACCCATTTCCTCTTGTCCTATCGTTCATGACTGGAGAGAAGAGACCAATTCCCCACCTTACTATGCCTCCTTTCAGGTAGTTGTACAGAGTGATCGTGTCTCCTCTCAGCCTCCTCCAGGATAAACAACCCCAAATCCCTCAGCTGTTCCTCATTAGACTTGTTTTTCAGATCCTTCACCAGCTTCATTGCCCATCTCTGGACATGCTCCAGCACCTCAGTGTCCTTGTAGTGAAGGGCTCTAAACTGAACACAGTGTTCAAGGTGCGGCCTCTCCCCCAAGTACAGGGGGACAATCACTGCCCTGGTCCTGCTGGTCATACTATTTCTGATACAGGCCAGGATGCTATTGGCCTTCTTAGCCACCTAGGCACTACTGGCACATGTTTAGTCAGCTATCAATCAACACCTCCAGGCCGGACAGCTTTCCAGCCACACATACCCAAGCCTTTGGCATTGCCTGGGTTTGTTGTGGCCCAAGTACGAGACCTGGCACTTGGCCTTGTTGAACCTCGTGTGACTGGCCTCAGCCCATCACTCCAGCCTGTCCAGGTCCCTCTGAAGAGCCTTCCCTCCCCTCAAGCAGGTCTACGTACTCACTCAGCTTCATGTCATCATTGAACTTACTGATGGTGCACTTTATCAATGATCTGGATGGGGGGATCAAGATGTTAAATAGAAAAGCCTCAGCACTGTCGTCATCTTTTGTCTGACACATGGAATACCAGCTGTGAGGAACTGGTTTCTTTTCTGTTGTCAAGTCTTGATTCTCCATCTGTTACCTCTTGCCACCTCTATCCCTAGGCAACAACAGAGGAACAGGTACTAGACGTGCTAGATTTTCAAGTTACTTGAATACCTGCTGGTGAAGAGAGGCCTTAGTGACATTTACAGATTAATACATTGTGGTCTGTGAAATTCTCGTGACAACTGGAAAACTAGTAACGTGTCTCTGCTCATCTTGTTTGTCCCTAAATACTTCCAAATAAAATCCACAAGTTGTCTTCAGTAGCAACCTGCACATTGTGCCTGCTGTTCTCTACTGACAATTTTTTTCCTCTGCCCATTCTGGGTGATTTTGAGGCATTCAAGAAGATTCTGTCCTGCCTCATTTTTCTTGAGAGAGAAACACAGGGCAAAAATTTAGCTTTCTTTCTAAGATCTCTCCATAAATACATGTATGAAGGAAATAGTGTGGTGACCTATGGTGTAAGGCAACTTCAGCTGTACTGTGTGTTGAAGCGAGCTGGGAAAGGAAAATAGTCGGTGCACCCAAATGCCATGTAAGGTGTCAATTGAAAGAGATGATGGAAGAATCCTGGGCTTCTGATGTTTAGACCAGTCCCTAAAAGTTGCCTAGTGTTTGTGTCATACTGAATAAATTACATGATAACTGTGAGTGAAATTGTCAAATGAATTTTCATGGAATTGTCTTTTAGCCAATGCTTTTTTTTTTCTCCACACCATTTTTGGGGGATTTAGTTCCATACTTAAATCCTGTGTGTTGCTTTTTATTTTGTAGAATAGACTGATCTATTAATTCCGTGTAATTTTCGGTGTATCTCCTTTCTCGCACCTCGTCTTTGTGGATTTGTCTTTGTACTTTTTCTACCTCATCTTCCTATATTTTCTGTGTCTTCTGTGCTGTTTTTGCCAAGGTTTCCTTTCTCTTCCCTCATCCCATCTGTTCTATCTGTCATTCATGCCTCAACATTAAGAGATGTCAATGGTGTATGTATGCCTACACGACACATCTACATTTTAGATAGACTGCCCTAAAAAGGGAATTGTTTTTCTACTCACTTTCAAAATCTGTTTAGTTTCCTACTTACCTCATATGTTGGGAGGCAGTAGCAACATTGATATTTACTGGATTAAATGTACCTTTGGTTATTAGGAAAGCAATTGAGTGTAAGAGATTTGTTTGTTATTGGAAGATTGAAATAGATTTTTGGTTTAATGAATGTTCACACCTTTTGGTGATAGTGGAAAACTTGGAGCTCTGAAATAATTGTGTTTGGAGTGTCTGTGGGCACGTTGAGATATTGCCAAATGCCTCGTGGCTGATGGCCAGGCATCCTCTGAGGGCTTGTACACAGCCTGCATTGCTGCCTGGGCCTGGCAGGACCCTTACCTCCTGCCGAAGCACACGAACATTGATTACTTTTTTCCTTCAAGCTTCAGAGGGCAAATTTCAGTCAACGCTACATTGGGCAGCAAGCTAGTTATTTGCCTGGACTGCAAATCTGGTTCTACAGGAGGCTTAAGCAAAGAGATGTGTGTAGTCTGATACCTAGCTTTTGCTGTGGAATGGTCCAGTGTCTGAAACAGGTGGCAAATTTAAAAGACATTTATTTATTTTTTTAGATTGTTTCAGAAAGAAAACACCCACATTTTAAATGTTGCTTTTGTCTCAGGCAATGATTTTTCTTTGCACACTGTTTTTAACGCGCAAGATGACTTCGTATAAACCAATATACTCGATTAACTGAATTTGCAGAAATCCAGATGCAGTTCTGTGAAAACCATGCTACCAGTCCTTTAGAAAGGGAGGGGAGGAAGGAATAAGATATGATTAGGACTATCTCAAGTGATCTGTATTGTATGCTATTTTGATGAGAGTAGGAATTCTGAGAAAGCAATGCAAAAACAGGAAGAATTTACAACAGTATTACATCTCTCATAGCATTCAAATGATAAGCTTTGAGTTATTCATGGAATAAAGCTGGATGAGATGCTGTCTTCAAGCATAATTTGGCTGCTTCATCCAGTGGATACTGATTTGAAATGACTGGCTAGCCCAGTGACTTAATTGCTTTTAGCATGATTTATATTTCTTAGTTTTCGAGTTGTCACCATTTTTCGAAGCTGGTGATAGGGTAGTAAGTTGTTTTTCAACTGGCTGACATATTATTTCTTTGAGAAGTAATAAGAGTGCAGGCATCATGGAATCAGTTCTTTTGATTTAATTTCTGTGTGTATTTGTTAGACCAAAGCAGAGTGAAGCTATATGAGGTGTTGACATTGAGGAAGAGAAGTGATACCGTTGGAAAATTTCAGAAGGAGAAGTGAAGACTCTTGCTTTTTGAAAGAATGCTCCAAGTGATGTCAGATAAAACAAGTTCACAAAGTGCCTCTTCCATAAGGAAGGTGGAGGAAGGCGAGTCTCCAAATGAGAATAGTAGCTCTCAATCCTGAAATGTTTGTTGTGTGGAGAAGTATAAACATGCAAGAATGTAGACTTCTAAATCAGCATGACTGAGACCGTCTCAAGTTGAGCTGCACAATATTTCTTAGAATCATAGAATGATATGAGTTGGAAGAGACTTTAAAGGTAGTCTAGTTCTAACCACCCTGCTGTGGGCAGGGACACCTTCCGCTACGCCAGGCTGCTCAAAGCCCCATCCATCCTGGCCTTGAACACTTCCAGGGATGAGGCATTCACAGCTTCTTGGGGCAACCCGTTCCAGTGCCTCACCACCCTCACAGTAGAGAACTTCTTCCTTACATCTAATTTAAATGTACCCTCTTGCAGTTAGAAGCCGTTACCCCCTGTGCTATTACTATACACCCTTGTAAAAAATCTTTCTCCGCCTTTCTTGAAGGCCTCCTTAGGTACTGGAAGACTGCTGTAAGGTCTGCCAGGAACCTTCTCCTCTCCAGGCTGAACAGCCCTAACTCTCTCAGCCTATCTTCCAGCCCTTAGACCATTTTTTGGTCCATGTAAATTCAAGACCCTTTTATTGCAGCATTTTTTTGTAAAGCTGATTCCTGAAAACTCCATTGTGTCATGAGACAAGGAACTGAGCACTTTAGTAGCAGTTAAAATCTCTAAAAATGTAGATCTATTTTAAAGATAGAAATAGATTCTGCATCTTTCTGACTCTAGCTTTTAAAATTTTGCTTATAATGTAGTGTTGGGTTTTGTGTATGTGTGTGTGTTCTACCATGAATCTTTTCATTATATATGCTGTGGTTGAGTCAACTCTGGCCATTTTCTTGAAATAACTTACAAAGGCCATGTTTCTGTACTGTTTCTCTGTAAAAAGCTCTTTTTTTTTAAGACTCTGAGTTATTCCTTTCTGTTTGTCCTTCATTTTACCAGTCTCCTCTTGGAAACCAGAACCTCAGGGCAAGGCATTAAAACGTGTTTTAATGAATGATATGTCATGTTATTTCTCCTTGAAATTCTTATTCTCTCTTTTTCTGTATGTTCCCCCACTGATATTGTCATTGTCAGGTCACACCCAACTGGTGAATGTATGAGGGCTTTTTTTGGGGGGGTGGTTTGTTTATTTGGTTTACCATGTCTTAACCTCTGATGGAAAGAAACAGAAAGAATGATCTTGTGGTTAAGGTGCTAAATTACACATGGGGTAAATGAGACTCATGTTCTTGCTCTCTTAGTCTTTCCATTTGTCATTTACTAAAATTTTTGTGTCATCTCTGTATGCACTGAGCGAAGATGATATGTCTCTTCCCCTGACCCCAGGACAGTGCTGAAGAAAGCTGTTCATAAACCACAATTTCTGTATTGTGGAAGTTCTTTTACGTACTGGCTTCTGTAATCTGTTTTTACAACTTACCAGGACTTTTCTGTCTTGTGTCAATGTCAACGACAGACTCTTCTGTCTTGTGTGTGAAATGACATAGAACTTGCCATATACTTTTATGTATTTATATTTTTTTCTGAAAAGATTTTAACTCATAACTGTGTATTCATTAACTTTTTTGTACTGAAGAAAGATGAAATATGCTGTCTTAAAATACCAGCAAATTTTAAATGTCTCAGGATATCTTGGCAATTTCATAAATACTTATTGCAGGAATTGTTACTCTCTTTCTTGACAGCAATACAGATCCGTAAGAAGTATCTTTGGAAGAAACTTAAAAATGCAGAGAAATTAACTGTCTTGGATATGAATTTTTAAGAGATGATACAGCCAGATGTCTGTTGAGTTAGAAACACAGCTCTAGCTTTCTAAGCAAAACACAGAGAAGGCACCTTGTTTTGCAGGATTGTTATTTCTTATTGAGCTCTTGTTTCATAGAGAAATTTGGTCAAATTCTCAGTTATAAATGAGCCTGCAAGTAAATTTGAATCATGAAAAGAAGTTGACATATCTTTTTTCAGGCTTTTGCTTTTCTTAGTTTCATGTAAATCATAAGGAATGAGTTCTAGCTTACCAGTAGAGTTCCTTTGTTGCCATTGCAACAATGTTAAACCACAAAGTTGTTTCACAACTCATTTCACTAACATATTTAAAATTATTTTTCTGTAGCAAAGTGATGGCTATCGAACCTTATCCTTGTCTGGGAATGTTGGTTTTGGTAGTTTACCTGATCAACTGGTTAGAAAGTCCGTCAAACAGGGCTTCTGCTTCAACATTCTTTGCATTGGTAAGTAATATCTGGGTGACTTAGGGCTTTAGCAGTATACCTGTCCTAAGGAAATGAGTGACATTTAAATACAGTTGCAATCATAGAATCATTTAGGTTAGAAAAGACTTTAAGATCATCAGTTTCACCCAGTTCCAGCACTGCCACCTCCACCACTAAACCATGTCCATAAGCGCCATCCATGTCTACATGTCTTTTAAATACCTCCAGGGATGGAGACTGAACCACTTTCCTGGGTAGCCCATTCCAATGTTAATCTCTTTCTTTAATGTTAAGCATGAACCTTTTCCTCCAGCTTTGCTTATATGTAGCCATCCTATGATTTTATATTTAGCATTTTCATAAACAATATGAAGACCAAAAGTGTTGAAAGTAAATGCCATGCATTTATTGATTTATGGGCAGCTTCTTGGATTCTTCTGAGTAAATTGGGCTAGCCTCTATTTTTACTGTAACAAAGAGCTTCAGATAAAAAAGAAATCTTAAAATTCCAAGGTGGTGTTACTGACATATTTCTGTACTGTTCTATGGTATTTTACCTTTATTCATAAAAACTCTGTTGAACTCTGTGGTTAAGCAGAAAATTATGGAGGTTTTTAAAATCTGTAGGAAATCAGTTCACAGTTTTAAAGAAACCCAAGCATCAAGAGACTATTCTGCTTATTACTTATTAGCAGGTAACTCTCCTATCTGTAGGCTGAAAAAAAAATGAACTGAAAGATATTTAGTGTTCATTATCAGAAGGAATGCAGGCAACCACTTTGCTCAGGGAAATCAGTGGGCAAGGTTTTGTGTAAATTTGCTGATAACACTTTCTATGCTTAGCAGGTGTTTATTTGATGTGCAAAATGTCTCTTTAACTTTAGGGGAAACTGGAATTGGGAAATCAACCTTGGTAAACAGTTTGTTTAACACTAATTTTGATGACCCTTTGTCAACACATTTTCTGCCAAATGTACGACTTAGAGCCCAGACTTACGAACTCCAGGAAAGTAATGTTAATTTGAAGCTGACCATTATAAATACAGTGGGATTTGGTGACCAAATAAACAAAGAAGATAGGTAAGTGCCCACTTATTGCAGAAATTTTTGTCTTCAATTGCGAGTTGATTTTTTTTTTAGGGGGCTTTGTATTTGTCTTACACGTGTTCCAAATATTTGGTTAACTGTTTTCTCTGTGTACCAAAATAAACATGTTTTTCTTCTCCTCTAGGAAATTACTTGAGAAATCAGATAAACTCTGCTCTCTTTTTATGATATAATCTTTTATAAATGTATGTAAATAAAATGTGCAATAGTGACTAGAATTTCTCTTGGGGTGGAGGAAAGCAAAGAGAAGGTCAACAGGAGACTTTTTTAAAGAACCAAAGAGATTATAAGAGACTGTAGGTTATATAGATTAGATGTATAGAGTTCTTAACTATTTACTTGGAACATGTTGAAGACTTTAAACTGGAAGGAATATCACATAGATTGCTGGAGGCCTTTGTTTTTAATGTTGGACAGCTTAATCAGAAGATGTAGAAGTACCATGCTACTGCCTTTCAGAACTTTTTTTGAGTATCTTCTTTTATGAATGAAAGATTTTAAAATCCTGAACTATCTCTCAACAGATTGGGTTTTGTCCACCTTAACTGTAAAGAATTTTAGCAATCCTTTGTGCTGTATTGAGTGCCTAAATGGTGGTAATTATAAATGAAGATTAGAGAGTCACATTAAGGTTATCATGAGAGCTATGGCTTTTGATATGGCTGGAAAATAGGTACTGCTAGTGACTTGGATGAACGAGATGCAAGTAAATATTAATAAAGATATTAGAGGTTTCGATATGTGGTATAGGAGCCACCTTTTAGTACTTCCTCTAATTTTTTATGTAGCAACTACTTCTGAATTTTGGTAGCTTTTATAAACTTTGTGTAGCAGCAAAAATGTAAGAGACCTCTGCTTGTGCATCTAGCAAGACTTTCTTTTAGAAAGCAGGTTATGATCTGCTTTTAAGTGGGATCAAGTGTACTTAACCTGTACTTACTGAAAATCAGATTCACATTCCTCTCTTACATTCTTCCTTTTCAATTTTTGTCTGTTGTTTAAGAGCTCTCTCATGTACAGTACTTCATCTTCAGAAGATAAAGGAGTTCCTATTTCTTGGTACTGGTAATTGCATGTTCTTTCTTTTCTTATATCTTAAGAGTTTCATGTATCTTCTATGTATCCAAGAGCCCTGCAGTTGCACAGTTTGATTGCAAAATTTGTAAAATGTCACTTGGGAAGATCATTTATAACCATAACTAACTTTATGTAGCTTTTTACACTAATAGAAGCTAGGAAATGTTTTATCTGTGTTAGGTGCACAATTCTTTTTTGAGCAGCCCTTCGGAAATTAAGATTACTCTGTATATATAATTTTCTGTTGTACTGGGTAGAGAGATGGGCAACCTTTTGACATAGAAAGCAAAAAACCACAAAACAATACTAGAGGAATTCCTTTCTTACTTTGTCTCTATTTAGGAGTAGCTAATCGCTGGTTGTTAAATTTTATTTCTTACAGCTATCAGCCAATAGTGGATTATATAGATGCACAATTTGAAGCCTATCTCCAGGAAGAACTGAAAATTAAACGTTCTTTATCTAGCTACCATGATACTCGCATCCATGTCTGCCTCTATTTCATTTCACCTACAGGCCATTCCCTAAAACCCCTAGATTTGTTAACCATGAAAAACCTAGACAGCAAGGTAAGACATTGAAACAGAGTCCTAAGAATTTATTTCTCTGAAACATCTTGAAGCTTTTAGATCCTCTACTGCCTTTTGATTCTGTATCCATGTGTTTGGTTTTGCGATGTTTTTTGGTACTGATATACCTTAAATTCTGAAGAATTTGCTCTGCAAGTAGCTTGCAGTTTGTCACATGTTTGTTTACAAATCAAAAGCATCACATATGCAGCAAGAATGTTGATAAAAGAAGCACAATGAGGTTTAAAAAAAAATCTCACCATCCTGAGAAAATATTTTCCATAGGATAAAACAAAAGTAATTCTGCTTCGGGGGATTTTAACTTCTAGCCACTAACTCTAAATATATTTGGTTCTGCTTTGGCTCAGAGAGAACATAAATAATGTTTAAATTTGTTGTTTTATCCATTTGACATGAATTCTACTTTCTGATCTTACTACAGAAATATATGTACACACACAGAAAAAAAAAGTATATAGCTGTAGTTTGATTTACATCTCGTTGCGGAACATGTTTGTGATGCTTTTAGTACTACATTCTTCTACATTAGTGTAAGGTTTTAGATGAAAATTTTAGAGTAATAGCATGTTTTCTAGTTGCAAGAGGGGAAGCAACACTTTGCATTTCAGGCAGAGGAATGATCAGAGGGCTGAATTTGATGTTGGCAAACAAGAGAAGTAACGTGTAGGGCTAAAGTTTATCCTGGTGACTTTATATGGTCATTCTGCATTGCTATTGAATGAGACAGATTGAGCTGCTTCTTCCCATGCTTCAGTGTTTTGGGCAGCCAATTCCTTGGATGAGGGAACTGATTTATGTTGAAAACTGAAGATTTTTACCTGGTTAGGGAAGTGATCAAGATGAAAAGTAATCTGTCTCCTTGGAAACACAGATTTTATTTCTACTTAGCAATGAGCAATGCAGGCAAGGGGAAGGGCAAGACTGTTGGTTTTATTGCAAGTGTAGACTTTTTATGTGAGATTAAAGTGATTCTATGTTGATGACCTGTAGATTTGTAGCAAAATTCAGTTTTGTGGTTATGGAGAGTTGTAGCTGGAGAAGAGGCTGGATGAGAGTCAACTGGTTTCCAAAACAGGCATAGAAGGGACTTGGGGCACATCTATATGTGGTCCAAATCAATACAAGTAAAGTCTCTTGGTAAAAATGTGTGCTTTCAATTAATGTTATTCTTCGATGAAAGTATTGAGATACTAGTTTTCAAGTAGACCTTAGGTGCTACAAACATATATTAATTTTGTTTAACAAATCAACCAAAGATAGCTTTTCTGTTGTTGATTAGCTAAGGCCAGAATAGTATTGCTTTCAATTTTAATACAATGATTGTGATTTAACATCAGTCTTGATAGCTGTAATAAAGATATACAGAGATTGTATATTTGTTAGGGGTCTCCTTGGTATACTAAGAAATTCTCTCCTAGTTAACAAGTGTTTGAAAAATTTTCCTGTTGAAAGGACAGAGTAAAGGTTAACTTAGTTCTGAGGACTCTGTTCCACCCGTTTTTAAAGCTATACAACAGAAAACTTAAATTGATGTCCCTCAGCTAATTTGTTAAAGCTGCAAATTACTCCTAGCTGTGATGAGTTGTTTATACAATCCTAAATTAACTCAGTAACAATAATAAAAAAAAATCTAGTGTTTTATTTGATTTTAGCTATTTCAGCCCAAACGTGCTTAGATTGCATATGCTACACAATTAAGGACTATCACCAGGTAAATGGTGAAGCCATACTTTGGAGGTGGTATGCTTTTTTCATTTGGACATTTTGCTTAAGACAGAGAGAAGGCTTATTTCAAAACATCTATTTTGAATTCATCCTCAAGATTGCATGCTTCGGCATTTCCTTTCAGACAAGATTCTTCAGTCTTAGTGATTCTTCTGCACACAGCAGATACTTGTGAAACTGATTGCTGCAGTGGTGAGGTGAACGAAGTTGTAGCCAAAAAGGAATCCAAGGAAGAAGCTCAGGGGTAGGCAGAGTTTCGTAGCCAGCTTCCTTTTATTTCTGTATTTAAGCTGTCAACTTTTACTTAACACCTAAACCATGTTCCCTTGTGCTATAAATGAAAACAATCTATTTTTTTAGCAGAGATATAAATAATGTCATTTAGTTCATAAGCAGGTGTTGCTGTTCTTTTGATTACTTCACTGTATGAGACCTCTCTCCTCATTTTTTTTCTCAGAATCAATTAATTTTAAGCAAGTGTATTGAATGATCTGTTGTTATTTTGTTAAGTGATGCCAGTGAATGTGTTTCACATGGTTTGTGAAGCTTTGATATCAATTGATGGTAAAGTTTAGATTGTGGGGGAAGATGTGAAGAACTTATCACAAAACAATTCAAGTTATAAAAAATGTCACCTCAGAATGAAGTCTCACAAGTTTCATATAATTTATATCATTAATAGGTGAACATTATACCAATTATAAGCAAAGCAGACAGCATTTCTAAGACTGAATTACAGAAGTTCAAGAAAAAAATTATGAGTGAATTAGTTAGTCATGACGTCCAGATATATCAGTTTCCAACAGATGATGAAACTGTTTCTAAAATTAATACCATCATGAATGTAAGTAAATGACAAAACCATTCATATTTCAGTACTAAAGCATCACTCTCTAATACTGTTTCATGTCTGCTTTTTTACCTTTAACTTGAAGCTTATAGGTTTGTATGTAACAAGTTTCTTTTTCTGTCTCCTTAACAAGCTGGTATGTTTTGATTTTTTTTCCCCCCTCTACTTTCAAATCTACCTCATAAATAGTTTAATATATAATTACTAACATAGGTGGACAGTTTGACTTTGCTCTTTTCCTCAGCAAATAACTATCTTAAATCTGTTAGGAAAGATATTCAAGTGCTTAATTTCTCCAGTTTTCTCTGATCTTTATGATAGCAAGTCTTCCATCTGCTTTTTCCTTTTATTTAGTACTTTTATTTGAAATTAGGACAAATTTTCTCTGGGAATTAAAAAAACAAATATAATTCTGTCTTTTTTACTATTGCCCTTTCAGACTGTCTCAGCAGTATCTGCCAGCGTCAACTAAGCCTGTGAAGCTAGATGTCTTTGCTTTGAGCACTCTGCCTTTGCTATTCATGTGCATATGGCTGTAGGTGTACATGGACATATGTTTAGTTGTACTGGGATTTGAAAATAGGAAGGAGGAGCTGGTGTGCCAGAGTGTATGGCTCTGCAGTCCAACCTCTGTCACCTGTGCCGGGGAGTGAGGATGTGCAGGCTGTTATTCAGTACCAGGTCCTTCTGCCATGGGGAGAGGTGGTGAGCTGTTATCTACCTCTTTCATGCTCTGCTAGTGATTTATTTTTCAGGTAATTATTATTTTTTTTTTAAAATCTGATCAGTTGATGTGGGTCAGCACACAGACAGGCAACACCCAGCCATTTGTCTGAGCCCACAGAAGTAACAATACTTCAGGCTCAAGCCAGTGATGGCCTCTTGAATGCTACTGGGGGTATGAACCCTGACTGAATGTGAATCAGAGAGATGTATTCTAGAGTAGCTTTCTGTTTTCTGCTGATACTCTTCCTAATGCAGCTCGGGATGTAACTGGCTGCTTTTGCCACTTGAGCGAGCCTGCTGAATCAGGTCCAACCTGTCGTCCACCAGGAACCTCACATCTTTTTCTGCAAGGTACCTTTCCAGATAGTCAGCCTGTGCTGGAGCATGGGATATTTCTCCTGATATGCAGGACTTGGCATTGCTCTTGCTTAACTTTCATGAGATTCCTCTTGGCTCATTTCTCCAGCCTGTCCAAGATCCTCTGAATTGGCAGCACATCCATCTGGTCTGTCAACCGCTTCTCCTGCGTAATTGTAGCTTGACTTTTCTATCAGTAGTTTGACTAGTTGCTGATTTCTTCAAAGTCTTTTTCAGTTTGAAACTGGCTGTTGGCTTTTCCTCAAATAGTGTTTTTCCCTCCCCAATTTATTTCTGAAGTGTTTGCTTTTCAGTTCTGACTAAGAATACTGAGAGATAAGACTGTGTTGATGTAACTCTTACAGGGGCACTTGCCATTTGCTGTCGTGGGAAGTACAGAAAAAGTGAAAATTGGAAACAAAATGGTGAGAGCTCGTCAGTACCCTTGGGGCATTGTACAAGGTAAATGAATTCTCAAAGGTATTTTAATGAGATTTTTGTTGTTATTGAAGAATAAAATTCACCAATACTAAAAGGGACTGGTACTCTCCACTGATGCCATATTGATTGTACAGTTTAGGGAGCTTAGCAATTAATGCTAGAGATGTGTACTAAGTGGTAGCTTCATCAGCACTGATGCATCCCTGGAATCAAGCTATGAAATAGTGTAGTACGTAATATTTAGGTAGACTGGTATGGTGTCAATGACTCTCACACTACCTAATTTCAGAGTTTTGTGATTGGCAGTAAAGAAGAAGGACAAAAAGAGAGAAATGTGTCATTCAACTCAAATAGGAAACCAATATGTTTTGGGAAATGTTGATCAACACTTAAAATTAGTGCTTCAAGGTGCATATTTGAAATTACAAGGAAGTCGAAGAGGTATAATAATGAGATACCTTTTCCTGGAAAAACAATTGGTTAACAAAAGTAAATTAATCTCAACATTGTTTAAAATACATTTAGACAATTTCACTACCTGTGCATAATAATAAAATCTTCCTCTTCTAACTGATTAGTGGAAAATGAGAACCACTGTGACTTTGTAAAGCTTCACGAGATGCTTATTTGCACAAATATGGAAGACTTAAGAGAACAGACTCATGCACGACACTATGAGTTGTACAGGCGCTGCAGACTGGAGGAGATGGGCTTCAGAGATGTCGGCCCTGGGAACAGACTGGTCAGGTAAAGGGCTGCATGTGCAGGACTTGCTTTCAGCATCCGTTCTCTTCACATTTAACTTTATTAACCTAATACAGATCAGGATTCATATACAGAATAGATTTTTCTAAGAGGGAAAGAATTGTTTTATTTTTAACCAGAATAAGTGCATGGCTGTTCATTCAGTTATCTTCATGGAGGAGTATGTAGGATTATAAGGGCATTGCTTTTAAAGATACACAAACTGGTTGTATTTCTGAAATCTTTCTCTTTTAGAATAAACCTGGGGATTTTAATTTTTGTCATGGAAAATGTCACTTTTCTTCAAGTACATGCACTCTATTTTCTTTATACATTATCGTGCTGTTTTACTTTATCTCTTAATAATGTCCAATTCTGAACAACAGTTTGATTGGACTCAGAGTGCAGAAGGAACTGAAGGAAAAACTTTTACAAAACCATTGGTTACACTCTTGCCTTTCCACATTATCCCTCATAATAACAAATGTCTGGTCTTTCCAAGTCAAGCAATCTCTTGCTAAACTGTAGGAAGTTAACAGAAGATTCCAAAGGGAAGTTAAGAAGATTAGAGACACTTGATTGTTTCATGTAGTAAAGCTGCTTTCTCCAAGCAGGCAGGTATTTACAATTTCTATATTCAGGTTATTTACTCTTTTATTTCTAATTCTGTCACCTCCCTCTCTGTCTTCCAACTTCCTTTGGTCGTTATATGCATGGGACTGTATTTTGTAAGTGGTTAGAAGCTAGATGGGGAAGAACTGATGCTTCAAGAGTTATTTAAGCCTTCATGGTTTAGGAAAATGCTATTATTGCATGGTGATGGTGGGAAATTCTGACTTAAACCAGACATGAAAACAAAACAGACTTTGCTTTAAAAGCAGATCCTAGTGCTTTGAACCAACTGGTTTTTTTTTTACTTGTTTTACTTAGGGTGAGAAATGGAAACATTTACGGGCAAGTGAAGTTTATGTGATCAGTCTGTCAGTCTCTCCCTAATAAGTTATGAACCAACTTTCCATTTTAAAACTTCTGTAAAAGGTTGGATGCTTCCAGGGCATTACACAGTTAGTGTTCTCATCGCAAGAAAGCAAAGACCTCGGCTCCCACTAGTTGTTAGACAGCCAATGTGTATTAGTTGTCAATAAATCATTAACTCTGAAGTACTGTCTTTTGAAACTCTTGAGAGTTTGACAGTGCTTCAGTAAGATAAGAAGATCATGGGTGACTTGGAAGTGGCTAAGGCTTTTGCATGTGACAGATCCATGCAAGTATTTAGAAGTGGAAAAGTAGGAAGCATGGAGAGACACTAACTGTGTAGTTAAAAAGGTGTAACGTTATAGGCAGGACTTTGAGTATTACAGTCATTGACAGAATAGAACCTAAAGTCATCCACAGGAGTTTAGGCTACTAATTCTGCTTTCAGGATATGATTTATATCATGGTTTATGGCATTTTGCCAAACCACCATTTGTTTAAATTGAATAACAATAGTTAGAATAACTTAAATTAATGGATAAATGGGAACTTAATCTCATTCATACACCTTGCAAAGCAATATACAGACTTATGGTGCAGTGCCATTCCAAAAGAAAAAAATAAGAATTACAAACATATATGTAACATATCAGATTAAATTGTCACATGTGGTGAACCACTTTAAAAATGAAGAATACACTGTATGGTGCTTGAGGGAATAAATGGAATACCATCTAAGGCTAAACTTAGTCATATAGGTATGATTTGTTTTCCAAGTCACGAAAAGCAGCCAATCAGGATCAGTCTTGGAGAACCTATTATGGCAATATTTATGTAGTGAAGTCAATGGATAGCAGAGTACTTGAGGGAATGGTTTATGCATTTTATGCAGTATCTGTTGGATGTAAAATCCAGGAAGGGCTTTTATTGTCATTCTTTAATGCTTAAAATTGGCACTTGCATTTCTTCGTTGTTGAAAAGTAAAGACAGAGCTTTTTTGTCTACCTTTAGTGGTGTGGTGGTTTAACTCTGGCTGGGTGCCGGGTGTCCATCAGGTCATTCTATCAGTCTCCCTCCTAAACTGGGCAGGGGAGAGAGAAATATAACAAAGGGCTCACAAGGTGAGGTAAGGACGGGGAGATCACTCAGCAATTACCGACACATGCAAAACAGACTCAGCCTGGGGAGAACAGGTTTGATTTACTTCACAATCTATCAAAACAGAGTACAGAAATAAAAAATTAAAAACCTGAACTTTAAAAAAATTGACTGGAACTGGCCTGATCAGCTACAAGGGAAGCTTCTAACAGCTCTTTGTTTAAAGACACTACCCATGTAGCCCCATACTACCAAAACCTGGTCACATAAACCCACTACAGATGTCGTACTCCTGCCTTTTTAATTTGTCCAATTATGTAATTTATAAACATGAATTCATAGCTTTAGGTCAGTCTCAGCAAGAGACATAATTAGTGGGCTTTAGTGGTGGGCTTGGCAATGTTAGATTAGTGGTTGTACTTGATGATCTTAAAGATCTTTTCCAAGCAAAATGATTCTGTGATTCTATGAAGAAATAATTGCTGAGATGTCCCAAATGGAAAAATTTGGGATAGTCGAAACCAGAAATCTAGACATGAGGAGTGCTTCCAGCCAAACGAACTTCGGAATATATATGCACCTAGTAAACTTAAATGTTTTCAGTGGAGGACGGGATTACTATTGCTTTAAAGTTGGATATTTTGTACATCCATTTTCTGTTTCTTCAACAATATCCAAGCTATGTTGTTGCTTAATTCTTGTTTTGAAGGGAGAAAACTAATAGGCAAAAGTCTAAAAAAGATAGAAAAAAGATAGATGAAAAAAGATAGGCTGTCTGCTTGTATGTTTGGGTTGTCTGATGTTAATAATTCTCTTAATTAGTTGTTTTTCTGTGCTCTTAATTAGGTTGTTCTAAATCATAATTGTAATATAAACATCTCAGTTTCTCAGTATGTGAGCAATCATATATTCCATTCTTTATTCCTCTCCGAAACTGGGATATTCAGACCTTGCAGTTCTTCAACAAAAAACATGTTTATTTTTCAGTCTTTTTTGAGGATAGTGGCAGAAAACCAGGAAAGATTCAGTAATGTCAGCAAGTTTCCGTGTAGAGGAAGATTGATATGATTCTAATTGTCTTTTCTAAGAAAGGAAACCTAATGTCTTAAAGACTATTAGACTTTTTCTTTAAAAAGTCAATTGGTGATGGAATTCATCAGACCAACTGGAAATTTTTGCATTTCAGCTAAATATTTTAATGCTTTTATGGCGAGAATGAACTGCATCCAAAATACCTGTTTTTCATACCTTCACTGGGAAAACAGATATCTCCCACATCCTTTAGTGTTGTTTAATATTTTCTTAGGTAGTTTACTGAGTTAAGGGACCATGCTAAAAATACCTGCCACTAGTTAACTTTTAAGTTTTTAGTTTTTCTTATATACCATAATTGATGTTTGAATGTTATGCAAAAAGTTACCAGTATAGTTTTCAAATTTGAAAGCTTTTTAAAATTTAAGTGAGCAATCTGTAAAATGTTGTGTAAACATCTGTGTTGTTCAAAGTGTACGAACATTATGTTCCACTGAGAGAGGAATTCACAGAGTCTTTGTTTATGAACATAACATGTTTGATTTGCATCTTTATACTTAGGCTTCCATGTTCAAAGTCTTAAGCAGGTAGAAAAACTGTATGTCTCAGCTATGCCTCTGTAGGTAACAGTGCTGCTGTGAGGTATATAGTGGATTAGTAAGGTACAGACTTTTTTAACAATCCCTTCCGTTCCTGCAAAACCTCACTAAGAGTACTTTATTGAAATAATTATCTTTGACATCTTAATTTTGCAAGTGGTTTTGTTGAGGGTATAAAATTCCAGAGGTTCAACCCAGAACAATGAGATAACCTGTGAATTTGATTTTCATAATGTGCTGTATAAGAAGCTGTGGAACCAGTCTTTCAGATATACTGAAAAGTGTCTTACTGTGAGCAATGGATGCAGTAATGTTGAAAGGATTGGCTTAAGATCTGGTAAACTATTTTCCCCTCTTTCCCAAACCTCCTGAAACCAAAGACTGTTTAGATCGTGTTACTCACTAGCAGGTCAAGGGAGGTTCTTCTCCCTCTCTACTCTGCCCTGGTGAGGCCTCATCTGGAGTCCTGTGTCCAGTTCTGGGTTCCTCAGCTCAAGAGGGACAGGGAAGTGCTGGAGAGAGTCCAGCGCAGGGCCACCAAGATGATCAGGGGAATGGAGGAGGAAAGAGGAGAGGCTGTGGGAGCTGGGGCTGTTTAATCTGGAGAAGAGGAGACTGAAGGAAGATCTTATTAACACTTATAAATATCTAACGGGTGGGTGTCGGGAGGTTGAGACATCCCTTTTTTCTATAGTAGATAGTAACAGGACAAGGGGTAATGGGATGAAGCTGGAACACAAAAAGTTCCACTTAAACATAAGAAAAAACTATTTTACTGTTCAGGTGAGGGAGCCCTGGCACAGGCTGCCCAGAGGGGTTGTGGAGTCTCCTTCCTTGGAGGTCTTCAAGACCCACCTGGACATGTTCCTATGCGACCTGATCTAGGTGAACCTGCTTCTGCAGGGGGGTTGGACTAGATGATCTCTAAAGGTCCCTTCCAACCCCTACCATTGTATGATTCTATATGTCAAACAGAAAAGGAAAATTTGTTCTAATTTTGTCTTTGTGATTTCTAGAACACTTCAGAGGGAGGGCAATGTAAAAAATACATTTTTATTTCTCCTCTTCCTTATGCATGTAATTTGATTACTTAATAAATCCAGTGTCTTCAAAGTTAATCTTACACTAATTTCAAGGCAAAATTGCTTTTACCTGATTAACTGGCTTAGGTTGGGTCTAAAGATGTCCACTAAATGAAACAAAGGTGTGACTGCAGCATGTTAGCTTAAGTCTAGCACTTGCTGTAGTGGCATTATTCTACCCAAAGGCAGCATGTTAGCTAGCAGAACTGATACAAGGCCCAAAAGCATGTATAGTGAGATTGCTGACACTTGAAAAACCTGTGCTGTAGCTTTATCATTCTTGCATATACTGTCAAAACTTAAAGACAGCGTGAATTAATATACCTTGCTTATGTATCCTGTGTTAGATACGTTTTGAGGATAACTTAAGTTCCTTCATAGCTTATTAAAAAAACTCACAAACCAAACAAAAGAAGTTGTTGTTCTGAATTTATTTTGTTGTGATGTATTGCTCAAATGAGATAGTGTAGGAAAAGAGCTCTGACCTTGAGATCTTACAGACAATAAGTCTGCAATTGCAATTTCAAGATGATTCTTCTCTTTCTTTAGATTATAGTTTGAATATAAGTAAGTAACTTTAGGACTGGGAAACTGCCCTGATGTAAATCTGAATGTAGGAGAGAGCTGTTTAAGCTTACTGTTGCTCTAAATAATTAAGTTTTTGGATATCCTTTTTTCTAAGTCTTTCAATTTATAAACTGTTTTAGTAGAAACACTGAAAGATGAGCCTTAAAAACTGTTACGGAAGTGTGTACGTGTAATAAAAATATAAAGCAAATTTCAGAATTTTATATACAAATATAGTTTATTTTAGATCAGAGTGGAAGGCATGAGATATCTGGCAAAGGACAGTAACTCATTATAGCTGAGAAGGTCGAACTAGTCAGCCCTCAGGAAGTGTTAAAAGAGATGAATGGTGTAAGAGAACAGCCCCAGAATTAAGACCTATCCATGAATTAAAACATTATCCATGTTTTGATCCGTTCATAAACCCTATGTCCTTCGTGCTACTGGACAGATCCTTTTGTTTTTGTAATTAGCACAGCTAATTGATCCACCACTTCTGCCTCCCTGGAGTCTCATGACTTAGGGAAGTTTGTGGTAAATGTTGTATTGGAAGAAGTTGTGTCGTTATGCAGGTATGCTTTTGAAGGGTAGTGTGCTGCACACACCTGTATACTTGCTCCACTCCTTCCTTGGAAAGCAGCCCTGTGGTGACAGCAGTGGTAGTATAGATGCTGAAAACTTCAAACCTCCAGTAGTATACAAATAAATTACCAGCTTCTTCTGATTTGCTGTGATATGCTTTGATATGAAAGAAGTTTCTCAACTTCAGTACTTGATCACTGGAGGAGAAAGGGTTGTCCTGTGTACTCAAATGTCTAGTAGAGTAGCCTTTTTTTAAAGAGGAAAAGGAGACATAGATTTTAAAGTAAATACGTGTTTTCATTACTTGCTATTTTGTTTTGTTGCCAGATATTTGCTCAATGATCAGAACTATTTACAGCTCCTTTATAATTTCACCTGTAATTGTAGTATGTACATATTAGCTACTGGGAGGGAGGATTCAGGAAAAAATAAGCAACTTTGAGGTTTTGGCTGATGCATGTTGGAAAATAACCAATAATCTTTTAGACGCTGAACTACTTGGGAAATTGTATTTATTCTATATTAATGTAACTCTGCTCTATCTAAATTTTGATATTACATAAAGAATGCTGTATGTTTTGAAGGTCTGTTATTTTCCTTCCTTTCCATATAGGAATAATCAGTTTGTTAATTGTGCTAATGCTCAGTTAATGTGCTAACAATCAGTTTCTTAGTTGTATTTGTTAGCTGTGTTAATGTAGATGTGTTATTTTTCTAATGTCCTATTTTAAGACTGGGGATTTTTTCTGGCCATCCCAGTGTCTTATTAATAGGTAACTCAAAAAAAAAAAGGCACAAAGTTGTAACTCAATCCTTTTAGAACATGAGATTCCTAAAGTGCTGTATTTACTTTGAAATGTAATTTACCCAGGAGCTGTTAGCATAATTTTACTCATGGCTGTGTATTTAAATGGAAATTTAGAAAGGTAAGATACTTGCTTCTGTTTAGGTTTGGTTTTTTTTTTTAATGTGGGGAGCTGTAGAAATTAGTATTTCAGATGATTATTAATTGTTTAAATAATGTTCCAGATTGTTGGTTTTCCACATTGAATAAAGCAGCGAGGAGACTTGCTTACATTTTTGGACTTCAGTCTACAGGAAGCCTATGAGGCAAGGAGGCACGAGTTCTACCTTGAACTTCAAAGAAAGGAGGAGAAGATGAGACAAGAGTTTGTGCAGAGAGTGAAGGAGAAAGAAACGATATTGAAAGAAGCAGAGCAACAGGTAAGCATGCCTGACTGTCTCCAGTTTGTTTGCTGATATTTGGAACAGTTAAGTTCTTAGCAAAATCACAACTAATGATTTCATAATATTTTGAGGGCAGTAATGCTTACAATCAAAAGCAAGTTGATTACATTGATTGATTTGATTAGCAGATTGATTTGACACACAAAAATGAGAACAAGCCGTATGAGGAGTGGCTGAGGGAGCTGGGGTTGTTTAGTCTAGAGAAGAGGAGGCTGAGAGGAGGTATGATCACTCTCTACAACTACCTGAAAGGAGGTTGTATCAAAGTGGGAAGTGGTCTCTTCTACCAAGTAACAAGCAATAAGATAAGAGAAAATGGCCTCAAGTTGTGTCAAGGAAGGTTTAGATCACCGAGAGGGTTGTTAGACACTGGCACAGGCTGCCCAGGGAAGTGGTGGAGTCACTATCCCTGGAGGTATTTAAAAGCTGAGGGGCATGGTTTAGTGATGGGCTTGCTAGTCTGAGGTTAGTGGTTGAACTCAATCTTAAAGGTCTTTTCCAACCTTAACGGTTCTTTGATCCTATAAATGGCAGATGTTTTTGGAAAGGAGGAAGCTTATGGTTTAAAAGCTTTGGAGGATAGCTAGGGCCAATCAACAGAGTAGCAGGTGATATGGTAAAGTAAGAGAATGATGATTGTAATGGTTGCATACTTCTTTATCTTCTCTAGCAATATGCTGTGAAACATCAGGATGCCATAGCAGCACAGTAGGTGCTTTTCACGCATAGATTGTTCTGTAAAAACAAAGACTAAAGGAAAAAGTCCCATGGATTGGTTCAAGAGAATGGGACATATAAGTTTGTATGACCTCCAGGTTCAGTTATTAAATGTAAGCTAAACCCTCATGTTGAGAGTTTTGAAAGGGGGCATGTGTGTGTTTTTATTGGTTTTGTTTTGTTTTTAAAGTCTTGTCTGTTCCCAGCTGCCTTAAGAATGTTTGGAGACGTGTAACATTTTTTGAATATGTTGTTGAGATTCAGTCCTGTCAAACTGGACTGACAAAACAGGATCTGTTCATCTGCTTTGTGCCAGACTCTATCACAGTTATGTGTATTTGTATTCAAGCATTGTTTTAATTGAAATTGGAAACCTGCATATATTTATTAATTTTCTTTTCTGTACCTCAGTCTCCCTACAAAGATGTAGCAGTTTTCATGAGGTGTTCAGATAGCAGTTAGTTTTCTAAATCTGTTAAGTCCTCCATGTTACTTCTGTTGACAAAAATCAGGCTCAATCCTTCTCAGTACAAGGATGTCCAATTGGAAGAACACTTAGACACCTTCAAAGTAGGTTCAGCCAGGTCTTACACAGAATCTGTGTTACTCTGATGTTTTCCTTCTCAGATTTGTACCAGGCAGTTTATGAGCTCTGCATCTTGCAATTGAATTATGGATATTAGTTTTCCCAGTTCCCAATGTGGGAAGATGATGATGCAGAACATTTGTCATACTCTTGCTGCTTGTTCTCTGTGGAATTTCTTTTGTACAGGAGATTGCTTTCACATCCTTTATTTAGAGGAAATTTCTAGGTGCAGTGTGCCACATAACCACTCCTGAGACATACAGTGGCTCAGGACCTGACTGTTTCTACCCTGAATGTTTTTATTGGTATATCTGTTTTTGCAATGCATCTAGTTAACTGTTGCAATTAAAGAAATTAATATTATACATGCACACACAGAGACATTTATAAAATCTGACAGCTTTACTGTGTAGAACAGGCATACTGTTATATTTATAATTTTAGTTATTTCTTAGTTCTTCACAAAAGATGGAAATAAATCGCTCTGATTTCTATACCAGTGTAGCTCTGTTCAGGTTGAGTTACACCAGTTCAGGTGGATACAGAAGTAGGATTCTAGAAGACTTTATGTGTGGGGAGGTGGGAGGTGAGGGAGAGTGAAGTACCCTTTGGTTATCATGCATAACTTCACAGTAGGTTTAAACTGGGGAAATGACATCTGGAGGGGAAAATCCATTAATATGTCAAAAGAACAATCAAAGAACAATTACCGCAGAAAAGCAGTTAGAATCATACAGTCATAGAATAGTTTTGGTTGGAAGACACTCTTAAAATCATCGAGTCCAGCCTTTATCCCAGCCCTATCAACCTCTAGACCATTTGCCTAAGCACAACATCCACCCATCTCTTAAACACCTCCAGAGATGGTGACTCCACCACCTCCCTGGGCAGCCCGTTCCAATGCCTGACATCCCTTTCAGTAAAGAAATTCCTCCTCATATCCAGCCTGAATCTCCCCTGGCGCAACTTGAGGCCATTTCCTCTTGTTCTGTTGCTTGTTGCTAGGGAGAATAGACTGACCTCCACCTCACTACAATTTCCTTCCAGGTAGTTGTAGATTGACAGTGATAAGGTCTCCCCTGAGCCTTCTTTTCTCCAGGCTAAGTTAACTCCAGTTAGGAAGCAAGAAGTTAAGTAACTCCCCTGACCAGGTGGGTGTACCTATTAACATGTACATGTAATTAAATATACATGATAATACATACATGAAAATACATAGTTGTGTAACTAAAGTGTGTATGA
Organism: Colius striatus; assembly: GCF_028858725.1. Lineage (NCBI taxonomy): Eukaryota > Metazoa > Chordata > Aves > Coliiformes > Coliidae > Colius > Colius striatus. The sequence continues at coordinate 61,869,619 of NC_084759.1, forward strand.
TTCCTTGCCCACTTGGGTTTTAGGAAGTAGATTCTTCTTGATAGGTCCTAATTTACTCCTGGTGTTGGTGATTGTTTCCTCTACAAAGGCTTCCTTGTTTTTGTTATTAAAAAAGTGTAGTAAAATCTAGTAGGGAATCTAATTTTATGAGGGAAGGCTGCAGGAACTGGGGCTGTTCAGTCTGGAGAAGAGGAGATTGAGGGGTGATCTTACTAACGTTTGCAAATATCTAAAGGGTGGGTGTCAGGATGTTGGGACATCCCTTTTTTCTATAGTAGCTAGTAACAGGACAAGGGGTAATAGGATGAAGCTGGAACACAAAAAGTTCTACTTAAACATAAGAAAAAACTATTTCACTGTTGAGGTGAGGGAGCCCTGGCACAGGCTGCCCAGAGGGGTTGTGGACCTTCCTTCCGTGGAGGTCTTCAAGACCCACCTGGACATGTTCCTATGTGACCTGTTCTAGGTGACCCTGCTTCTGCAGGGGGGTTGAACTGGATGATCTCTAAAGGTCCCTTCCAACCCCTACCATTGTATGATTCTATGTTTCTAATGTTCCCTTGGTGCCTTCCATGACTTCCACATGTGCTTTGTGTGTAGTAACCTGGCTTCTGTGAGAGCAATCAATGATTGTGTTTCTAGGTTTCTGTTTCTTAGTCTTAACAGTTTGGGGAAAGAACTGCAGCTTTGTACGACTTTTTACCACAAGTTGAGGTATAGGTTTTACTGTTGCAGAGGGGTTTTGTATTGTGATATCACCACCTTGTGTTACTAATTGGAAATACTATTTTTTTTGGTGCTTTCTTTGAACAGATACAGGCTAATTTTGAACATCGTATGCTAATATATCAAGAAGCGAAACTGAAATTAGAGAAAAAGAAAACAGTTCTTAAAGATGAAATATCTGTGTTTATTCAGAAGAAAGCTAAGGCTGAATTACTCCAATCACAAGCATCTGTTTCTAGCCCTGTTAGTTTGAAGAGAGACAAGGACCACAAAAAGTAAGTGCTGATGCTAGTCATCAGAGGCAGCAATAAAAAATTGCAGAGATTCTTTTCTTTTCTTTTCTTTTCTTTTCTTTTCTTTTCTTTTCTTTTCTTTTCTTTTCTTTTCTTTTCTTTTCTTTTCTTTTCTTTTCTTTTCTTTTCTTTTCTTTTCTTTTCTTTTCTTTTCTTTTCTTTTCTTTTCTTTTCTTTTCTTTTCTTTTCTCCTTTCCTTTCCTTTCCTTTCCTTTCCTTTCCTTTCCTTTCCTTTCCTTTCCTTTCCTTTCCTTTCCTTTCCTTTCCTTTCCTTTCCTTTCCTTTCCTTTCCTTTCCTTTCCTTTCCTTTCCTTTCCTTTCCTTTCCTTTCCTTTCCTTTCCTTTCCTTTCCTTTCCTTTCCTTTCCTTTCCTTTCCTTTCCTTTCCTTTCCTTTCCTTTCCTTTCCTTTCCTTTCCTTTCCTTTCCTTTCCTTTCCTTTCCTTTCCTTTCCTTTCCTTTCCTTTCCTTTCCTTTCCTTTCCTTTCCTTTCCCCTTCTCTTTCTTCCATCCTTTCTTTCTTCCATCCTTTCTCCCCTTCTTTTTTACCCTTCCTTCCTTCCTTCCTTCCTTCCTTCCTTCCTTCCTTCCTTCCTTCCTTCCTTCCTTCCTTCCTTTCTCCCTTTCTTTTTTTTTTCACTCTTTCTTTCGTTTCTTTCTTTCTTGAATAAATTGTGAAATTTCAGAGATTTGTTCAAAAGTAGCCTACAAAATAACATGCCCAACATTGAATTAAATCAATTACAGTCTTCTTCTCCTCCAAAACCAGAAGTCAATTAATAATTTCCTTTCCTGATAGGTTAGAACTTTCCTGCAGGTAACATTTTATTGATTAATACCTTACTGCAATTGAAAGGAGATTTTTTTGGTATAGAGATTATTCATAACTACTAGATTATGAAAAACTTTAGAAGCTAGATGAGTGCACATATTTCCACAAATATCATCAAGACAGCTTTGACATTTTTGGAGCATATACCAGCAGCCTGCGTGTGTTTTTGCCAAAACGTGTTGCATTTCATGTAATGTTACTGAGTTCCTTTTCCTAGACAACTTTTCCTGCATTCACAGATGAAAGTGGAATTCTTGGTAACAGAAGTCAATATCTATGATGTTATGAGACTCAGTTTCAGAAAGCTTTTAGGTTTGTTTTCTCTATTTTAGCTTTATTTCATCAGAGCATGTTACAGTTCATGTGCTTGCTTTTGTTTTTCAGTTCCAGCTTTACATAATGCCAATGGTAGAAGAAACAATATTGACAATTTCTCTTGAGGAAGCAATGGTTCACAGTGTGCTTTTGGAGGTATAGAAGTTGCATTTTCCTGCTGAAGGATTTGGAAAGTGTCTCTTGTTGCTGCTACATGATGCAAAAGAATTTTGTTCTGTATACGTATACAGAACATATGGTGCAGTGATTGCTGTCATCATTGTTGTGGACTTTCTGTTATGAGTCTACCTTGATATACACTTTCCTCAACTGCCTGTGGCCAACTTGCTTTCATTTTACATGGATTGTACCAAAGAGAATGTCTCTGCCATGAACAGTTCCATTCACAAAGTGAGTGCTGTAGCAGAAAAGTATTCAGTCATTCAGTTATATCCCCTATAACCTCTCTAAAAGAGTTAGTTTCATATGATATGGTGTATCAGTCTACTAAATATTAATTAATACAACTACTGATGTAATCCAACCATTTACCGATTTTGTTTATAGGGTTTTATGTATAAGCACTGTCCTAAATTTCAGATATGAGCTTTATAATCAAATTTTATTGAGATATTTTTGCAGTGCTGTACTGTTGCATGACAGTTTATCTGACATTACTAACTTAATATGGACAGTACCAATAACTTTTTGATGCTTATGACTGTGGTGTTCAGTTACAGCAAGGCTGAACTTTGCAAAAAGTATTAACCAAAGAGCTTCAGTTAAAAGAAGTTTAGAATGATTCTTATATTTTCAGTAGCCATGAAAACTAATGTGAAACTATAAGAAGTGCAACTCTTTGAAAATGAAATACTAACTTGATAGAAATAAAATACATTGATTTTGTTTAAGTGTTTCTGTTGTTCTGCTTCTTCTCCCTCTCATGTTATTAAAAACAAGGAGTAAGAGTTCACATTAATCTGAAAAGTGGAAATGTTTTGCATCTGTTTTAAATGTATTAAGTCATTTATTGATTGGAAAGAAATAGGCAATTTGCTCATACCGTGGCAGAAATGCAATATGACTTGTGATATGCTTATCATATAGCAACCATACTTTACCATAGACTGTCTCAGGTTGGAAAGGACCCATAAGGATCCTCAAATTCAACTCCCTGCTCCTGGCAGGACTACCTAAAACTAAACCATATGTCTAAGAGCATCATCCAGATGCTCCTTGAACTCTGACAAGCTTGAGCCTGAGACCACTGCCCTGTGCATCCATTTCCAGTAGTTAACCTCACCTTCCATTTTACTCACACAGTGATGCATAACATATGAGATTGTTTTACTTCAGTTCCTTAGCAATGGGAAAGAATAAGTGTTAAGACCCTTAATTGACCAGGAAAGGGTCAAACTGGTAATTCAATCAGTTCCACAGGCACAGAAGGCTGTAATATAGGAGGGAAGGGTTAAGAGGAGGCACCCGTTTAGCCCAAAGAACAAGAGAAGAAAATATATCAAGGACAGGCCATTGCTGTCTGATTGCTCCTTCCTCAGCAAAATGAAGCTGGATGAAAGACTGTATTTTTGGTTTGGCTGTTTGATTACAGACAAGGGATAGGCCTTCTTTAAAGGAGGTAACAGCCAAATGGAAAAACCAAATCATTTTTGAACTGAGCAGTAGATTTGGAAGTGTTATCAAGTGATCAAGTGATCTTGAACAGAATGTAATTACAGTTGAGTGATGTGTACTGTCAGCACTCAGTTATCCCTGCCTGGGTTATCCCAGCCAAGGATGTTAATTAGCACAGCTCTTCAGAACTGCATCAAAAGACAGATTTAGCTGTCTACAGTGCAGCCACTTTGCTGAGGACGAAACCTGAGATGGTTAAATACTGTTTGACCTACATAGCTCTGTGCCTGACTAGTACTAGAGGATGTGATAGCAGAAAAACATGAATAATACCACATGTCTTGGTCAGAATGGATTTATGTTCAGTTGCATGGGTTTACCCTGCAGGACTTGGCAGCAGAATAAAACCAGTGCTGGCACCTCTGTAGGTCTTTGGAACAGGTGACAACTGAAAGCAGTTTGTTCAGTTGTAGCACAGAATGAAGAAGCCGGTGGCTTTGATTTTGGGTTTGGTTTTTTATTTCCTAATATTCATTAAGTCATAAGAATGAGGAATTCCATAGTTGTTTTGTTTAAGGATGCCTAAAGATGAGATATCGGCTAAGGGCACAAGTGGACATCACAGCCTGACAATCAAGCACAGTTCAGAGAATTACAAAGCAACAATGAATTCTCCTGGAAGTGGAGAATTAATAGTAGTAGTAAAGAAAAACATGTATGCCTTATTGAAGTTTTACCTTAGTTATGTGCTTTTTAACTGAACACTTCAGAGAGGTTTGTTCTGCAGATGAAAGGGTTTCAGGATCATTTATGTAAAGTCTCTTTATTACTATGGTCCCTTCTGCAATGCTACTGGGAGATTATTTACAGCTGTCTGAAGCCCCTACCTTTTTGGATCCTTTCCTTGGGACACTTTTAATATACATTTTGTATATTTCTTTTTAACTGTTTTTAATTACTTTGCCACAAGAAGATACAACCAGGATGCAGAAGCGGTTTTATCTTAAATCTCCTACTACTAACATAATGTCATTGTCTCCATATTTGGCCTCAGAACCATAGTTAGATTTGCATTGTGAAAGCAGGTGGAGAATATACTCAACTTCAAAACTTAAGAATATATGGACATTAGAAGAAAGCACAGGCAACATGGGAGGACTAAAGCTATGCTCTTCATCACTGTAGGGAGAAAATCCATGTAGCCAAAGCTCAATTATGGCTCAAGCTGGCCAGCACTGTGAAAGACAACAGAAAGAGCTTTTTAAAATATGTTAACAGCAAAAGGAGGATCAGAGATAACATTGATCCATTGCTTCATTGAGGCTGGTCACCTCACAAGTAGAGTCAAAGCAGAGATGTTTAATGCCTTTTCTGCCTCTGTCTTTGACACTGATAGGCTCTGGTAACCTTGGAGTCCTGTGTGAAAGATCGTGACTAAGGGGTGGATAAGCTCCTATCTGACCTTGAACTTGTTCACAACTTGATGCTCTAGCTGGATTTGCATAAATCTCTGTGGTCAGATGGGATTTATCCCAGGAGACTGAAAGAGCTGGCCAATGTTATTGCAGGACTTCTCTCCATTATTTTTCAATGATCTTGGGAGTCTGGAGAGGTCACAGCCAACTAGAAGCTCACAAATGTCCCAGTTTTCATGAAGGGCAAGAAGAAATGTGTTGGTAATTACAGGCTTTTTAATCTCACTTCAGTGCTGGGTAAAATTAGGGAGGTTATTCTTGGAGCTCTCGATCTTGAGAAGCACTTGAGAGAAGGTGCAATCATTGGTCACAGCCAGCAATTTCATGAGGTGGAGGTCCTGCTCAAGTAACTAAGACTTAAGACTAAGAAAGGATCTCATTAACACTGAAAAGTACCTAAAGGATGGACGTCAGGAGGATGGTCAGCACTTTTTTCTGTTGTCCCCAGTGACAGGGGTAATGAACACAAACTGGAACACTAAAAGTTCCACTTAAACACAAGGAAAAACCTTGTGAGGATGAAGGAGCCCTGGCACAGGCTGCCCAGGGAGGATGTGGAATCTCCTCTGGAGGTTTTCAAAACCTGCCTGGACACGTTCCTGTGTGACCTGATAGAGGTGAACTTGCTTTAGTAGAGTGATTGGACTGGGTGATCTGAGAGTAACAGTAAATGGGGTTTCACCAGGCTGGTGGCCAGTTACCAGTGGGGTTTTCCAGGGCTCAGTTTTAGGGCCAACACTCTTCCATGTTTTTATAACTGATCTGGATGCAGGAATTGAATGTACATTAAATTTGCCAATGATACTAAATTAGGAGGAGCTGTGGACTCCAAGGGTAGAGAAGCCTTGCATAAAGATCTAGATAGACTAGAGAGCTGGGCAATCAGCGACTGCATGAAATTTGATAAAAGCGACAGCTGGATTCTCTGCCTGAGATGGGGTAATCCTGGTTGTATGTACAAAGTGGGAGATGAGAGGCTGGAGAGCAGCTCTGTGAAAGGAGATTTGGGGCTTTGAGTGGATGGCAAGTTGAGTATGAGTCAACAGTGTGTCCTGGCAGCCAAAAGGACCAACTGTGTCCTGCGGTGCATCCAGCACAGCATAGCTGGCTGTTTGAGGGAGATGATTGTCCTACTCTACACCTCACTGGTGCAGCCTCAGCTCAAGCACTGTGGGCAATTGAGCACCTCAGTATAAGACCAGGTCAGCAAGATGGTGAAAGGCCTTGAGGGCCAGATTTGGAAGGAGTGGCTGAGATCACTTGGGTTTGTTCAGCTTGGAGAGGAGAAGGCTGAGAGGTGCCCTCGTCACAATCTTACACCTTCCTCAATATGGGCAGTGGAGGAGGAGATGCTGATCTCCTCTCTCTAGTAACCAGCAACAGAACGTGAAGAAGTGGAATGAAGCTGCATCAGGGGAAGTTCAGGTTGGACATTAGGAAAAGGTTCTTCACAGAGAGGTCACTGGAACAGGTTCTGCTGTTCAAAGAGCATCTGAATGATGCTCTTAGTCATATGGCTTAGGTTTAGGTAGTCCTGCCAGGGGCAGACAGCTGGACTCTGATCCTTATGGGTCCCTTTGAACTTGAGTTACTTTGTGATTCTATGATTTTAACTTACGGTAACATGAGCTTCCTCTGTAACAGAAACAACAATATCTCTATATAGAAAGGGAAATAAAAGAGAAATTACTGACTTTTCAAGGCCTTTATGGAGACTCATGTAACTAGATGATCTTTCGAGGTCCCTTCCAACCCTTAAGACTCTATGATTCTGTAACAAGTAGTTTAGTGTCATTCATGGGTAAATTACCTAACTGGAATTTTATAAGGTACTGAGGCATCTACCTCTCCTTGTTTTCTTTGCTAAATATAATTTTAAAAGTCCAGACCTTAGCCTCAAGGCAGCAAACCACTGATAGGTAGATATAGATACCTGCAGGATTTTAAACCAGAAAAACGGCTTCAAGAGAATTTTCACTAGGGTGCGCTCGAAGAACATGACTTTCGCTTTTGGGAAAAGGATTCTAGCACTGAGCATCTGCGTCACTGGTCCTGAGCAAATGCCGCTGGTTGAACGCGCTTTTATCAGGAGGAGTGGAGTGGGTGATCTCCGGGGGCTCCTTCCAGCATCAGTGGTTCTGTAATTCTGTAACATGTAGCCTGAGCAATTTTATTTGTTTTTGCACAGAAGAGAATATGAACTTATTTTCTGTAGGAAACAAAGCTATGAGCACAGGAGACAGTGTAAAATCAAGTGCAAAGAGCACTCTGAGCTCGTGGTTGGTTATATCTGCTAGGATATTCAAATACTGAAATCAGCCTTTATAATTTGAAAACTTAAAGAGTGGAAATGCATCTTATTCTGATCCAAAATGTTTTTAAAAGACTCCCCATAAATGTGTGATGAAAGGAGCATATTTTTCTTGTTGGGAAGTACTATTGAGATGCATTGTGGTGGTTTCTGGGTAATCATCCTGTGAGCCTTCAACTTTCTGCAAAATAGAGCTCCTTCTCAGAGAAGAGTCTAGGTGCAGCTGGATCCAGACTTAGTCCTAGGCTTGGTCAGCAGCTTTTGTCTAATGAAAGTAACACAAAGAGTAGAGAAAGCCTCCCGTTGAAATGAGTGATTCTGAATCTTACACAACTTTGAGATGGCAGCAATTCTTAAGATTTATTAACTCTATTACAGTAAATCATAACATTAAGCTATGTGATTTTAACAGTGCTTAATCATAAGCCATTTATCAGAGTGATTTAATACAATTTTCTACGGTCAACATGGTGATTTAGTTAAAGATTCAGAAATAGCAGAGTTCATGCAAGACATGACAAAACTCTCAATCAAATCACATCCACGGAAACACATACAGAGATGGAGGTTAACCTATGAAAGAGACTTTTCTCTTTGTATGCTATAATAAATTATTGGTACCAAATATTCTTGAAAACCTTGTGAAATCTAATTATAGTGAATTACTCACTGTTCACCTTCATCAGCATTTGTCAGCAAATCTTCTTTGTCGGTATCTATCAGCAGATGATCTCAGAAATTCTTGCAAAATCTGCCCTGAAAGGTGTCCCAGCTCAGGGGGAGATACTGGGTCACAGCCTGCTGCAATCCCAGAGAGCTCAAAGGGTCTCACTGAGGATCACTGCTTAAAGGATCATGAGATGATTGACTTTGGTCAGTAGTTTCTTTTCATTTTGCTCACGATTCTTGTCAGGCAATTCTTGCACCTTCCAGTGCAAGTGGGCCAAATCATTGTCTGAAAGGTGAGAAAGCTAATTTCAAGTCCTTGCTCCAAGTCAGGCAGAGCAAGGGGCTGGATTTTAAACTCTTCACGCTCTGAAATAATTTGTGAATGTATTTCCCATAGTTTCTTGCAAGCTTTCTCAGGTTTCAGAATGATGGTGCTCTTTGGGAGGGCAGGTGTGAAAGATCTGGAGTCACCAGGAGGGAAAAAAAGGAGAAAACTGAAGCTTTTAACAAAATTCTTCCCAAACTTGACTTTCTGGGAAGGCAGCACTCTGGCCCTGGGAGCTGGTGGTTGCCAGGGAGCCCTTTGTGGACTCCTGCTTTGATCTGACCTCAGGCTTATCCCTGAACTCAGTGGTCCAACTTTTGTGGGGGCTGAGGTAGCTTCTAACCAAATGGATAGTATCTGGGCACAAACTGCTTTCCAGTTGAGAAGACAAAGACTTAGTTAATACTTAAGTAGCTGTTGAGGAGACTATCTGACTGGTGGCATCCTGTGACAGTGGTATGACTGCTCCAGACACTGCTAACAGGTGAGGCAGGGAGGAAAGGTTCAAAACCCTCATAAATCTCTCTCTCATAAATCTGTGCTGGGCTGATCTATTTCTAGCCTGGCTTCTCTACCTGGAAAAAATCTTTAGGGTAAACAAGAAATGTACCAAGACTCCTTGGGATGTTGCAGTTCAGTGAGAAGAATTTTAAAGATTACCAGCAATGCTGATGCTCTGTTTCATTACTTTAAAAAGAAAGTAGGAAAATCCAAGGCTGCATTGTGTTTGTTTTGATGTCACAGAATGACAGAGTCACCAAATGGTAGGGGGTTGGAAGAGACCTCGAGAGATCACACAGTCCAACCCCCTGCTAAAGCAGATTCACCTCGATTAGGTCACACAGGAACATGTCCAAATGAGTTTGGAAACCTCCAGAGCAGGAGTCTTCACATTCTCCCTGGGCAGCCTGTGCCAGGGCTCCCTCACCCTCACAGGAAAGGGGTTTTTCCTCGTGTTTAAGAGGAACTTTTTATGTTCCAGTTTATGTCCAGGGAATTACTGTCCTAATATTCTGGTGGGGTTGGAAATGGCTCAGGTTATGAAGCCATTCACTGAAAATATGATCACTGGAGCTAGAGTTCATAATAACCTGAGGACACTGCTGACAATATTCCTGATAAGTGAAAATATGGTAGATGGAACAGCAAATTTCCCCAGTAGGGGCTTGTGTGCCAGTAGTATGTTTTGAAAACATGATGCTTTGCCTATGAGGTGAGGAGTGATCCTTGAGTTTTACTGGCTAACATAATGGAATTTGTATGTTGGCAGATCTTATTGGATCAATAAGTAAAGACGCCACATTGCAAGCTGTGAATTAACAATTGTTGCAAGCAGTTGGCTGAGGTTGCTGTCGCTATGAGTATGAAAATAATGGAATTACAGCCTAGTATACTCATTTTTAAAGGCCATGTTTGGAAATTCGCCTGGATGGGGTGTTTAAAAAACTCCATACAATCCTATGTGCTTTTAAGAAATGATTGGCAGCTTTTAAATGTTATAATATACGATAATATAAATGTCATTCCTTGGGACATAATACCTGAAACAGTAGATTCCCTGCCCTCTAACAGAAAGACAAAACCTCCGTGCAGTAGCATTGACTTCGGTTTTTGGGACCTGTCTTGGTATGAAATGAAGTTAAAAAATACTAAAAAAGACATGCAGCCCATCCAAAACTCTGCAGAGGAATTTACAGGTATGTGTACTTTCAAATAAATGAGTTTTACCCTGTCCAATATAAAGTCAAGTTTTAAACAGAAAGACTACAGAATTATCCCTAATCTTGTAACTATGTCAAATGTAAAAGAAAAACAAATTGAGGTGTCCTCGGGTTGTGTATTTCCAGTGTCATCCTTAGTCCAATCACCTTCAATAAGTGAAACCGAGTTAATGACTTAAAGTTACCAAAAACTTTCTTTGGGTAAAACATTGTGATGAAGGTGTTCAGAAAAAAAAAAATAAACATGAGACCAAGGACTTCTGGTTTTTTTGAAGGACGAGATCTGTTGGCAGGAAACACCATTTTTAAAGCTTTTTGCCAGCAATGTGCCCTCGTGGCCAAGAAGGCCAATGGCATCCCAGGATGCATCAAGAAGAGTGTGGCCAGCAGCTCAAGGGAGGTTCTTCTCCCTCTCTACTCTGCCCTGGTGAGGCCTCATCTGGAGTCCTGTGTCCAGTTCTGGGCTCCTCAGCTCAAGAGGGACAGAGAACTTCTAGAGAGAGGCCAGCGCAGGGCCACCAAGATGATCAGGGGACTGGAACATCTTCCTTATGAGGAAAGGCTGTGGGAACTGGGGCTGTTTAGTCTGGAGAAGAGGAGACTGAGGGGAGATCTTATTAACATTTATAAATATCTAAAGGGTGGGTGTCAAGAGGCTGGGACATCCCTTTTTTCTATAGTAGCTAGCAACAGGACAAGGGGTAATGGGATGAAGCTGGAACACAAAAAGTTCCACTTAAATATAAGAAAAAACTATTTCACTGTTGAGGTGAGGGAGCCCTGGCACAGGCTGCCCAGAGGGGTTGTGGAGTCTCCTTCCTTGGAGGTCTTCATGACCTGCCTGGACATGTTCCTATGTGACCTGATCTAGGTGAACCTGCTTCTGCAGGAGGGTTGGACTGGATGATCTCTAAAGGTCCCTTCCAACCCCTACCATTCTATGATTCTATGATTCTATGATTCTAAAGACTGTTATGATTGTCTTGGAAATGTGTTTGGGTTTTTTTTGAAATTGGGAAGGAAAGATATGTTGTAGTTGCTGTCAATCTGGGTTTCTCAGGATCTTCTTTTTAGTACTTTTGTTGTTGTTGTTTATTTTGTTGTTATTTTATCTTTCTTTATTTTAAGGCATGTTTTAGTCTAGTTTATGGAGGCTGCCAGTGAGGGGTGCTAAATAACCATCCTGGTAAAGCTGCAGCTCCTGGAGCTATGACCTGCTGTGAGTCTGAAATTATGTTTAAGCATAAAAACAAATCCCCAGGCAACGGAAAGCTGTGAAAGCCTCACTTTATAAAGCCAAAATGAAGAGACTGTCAGGATTTTACTTCTCAGAAGTAAACCAGGACGGAAGATCCTTGTGTAGTTTAATGTTACAAAATCACAGAATCGCAGAATCTTAGGGGTTGGAAGGGACCTCAAGAGATCATCTAGTTCACCCCCCCTGCTAGAGCAGGACCACCTAGAGTAGATCACACAGATGTCCATGAGAGTGCAGTCACAGGAAGGATTCAGCAGCATGAGTTGCAACAAGCTTTCTGGTGTGGATGAGGTCTTTGGTGTGAGTAACCTGGGGCAGAGAGTTGAGCTGCCAGGGTGAGCATGGCATGGTAGTAGTGAAAGTCTTCACCTTCCCAAGGTGAGAAGCTTCATACAGTATATTTTAAAGCTTAGGTGTGGGAAAGGAAGACTTGACAAGACTTGTGTGTTCTTATTTGCCAAATATATGAGAGATTCTTTTGGTTTCTACCAGTTTAACAGTGTATTTTCTCGTTATGCACATTATATTCTTTTAGTTCTTGGTGAAACAGTATATCCCCCCTCTTTCATGTTAGCAGCTTGCTCACCACATCTTCTGGAAAAGGTTCTCAGCCTTCAAGCTGAAAAAGCACATTACTCAAGTACAAAAGAATGCTCTTTGGTAATATACTCAGTGGTTTACATCCCAAAAATACACTTCAAAGTAAAAACCGCACAGCTGATGTCCCCAGCCTGACATTGGATCTCGAGGGCAGTGGGCTCTGTCAGGGCCTATGCAAGTGCTCACTCCTTCCCCATGTGATGCTCTGTAGTCTCAGGATGGTTTTGGAAGGAGTTCAAAGTAGAGATTAAAGGTGAAGATGTAACCAGGTAAAATAACAGAAAATTCCTTTTTTAAAAGAAAGAAATCCCTTCTTGGATTTCTGATGTGACTTGTTGGAGGGAGTGATGTCTGGGAGAACAGGCTGGGAGCAGTGCTGTTGCTGCAAGTGGAAGCGACAGTAGAAGAAAAAACTCCTTCACCAGCTGTAAATCAGCAGTGATGGAAAGATTATTTTCTCTTTCTGTCAGAGACAAAGAGAGTAATTCAGTCCTGGGTCCTACAGGTCCCTGAAGAGAAAACCTTTTCTTCTCCTTTATGAACAAAACCCAACGAAATAAAACTTGTAATTTCATTTCATTCTGTACAAATTGCTCATTTGGGCACAATGAAACATTTTATTCTCAGACATGAGTGGGTCAGCGTGGCCTCAACACTCATCTGCCATGGGAGGTTTGTCCTTCAAGCTGCCAGAGAGGATTTGCTCTGGGCTCCTGTGCTAACGCCTTGGGCATCCTAATAATGCTCTGAGATAGACAGCATCCCAGTAACAGTCCTTACAACTGGGCTAAGAACCAAGGGATGCTGCTCATACCAAATGGTCTGACTTCAGCTGGTGGGCAAGAGGATGGTCGATGGCTGGAGGTTTATCCTCTGGAGTCTGATGGGGCAGGTCTGTGTTCACTCAGAAAGAAAGGAGGACTGTCATGAGCTCTTGCCATCCAGGTAAATGCCCCAATTGCTCAGTTGGTGGTAGCAGGGAAGGGGCTGCTACCTTGGGGCTAGTTTTAAAATAATTTGGGAATGAAAACCAAGCCTTTTGACTAAGAGTAAGGATAATCTCCAACTCTGTCTCCTCATCTGCTGGTTTCTATTCAGGGCTGATGCTCAGCACCGGCTTGCTTTTTCTTTCTGTCCCTATCCATGGTTTTATATGTAGGTCTGATCCCCTTGCCCTGATGCCTGCAGACTGCCTACAGTGAGGTAGGCAGCCGTACAATTTACCCTGGAGGGATGTGGCTCTTCCCTGGGAATGCAGCACGTGGAGAAAGCTGGTTAACTGCAACTGCTGGTTTTGTTCATGCAGTGCAAATGTTGCATGGCCAACAAGTAACTTTTGCCATCCTTTTGCAAAAGGTTTGAACGTAGGGGTTTGCTGGGAGCTGCTTGAGAGGGTTAAGAAATACCCAGAGGAAGGCAGCAAGAGTGAGGAACCTCTGCAATGTAGGAGACACCTTCCCAGTGGCATTTGGCTGTGATGGAGCTGCCTGTAGCCCCCTGCCCTGGGGCCTGAGCTTGAGGGCAGCCACTCATCTTCCATGGTTCTCAGCAAGGCAGGAGCTCTCACGCTGGGGCAGGGAGGGAGTTCTGCATCCTTCTCCATCTCCCCTCTTACAGACTCTTAAAGGTCTCTTCCAGGCAAAATGAGTCTATGATTCTATGAAAAGTAAATAAGGATCTCAACATCCTTAAAACTGCAATATGACCCTGTACTTTTAGTACTGCGTAATTCCTGCTGAGAAAAGCTGTGCTCTTCCAAGGCTACTGTTTGCATTCTCACACATGCACACCCTCATTCTTCTCTTGCTCGCAGACTTATTTTAGCCCTTGCTTTCTGAGTACCTCCTTCGTGAAAATTTGGTGGGTTTGATTATTTTCCCCAGGCATATTGGCTTCTCCAGGTTAAACATCACAGTTATACTTTGTCTCTACAGGATTTGTAAACTTTTCAGGTCTTGTTCTGGCTCCTCACTTGTGACTGTAACACCTCCCACCTCTGTATCAGCTCCAAATGCACCATGCTCTTTTCTATAAAGACTATTAAGAAGACACCAGCTTGACATCAGCTTGGATCTCTGTCAAGACGTGTACTCTCAACTAGACTTCTGCTGTACTCCCTGAAGAAATGGAGCTGTGACAATTTGTCGGGTGCCTTGCCTCACAGCCAAGGATGTGTGGTCATGCCCTGTGCTCTTGCCTTTGAGCACAGGACAACCAGCTCTGCTGTGAACAACTGGATGGTCACTCAGGCTGGACCTGTCAGTGCATGACTGGTGTTTAAAGCCAGATTAGCCCCGATGGACTCGTGAGGAGTGTGGGGATCTCCAGCCCTTCCTGTCCAAGCCTGAAGGTCTGATGTGATGGGAAGAAAACTCTACTGGAGCTGTTGTTATCAGAGAGAACTTTTAGCCTTTACAGAATCACAGAGTCACAGAATGGTAGGGGTTGGAAGGGACTCCTAGACATCATCTAGTCCAGCTCTCTGCTAGATCAGGTCACACAGGAACATGTCATGGTGAGTTTTGAAGACCTCCAGAGCAGGAGACTCCACAGCCTCCCTGGGCAGCCTGTGCCAGGGCTCCCTCACCTGAACAGTGAAATAGTTTTTCCTTGTGTTTTAGCAGAAATTTTTGTGTTCCAGCTTTTGTCCATTACGGGTGCTTAGAGGTTACATACTAGCAGTACAACAGTGTGTATTTTTAGTGGCATGACAGCAGCCTGGTGATGAATATTTATCAGGAAGACTCTGTGTTGAATGTAACAGTGGAAGGCACTGTAGTTTGAAGGAGGGGAGACCCAGCGGTCCTGAACATGGGACTTGAACCTGCTTCTCTGCTCTTCCCTGACATTCTCATGGGAATCACCTCTGCCTGTCCTTGTTTATCTCTGAAACGAGGATGGTATTTCTCTGTGGCCAGGAGAGTTGGAGAATAACCACTCTGGCCTTAAAATGAGCAGCTCTCAAAGACTCAAATTTTGTCATTTTGTAAGACAGGAGATGGGCATGGGAATTGCTGCCTCAGGAGTAGGACTCACTTTAGGCTTGCACAAAAATCGAGCAGGAGATAAAAGCCAGGGCTGTGGGCAATTATGTGGGTGAATCTGTGCACACTCATCCGTGCTGCAGCTCTTTACTTGAGAGGTAAAGCACGTCTTGCTGGATGCATAAAGTATGATAATTCCCTAAATGGCAGATTAGAGCAGGAAGAGTGCTCATTTAGTGTTATTCTACCCTTATATTTTCACAAGGGCTGAGTAAATATATTAGCAGCCAGGAGCTCTTTTGTGCTCACTGCTGATGGATGTACTTGTCCACTTTGTGTCTGGTGGCTTCAGAAGGATGAGGGCAGGTATTTAGTTTCAGGGGCCACAAGGGATGCTGGACAGAAGTGGGCTAGGGTGGATTGGGAGCTCTCTCAAGAGGGAGAAGAGCAGCAAACATCTGCATATTGCTTCTGCTCCCCTGGGTGTTAGTGCCAGGGGAAATTTGTCACTACTGTGGTCAGGCAGCCGTATCAATGACTGTCCTAAGGGAGAAATAAGAGAGTCCCATCACATACCACTGGGGCCATGCATTTCTATTTGTCCTTCCTGGGATTTTTTGCTCTGCTCTGCAATGTGCTTCTCTTTTCCTTCCTCTTTGCTCTACCTCATAGCTTTGCTGCAAGCTTTCTGTTACTGGATGAGGCTGTCTCAAGAAGTTTAAGGAAGGACTTGATGCTGCTGGTCATGAGCAACTTGGCCAAGAGAAGCCACAGCAAAAGGAGGTGAAATAAACCCCAAGTCTTGGTGGCTTGAGGGTGGCTGCATGGATTGCTGGGTCTAAGATCTATTTGTGAAGGACCACAGACCCAAGATGCTGCGGTGAGGGGGAAAGCAGAAATGCTCCTGGAGACCTGCCACAGCACTGTTTTGATTCTCTGGCTATGGGGATGAGGAAGAATAAAAGCTGTGAGTGTGGGGGAATGTTAACCCTCATTGTAGATTGCAGAAGGCAAAGAGGACAGAGGATACCCCTCCATCAGCCAGACTCACATCCCCACCAAAGATCTGTATCACTAAATAAACCCATGTTTTTTCTTCATTTGCTAGGAGTTCCTGATGTGTCCTACTTCTCCACCATCAGCTTTTTTCTTCCTCTCATTCAGCTTTGCCACCTGGGCTTGTGATCTTGTGGTAGCCAGTGTGTTGGCTGTGACAACCTGACCACCCTGTTGCCCTTGGGCTGGAGCTGGACTCCTATGGAGCACCCCCTGGATACTGGAATGGCCCCTGCCAGCCCTGCAGCTGACCCTCTTCCCCAGGTCCTGCCCAGCCTGGAGAGTGAACACACAAAGAGTCACAAGCATGGAGTGACCTCGACAGTGTCACAGGGGTGCCAGGGATGGATTTGTCAGCAGAACTGCTGATCTGAGCTCTTGTCCGTCTCTCTGAGTTGAAAACACTTTACAAATGCTTGAGAAAAGGAGAAAAGAAGGGTGAGAAGAAATAAATTTTAGACATTTAAAAAAAAACCCCAAACCCAAAACCTATCTAGAACTAGGTTGCAAAACACATTTGGTTAAAAGTGTAAGAAATACTTTAAGAAATGCAAGTCAGTATTGTAGCAGATTAACTTCTGAAAACCCAAGGTAAAAACTGAGTTATGCTTGTTAGGATACAATGGAGATTTAAGTGAGACATTAAAGAGATGTGTTCTGAGTAATATATTGGATTTGCTGCAATTTTATGGTCAGGCCTGGCACTGTGCCTTCTTTCACTCTGCTACTGCATCACATGAGCACTCGATGTCGTCAGCAGAAGGAAAGGAGCAGGCACCAGGGTGGGTTTTTAAATCCATATTATCACAGTTTGGCCCAAGGAATGGCGATGGCTTAATGCAGCTAAAATAAAGGCTGGAACCAATCTAAGTAGAAAACAGGCAGTTTTTACATCTACAGATCACTATAGGCATTGCTTCCCAGCACCCCAGAAGCAGAGCAGTGTTTAAATTACAACGGTGTGCTTGGTGAAGGTGGAAGTTTTAGACTCGTTACAGAGGTCTTTTTGTGCTGCACTGCTCTTAAAACCACAATTTTAGGGTCCCCTCAGTTCAATTATGGATGTGCTCAAGCCACGAGGAAAGCCCGTGCCACCACGTTGCCCCCTCCATATGATGACAGAGGGACGCGGCGCGAAAACAAAGGGAAACCCTAATCCGTGTCAAGCCATAATGAAACTAAATTTTGCCTTAACTGTGTTCAGTTCTTCTGCCATCGCTGTTGAATGCCAGAGGCTTTTTTTCCTAATTGAAAATGATAGCTCCCTGGGTGCCGGGGAGTCATGTGGCAACCTTTTATTGCCGGGCGGATTATGTACCCTCTATATTTCACACAGCGCCTGGAGAAATGCGGCAGATTTTATTGATATGAGGGACAGTCCCTCATTGAGGGCTTTTTTCTATCTCTTCCTCTCACTCTCTCATGCCTGCGTTCTCGGTGCAGCTCATTTCCAATTTTATTAACGTCTGGGAGGGTTTTAGTTCAAAAAAATTAACAGAGAGCTCAGGAAGAAAAAATCCCCAGTGCTTGGATTACAGGGATGTGCATGTGTAGGCTTCCACTATTTTAGTCAAGGAAAATCTGAGTGAAAAAAAAAAACCAACAAAATAAAATCTCCTGAATTTGTTTTACTATGAAAAAGTCAAAGATGAAAATTCATCTGTCCTCAAAAAAGATTAATTTAGTCTATCAAGACAAGGAGATTAATGAAAGTGCAAATCCTAATATAGTTTAGAAACCAAGTCAGCTTTCAAAAACAAGATAAGGGTAATGACAAAATAAATCACTTTGTCACCATTTAGCAAGAGTGGTTCATGACTCAGGAGGTACTGGGCAGGTGTCCCTTTCCGAGGGGCAGCCATACCCCAGTGAGGATGGGCCAGCAGTTCCTTCCTGTCACCCACCGAGGCTGCCTCCTTGCATCCCACCAGGGCTGTGCCAGGCAGGGGGATGCAGCCCTGAGCATCACTGGCCATGTGCAGCGGGGCTGGGGGACAAACCTGCACCATTGCAGCCTCACTGGCACTGAAATCAGCAGGATGCTGCCCTAGGGAGTTTCCAGAGTGCAAGAGGCTCAAGTTGCACCAGGGGAGGTTTAGATTGGAGATTAAGAAGAACTTTTTCACTGAGAGAGTTGTTAGACCTTGGCACAGGCTGCCCAGGGAGGTGGGGGGAGTCATCATCCCTGTAGATATTTAAAAGACACAAAGATGAGATGCCGAGGAGATGTAAGGACATGGTTTAGTGATGGGCTTGGCAGTGTGAGGTTAGTGGTTGGACTCGATGATCTTAAAGGTCTCTTCCAGCCAAAACGGTTCTGTGAGTCTTTGAATTTGCTTTACCCACTGCTGAAACAGCATCATTTTTTGCATGATAGAAGTTGCACTGCATCTGCATGAACCTGAAGTAGTTGACGAGAAAATGGGATGACTTGGGTAGCTCCTCCTCAAGCTACAGCCACCCTAAGGGTGGCCCTCACCTGCACCCCACCCCACAGCCTGGGAAGGGCTTGGACATCTGAACATTTAGCTGTCATAATTTTGGACTGACCCTCCACCAAGAATCAACTTGTTTAACACCAGAAAGTCTCCAGCAAGAGCTGAGCTTGACTACTGGCTGCATCTGGGCTTGTAGGTATCGGGAGACATCTGACCCTACACCTCTCGGGGAATCTCAAATGCACCACACCCCACTACTACCCAAGCAGGCATAGGAAGGGAGTGGGAGAGAAAAGGCCATGTTATCAATAAAAGAGCCCCACCTGAGCATTCCTGAGAGCTGGGCTGAAGTGCTCTGGGCAACTCCAGAAAAACTCAGGCAACTCAGGCAAATTCTGCCTGGATGGATTCCTGTGTGACGTGATCTAGGTCGACCTGCTTTGGCAGGGAGGTTGGAACAGATGATCTTTAAAGGTCCCTTCCAACCCCTACCATTCTGTGATTCTGTGCTTCTATGAACTCCAGCCACTTCTACTGATTCTGAAGCTCAGGCATTGCCTGCCAATGCTGCAGAGACGGTGGGAGATGCTGCCCCACCAGCCAACCCAGCGTCCGGCAGTGTGGCATTGCTTCAGGCACCAGCTATTATGGAGGTGGTGATTCTCCACATCCCTGGGACAACCTCCTGGGCTGCTGGGCCCACTCTCAACACAGGGGTTGAGCCCCAGGACAGGGGATGCAGAGGCTGGAAGATGTCTCGGGCACTTGCTATCTTTCTCTGCTTCATATAAATAACCAAATGCTCGCTGGAGAAGCAACTGGCAACCTGATCCTCCTCAGGCCCCAGTTACCCTCCCTCACTTCCTCACACACTCTCTCTCTCACCTAATTAATATTTATTTAGACAAAATGAAGCAATGCTTTTAACAAATTGTCCTGGGCAAAATTTATCATTAATTAGTATGTGTTTCCAAAGCACTCTACTGTCCTCTGCTCAGGGTAAATGGATGGACATGCAGTATTGCAGAAGCTCTTCATATTAAGCCATGGGAAATGCTCAAGAATACATTTTTCTGCCTTTAAATCTGAAAGAACTTTGCCCTATAAAATGAAGGGCTCTTCTGTGAGGACTGGAGAGTTGAAGGAAGGAGGATTTAATATTTTGCTTAAATTTCCTTTTAAAGTGCCTGTTCCAGAGTCCTCTGACTTTAATAGAAAGTTTGGGCATTGGATCATTTTTCGAATGAATCCTGCTGCTGTATCTCCAAACTGGGGGGGGAGGTCACCAGAGATCCAGAAAGTTGCCATGCCCTTCAGGTAAGGGAGTCAGTTGCAGCCCAGGGAGGCTCAGGGTAGCTTCCTTCAAGTTCCTAGTGTTACTTTACAGCTGACTTCTGAAACCCTTGCAGTGCAACCCTGGCAGCCCTGGTCCAGCTTATATAGCATCAATTGGAATGGCACCAGAGTAGCTCAGCAAGAATACTTGGCCTTTTTAGGGGCTGGAACTAAAGTAGTGATGGTGATATTTATAAATATATCTGTATTATATGTGTGTATATATATATTTATCAGAGTAGTGAAGGCAAGATCTGTTGGTTTTGACTTGCAGTGACAGTTGCAGTTTGCTACTGGCAGGAGCGATAACCACCATCAATTCCCTGCTCAGAAGAGCTGCAGGTTAGCAGCCATGTCATCAAAGCCTTTTGAAAATCACCTGCCGCATTTTCTAGCAGGAGTAAGTTAAACAGGTGCTCATTAATTGGCCAAATTTGTGGAAGAGTCCTTAGTTGTCCTTCTCCTATGATGCGATGAGTCTCTTTCAAAGGATACCTTGGCTGGTCCCTGAAGGTTTCGGTCACAGGACCTGAGCTGGTGGGTGAAACCAAAATCCTGTCTGCCTCCTGAATAGAGGGCAGAGCCCTCCTACATGGGGCTA
Organism: Colius striatus; assembly: GCF_028858725.1. Lineage (NCBI taxonomy): Eukaryota > Metazoa > Chordata > Aves > Coliiformes > Coliidae > Colius > Colius striatus. The sequence goes on from NC_084759.1 coordinate 61,890,191, forward strand.
CAGCTGCTGCTCATTAATTTCCCCTCCTAAAAGCCCAGATTACCATAGCCACCCCTGATATATTCACTTACCTTTAAATGTCTTTTAAGCATAGATTTATGTGAGTTATTTGTCTGTTCCATACCAAATGGTCTCAGGGCCCAACAATTTATACACATACAACTTGTGTCACTCTTACAGATCTATTGCTTTTCCCCTGCCTTGTAGAGATTCATGCCTATTTTCCTGCATAAGACACATTTAAAGCACAAATAAAAATAACACATTAATCCTTTCCTTTGCCTCCCAGATTAACAAAACTGTTGGAGTGAACTCAAGCCTATACCTTAACTTATGGAGAAATGCAGAAGCCTAAATCAAACCTTGAGAAGATTAGATTACAAACTTTCAGTGGAGAAGCTTCAGGGAGACCCATTCTGTGAGATGCTAAAAGCTTCAAGTTGTCAAGCTGCCTAGGCTACCATGGACACGTCTTCCCTCCAGAACAAAATTAAAGAAAACTATTGCCTCCCCTATTAAAAATGCACAAGGGGCAGCACAGATCTCATGCCTGCATGGCCAGCTACTGTGGACACTGGCCCTGGCACACTGCCTGTGCCAGGTCTTATGAAGAGTGGCTGAGGCAGCTAAGGGTGTTTAGCCTGGAGAAGAGGAGGCTGAGAGGAGACATGATCACTCTCTACACCTACCTGAAGGGGAGTTGTAGTGAGGTGGGGGTCCTCTCCTCTCCTCTCCTCTCCTCTCCTCTCCTCTCCTCTCCTCTCCTCTCCTCTCCTCTCCTCTCCTCTCCTCTCCTCTCCTCTCCTCTCCCCTCCTCTCCCCTCCTCGCCTCACCTCCAACCAACCAACCAACCAACCAACAATCAACCAACCAACCAACCAACCAACAAACCAACCAACCCATTAACAAACCAACTCACCCAAAAGCTGCTGCACATCCAATGTGGGACAGCCAGCACAAGAGGTAACCCCCAGCACATGGTGGCCTCTTGGGAGACCAATGGCATTGGTTGCATTTCATTTTTCAGCTGTGTCCTGTAACCATTCCTTCATAAGAGCGTTGGAGATACCTGGGCAGAGCTGTGGTGTATAAACCCATTAATCTAAGAAGAGAAATAGGCCAGGAGTGCAGCAAATGTTTTTGTGTCTCTCCAAGGCACAGCAGTGTGTTTCATCGGAAAAGAACAAGCTGGGAGCAACAGACATAACAGGATTAAAATGGTGGCTGCTCTGTCATTTTCCACGCTAACCTGGATGCCTGAGAATTGCTGAAATATTGCTGAAAGGCCGTTGCACTACATCTTGTTTAAAAACCTGATTTATTAAAAGAAAGCTCACGCCGAATAACTGAGTCTGTTCCATTAAAATAACATGTAAACACTGGCCCCGCAGTTTAACCGTCACACATTTTGATAGCCTTTAGGAACTGAAAGGCAATTCTCTCCCCACTCTGCATTATCATATAACCTCATCAGAAGATAAACAGCCTCCTTACCCCCAAACATTTTGCAATTTGCATTTAGATTGTTCGGTTCCAATGTTCAGGATAAGATACTTCCCAGCTCTGTCAAACAAAACCTGCCTGTCATTTAGCAGAGTGGCAGTCAATTTATGTTTCCATTAATGTGGATCCCAGGCAATTATCTGGGGAGAGGAGGGGGAAAACCTTAACAAATTGCCCCCCTGTTTAGTAGCCTGATTTTCCAGTGGGCAGCTGGAGGGCAAATCCGACGTGTCTGTGCAGAAAAGAGAAAGTGAATGCCTTTCTGCTCTTGCTGGGAAGAAAGGAAAGGTGTTGGGGAGCAGCTCACAGACTCCTTGGCTGTGCCAGCCTCGAATGCCTTGCAGAAGCAGTGGTGATGTGGGGCACAGTGCCCACACAGTGATTTGTGAGGCTTTGGATCCCAGCCTGGCTGGCAGAGCCGGGATCTGAGCAGGTTTCCTTGGGGCTGTTATGGTGTGTGTCCACTCAGCAGGTAGAGATGGGCTGCCATGTACTGCCCTGTCTCCTGAGCTATGCCTGTGCCCTCCTTGGGGACCCTGGCTCCCAAGCACTAGTTGCAGTACTGCTTGGCCAGATGGGATGGCAGTGGACGTGCCTTCTTGGTGATGGGAGTGCCCTCCACCTCTGCCGTGTACACCCCGAAACTGCACTCGTTGGGCCTGCCATGGGGTTGCACATGCTGACATGACTTTAACAAGCTCTTGTGCAGATGGGAGATGCAAATTTAATACATTTTCCTTCTCTGTCAGTATGTTGAAGATACTCTTCGCTTCCCTTGCATCTTAATGGCTTCATTTTTCCTCTGCCTCATCACTTGGCTGTGCTTCACACCACTGCTGTGTTCCCCAAGGGGAGCCCATGGGTGACAGCAACCTCACAGCCGAAGGCTTCCCCATCATTCACCCTTCACTGGGGTGCAGCACCAGTGGCACTGACAAAGCCTGAGTTAGAGTCATAGAATTATTACTGCTGGAAAAGACCTTTAAGATCATTGAGTCCAACCACTAATCTCATACTGTCAAGCCCAGCTCTCAGTGACTCCCTTGCCAAGTCAGAGGGCTGCTGTCTGTCTTCCCCTGGTATTGCTGGCGTCTCCATAGGGTGGGAATAAAGGAGAGAGCTTAGCAGGGATGGACTCATCTGCAATACAGCTGTACCCAGGGGGACACACAGCGCTGCAGTATGCTGCTGAGAGGAGTGGGGATGAGAGGACCCTGCTGTTGCAAGCTCCTTGGTTGCCTGGCTTGTGGCCCCTCCACGACACCGTGGGTCTGGCAGTGCTGCTCAGTGCCTGAGAAAAATGAAGCTGTTTTCTGAAAGGAGGGGAGACACCCGCACCCCAGAGTGATTGGAAATACATCTGTGACAGCCTGGAAAATTGTTTTTGCTACATGAAAGGCTGCGATGTGAGGACAGGGCCTTCTCCAGGCTGTATCACCTCTTGGCTTCCCTGTCTGTACAGCTCATTTGTTTGGCTTGGCACCGGCTGGCCGAGCTGTGTAGCTATAGCCGCATGACTGCCAGGTTCACCATGTTATAAAGTGCTGCTGATGTCAGGAAGAGCTTTTGGCTACAGGAAAGCTCTGCAGATGTTGTGCAGGTGGTTCTGCTCTCCATGAGCATTTAGGAGTAGTCAAGCAGCATAACAATTTTATGGTGATTGTTTTTTCTATTGAAACATGACTGGGATTCCTATCAGGTGCTGGAGCGAGAGCAAAGGATGGCTGTGGTGTGAAGGCTGGGTGAGGTGTGTGGCATGTGCTGGCAGCATGGACCAGACAGGAGCCAGAGAAGCAGAAGCTGGTGAAGCATTGAGGAGAATCAACTCTCCAGATCAGCTTGGAAATAGCTATCAGGCCCCTCTGTGCAGTGTTTTGCACCATGCTGTTTGCCAGACAGGGCAGCCAGCGAGGCCAAGCACAGGGAAAGGTGTTGCCTGCCCACGTCCAAATTCTTGTGGTTGCCACGTTTCAGAATTTTGACTCAAGATCCAGCTGAGCCAGAGACTCGTATCACTTCGCTAGAGGGGTGGCTGCCTTGAGCAAACTCGTGACAAGGCCTGGTGAGCTCTCTGAGCCTGGCTCCTCCCTGACCTACGTGCTCCCAACTGGGGCAATGAATCGTCATCTGTGGTTGCCTCTTCCTCAAAGACATCTCCCAGATGAACGAAGGCAATCACATCCAAGCTCAGTTCCTGCTCCCCCTCCAGACACTCTTCAACATACTCAGGCCATGTGCAAAAATGGACTTACCTTGGTTAGCGGGAAATTGGCATGCCCAGGGTACAACCTGCTCCTAGTCCTTTGCTTTTATGCAGCCTGGAGGACATGTAGACCTTGTTGGCACCCTGCCCAAGCCCACCTGGGACAGGAGGAAGGGGATCTTCCTCTGCCCACAAACCTGCTCAACCCACCAGGTGAACCCTGGGCGCTCCCAAAGCCTGAGAGCAGCATCAGAGGCTGCTGTTCTCCTCACAAACACTTTGGCGGCCACATCCTCTCCCAGCCTCTCTGCCGCAGCCTTGCCTTTGCCTCCTCAGTCCCTCTTCCCAGCCTGTCCCCACTCTCTTTGTCTGGGCTATGCACCTTTTCTCTAAAGGTAAACTGTTAATTTCTAAAGATTTTGAAGAATCTCAGATCTGCCAAAAGAAGATCCAGAAAGAGAGATTCCAAATTCTGCTCAGGCACTTCTAACCTTTAATTGTTCTTTATTAAATACTAGCAATTACTACTGAAATCAAAGAAGATGTAGAGTCTTCTCAGAAAAGTTGGGATTTGTAGAGGGCCTTCCCCCTGAGCCACTGGCATTGCTTCTACACTTTTGTGAAGTCAAAGAAGCATAGAATCTTTATGGTTGGAAAAGACTTTTAAGATCACCAAGTCCAACCAGTTATCTCACACTGCCAAGCCCAACACTAAATCATGTCCCTCAGTACTTCAGTACTTTGATGTCTAATAGAGAGAGAAACTCCAGAGAAGTTGCCTTAATGTTTACTTTATTTAAAGAATCAGAAACACAGTCATTGTAGTTCATTTGTACTCATATCCGCCAACATTTCCTAAACCACGTTAACATTCATGTATAACAAAAACATTTTCTGAGCTGTGCAAAGTTCAAAGGAATTGTTCAATTACTTGAACCCATTTCTAGAAGAGCCAACCTGGCATTTTACAAACTGAGGCCACCAGAAGGAGTCTTTCCCCCGCCCTGTTGTAGGAGATGCAGATGCCCCCTCCTCCCCACTTTCCCTGGTATGACAGGTAAAAATTAGACCACAGTACGAGTCGAATCTCTCTCAGTCCAGGACTTTCTGAATGGCACTGGGTCACGTTTTTGTATCACTGAGCTGTATTAAGTTCTGAACTTGTGCTCCTGGCATGGAAGTGATTTGTCCGAGAAGATTACTCAGTAACCCAAACTGTGATGATAAGCAATAAACAAGGGCCAGAAACAGCTATTATCAAAACAGAAACACATCCCTTCCCAATATTTTTCCTTGCAGGACGTATAACTGGAAGGGCTGTAGGTAGGGCTGTCATCCATTAAAAAAACCCCTATCATCCCCTCTGGAAAATGTATTTTAAAACACTGATTTCATGACATGACATGTACATGTTTTCCTTCATGTTCTCACATACCAACTTTTGTCCTGTTAGAGTGAAGTGTGAAAAGGTGAAAATCTGGAACCATTTTAGATCTGGCTAAACACAATAGGCAACAAGGAAACCGTCATCCTGTTTCATTTTTTCTGAGTGCAGTGAATACACCCATGGAGCAGAATTTGAAGAGAGCTTTAACCACTGTAAGTTGTCAGAAAAAAAATCTCATCTCTGACAGACCTAACCCAGAATTTTTGTTGAAACAGATAACACATGTTTTGGCATTGCTGCCTCAATAACTGTGCATTTTACTGCTAGAGGTGCAGTGATACTAATATCTGATCCACACCAGCTTGGTCGAACAGATATGGCTGTAGTCTCAAACAAGTCTTTCCAGGAGATGTTTCTTCGGTCTCTTGCTAGTTACAAACAGGCAATTTCCTCTCAACAGTAACTAAACTTTTAGTGGCTGACTCATTACAGTCTGGAACAGGAACAAATGTGGCAACATTAAGTATAAAAAGAAACACCCTGAAAAGGACGCCTCCCTGTTTGAAGGTGCTCTGCTTGGCCATGGACTGTGTTTCTGCAATCGGTTTGTTACATGTGACAGCAAGAAAGAACTTATTTTACAGAGAACAGAAGTCATGGAGCCAAACTTGAATAAAAACGCTCACTTAGCATGGGTTTTGATACATACTAGTATACACGCTTTGAACGAAAACAAAACTTACACCTTCGCATATGAAACACTGGTAGCGCAGTAGCGACGTTCACCCACTGGGCCTCTCCCTTTTAATAAGATCATCTCCAGGTTACAGTGCCTCTGACACGCTTTTAAACAACCACCACATGTGGGCTTTGGCAGACAGCCAGCCGCTGGCAAAGGCAAGGTATGGATACAGCTAGGAAAAGCCTTTCATGGCATTCCGTTCCTCGTGAGCCGATGCCCTTTTGAACACTGTCGCAATCACGTGGTGGAGGTTTTGTGGTTTTTTTTATCTCGTTCGGCTTCATACCAATAACCAGCTAAACTCGCTTCACATTTATTGCACCTTTAAGTCCCTGGTAGATGGAAGCTTATATTGCCTGATACGGTTTGTATTGTAGCTTGACGACGTTAAGAAATCCAACAGTCTCCAGAACTGTACATTTCTACAGCAAGAAATCACATTTCGACAACGCTAATTACAGCCGCCGCAGATCGGCTCTCGTCTCCGCCACGCAGCGACAGAGGAAAACTCCCCGGTCCCTGCGCGTGCTAGAACCTGCAGTGTTCTTCTTATTGCCACGAAAAAGTCAATTACAACGACTCCTCTGGGAACGACTTTCAATTCCGGAGTAATTATCACTCTCCAGGCAGGCAGAACGCTGTGCTTCAAGCATGGGACTTCAGCCACTCTCGACACACATGGGAGTGAGGGAGCGCGCGTGGTTCACGGGAGTGTTTCCCCCTGACTGTGTCGTCTCAGTGACCAAGTGGCTTTTCCATCCTTTCCTCCATGAAGCACAAGCGAGCAGTCCGATCTCCATCTTTCAGGTACGTTTCTGATTCCATACGTTGAATGCAAATCTCGTTGCAGCCTCTCTGTTTAACCAAACCAAATCTTTTAACGATTAAAAAAAATAGCACCAGATGTATGAAAAAGAGGAAATGTCTGATCTAGTAGGAATATATATATATAAAGTAGAGCAATTCTTACAGTAAAAAGGTACGTCATACAAAAAAGCAATGGAAAGTGATACTGGAAGGACAAAAAAATCCATGCTGCATATAATGAGGGCAGAAGACAGGCGAAAGGGATTCTGCTCAAATAACCAGAGTTTAATGGTGGAGCTGTACTTCCTCCAGGACCCCTCCAGCAGCAGCGCCGGGACACCAGATGATATGGGACTCAGAGCACTGACACACTCACTGACAGACTCTCGCAGCATATCTTTGAGGTATATAGAAAGCATGACATTAACATTTTGGACTCCTCACTCTTTCTCACACGACGACGCACCCATCATTTAGCTGGGGTTTTCTCCACCCTCCCCTCCCACTTTTTCCCTCGGGAAAAAACCAAAATCCCAGTTTTAGAGCTTCCTACCACACCTCCTTGAACTCTCAAATCCATCTTGCATAGGCCAGTAATAAGAACACTGCAGCTCTGACAAATAAGTTACAGCAATATAACAACTTTCCTCTCTTTTTTTCTTTTTTGTTTTTTTTCCTCTTTTTAAAGATATCTTCTCTATAATTTACACAAAAGGGTTAACAACTGGAGTTTAGGTCTAGGTACAGTCCAGACGGGCGTCCTTTCAGTCCGTGGTTCCAGGTGGAAGGCACTACTTCGACATACCACTGTATGCACCGCAGGCGGTCTCGGGAGCTCCGAGGCTCCAGAGCTGTAGACTCAAAGGCCTGGGGGGAGTCTTTGGAAATAAAAATGGCAGTGGTTATCAGTCCAGTTTCACTTTGCTGTCTCTTCTTGTGCTATGCAGTTTCCCCTGAAACTCTCTCCAGTTGAGAGAGCGGTGAGCTGGCCTCAGAAACTCTCGACAAAGCTCCCAGGGAAAAGGCCCGTCCTGCCGTTCCTCTGCAGGGTCCCTTTGTACCAGCCGTCCTCCCGCTTCTTGTGCACAAACACAATGTCACCTTCCTTCAGTTCAATCTCGGCCTCGCTCTGCGGCGGGTACGGGACCACAACGCGGTACCTTTGGGAACAAAAAGACAAAGGCCTGGTCAGACAAGAGGTCAAAGTCTGGTGCCTGATGGGAGCAGACAGGCACCAGAACTAGAAATCCTGGGGAAAACATACTTTTGGAACCATCACTAAGCTGCATTTTTGCACAAAGATTGTATCCAATGCAGCCACATTTTCTGCTAAAACTCAGTATAATGGGGAGATTTCTGGCCAGGCTGACTGGAGACTTGACCAGGACATAGTCTGGAGCTAGACTGTGAAAGCAGGAAGGGAGGCACTATCATGTGCCAAGACTGTGTCAGGAGCTCAGATGCCTCCATCCGGCACTGCATTTGCTCCAACCAAAAACCATAGAATCATAGAATCACAGAACAGTTTGGGTTGGAAAGGGACCTTTAAAGGCCATCCAGTCCAACCCCTCCACAATCAGCAGAGACACCTTCCACTCAATCAACTTGCTCAGACATCCATCCAGTTTGGCCTTGAACACTTCCAGGGACAGGGCATCTATCGCCTCTCTCAGCAACCTAATCCAGTATTTCATAATCCTCATAATAAAAAACTTCTTTCTTACACCTAGTCTGCATCTACCAGGTCCTACTAAAATGTCTGTCCCCATCTTTCTAATAAGCCCCCTTTAAGTACTAGAAAGCTACTAATAGGTCTCCTTCTCCAAGCTGAACAGCCCCATCTGTCTCAATCTGTCACCACAGGAAAGTTGTTCCAGCCCTCTAATCATTTTTGTAGCCTTCAAACAGCTCCATGTGTTTCCTGTGATGAAGGCTCCATATCTCGACTCAGGACTTCAGGTGAGTTCTCATGAGAGCAGAGGGACAGAATCACCTCCCTCAGCCTGCTGGTCACACTTCATTTGATGTAGCCCAGGATACAGTTGGCTTTCTGGGCTGCAAGCACATGTTCCTGGCTCATGCTCAGCTTTTCATCCACCAGTACCCTCAAGTCCTTCTCCCCAGTGCTGCTCTCAATCCCTTCATCTCCCAGCCTGTATTGATACTTGAGGTTTCCTGGACCCAGGTGCAGGACTACACACTTGGCCTTGTTGAACCTCCTGAGGTTCACACAAGCCCACTTCTCAGGTTTGTCCAGTTTCCTTTGGATGGCATCCTGTACCTCACATGTGTCACCTGTACCACATGGCTTTGTGTCATCTGCAAACTTGCCAAGGGTGCACCTGATCCCACTGTCTGTGTCACTGATGGAGGTATTAAACAGTACTGGTCCCCATACGGACCCTTGAGGGAGACCACAGATCTCCTTCCATTCAGATATTGAGACACTACTCTCTGGATGCCACTACTCAACTGATTCCTTATCCACTAAACAGTCTGCCCATCAAATCCATATCTGTCCAATTTAGAGAGACGGATGTTATGGAGGACTACGTCAAAGACCTTAACAGAAATTCAGATGGATGACATGGGCAGCTCTTCCCTTGTCCATTGATGATTAAAAATGGGGTTAGCAGTGCTCCCCCAAATGCTGGCAGAGGTTAGCTAAAGCTGGTCACATTTTTCTCGTTATTATATTTCTTCAGAATGTAATTTGGGTACCTCCAACCTGGAAGGGAAGCTAAAATGAAGAGGTATCAAAAGACTTTCAAAGCACTTTCCAAACCAACAGGGAGTCCCTGTCCTGAACCATTCATAGGGTTCTCTGGGAACTTAGTTTTCAAGCGCCACTTAATTTCAATGCAGTAATGACATTATCCTGATATGCCTATTCTGTGCTCAGGCTTATCAGCAGACATCCTCCTGAGGGCATAGGCTGGACCCTTTTATATCAATGCACTTGTGTGCAGAGCAGGGAATACATTATTGCTGCATTGTTGTTTTTTTTTCCTTCAGTACGGGTACTTTTATAGCCATATGGCATTTGGTTAACGGTCAATAACTGTCTTGCTAACTGCAAAGTAACGAATATAAGAAGACAGTTAAAAGATGCCAATTGATTATCAAAAGCCCATCTCCCAAGGATTCATATATCCACAGTCACTGCATGGCCACTGATGTCTCAGTCATAGAATCATAGAATTGTTTAGGTTGGATCATGCTTTAAGACCATGCTTGTTACAAGGTAGTTGTTCAAAAGCATATCATGTTCTTGAGGGCATGCCCTGGAGGCTCTGGAGCATTCCCTGGGGCCATTCCCAGTGAGATGGTACTAAAACAAGGGGCTCTCTGGCAGCAATCACTAATTTTCTTTGCAGACGTTGCTCAGGTACCTAGTGACTGAGATTCTGAAACTAGGGACCCCACTTTGTCATGGCAGTGAAAATACCAGGTTTATGCTCTATGTCTGGACATCTCCACCACCAAAAATCTTGTTTATTGGAAAAGCATTAAACTCCATTTGGACTGGACATTCTGTTCTAAAACCTGACTATGGCCTTTTTATCTCGACACAGCAACACAGTCATGTACAAAATATGTGTGCTCAAGTGCCATCAAAACTCTGCCGGTCATCTCTGTCCCTTGGTCAATAAATCTAGTTGATGCTTCCTTCCTTTATGGAAAAGCAAATAACAGAGGTTGAAACCTGTGTTGCTGGCTGGCTGCAGGAAAAATGGTCTATCACATTATCATCTGTGGAACCACTACGCTTACATTACGAAGCTTTGCCAATTACAGCCATTATGCAAATGAATGCACACATTATTTCAAACACTCTGCTGCAGTGTTGATTAATTATCAGAGTGGAACAATTTTAGCAAAGATGACGCCAAGTTTCAGATCTCACAACTCCTATGCACAATCAAAGTGCATCAGAGCTCTGCACCAGGATCTCAAGAGGCTTTAAGAAGAAAAAGGCTGGCCCTCAACATTGCTCAAGTGCTATGGAGGTACTCATGGACCCTTTTGGAAGAGCGGGAAACAGAATCACAGTAAAAGGGGGTATTTTGGACAAGGTTGCCACAAAGACTCAGTGGAGAATGGCTCATGTCATACTTTAATTTAACTGCCTCATGTCATGTGGCTTGGATGAGTGGACAGTGAGGTGGATCAAGAGCTGGCTGAATGACAGAGCCCAGAGGGTGGTGATCAATGGCACGGAATCGAGTTGGAGGCCTGTGGCCAGTGGAGTTCCACAGGGATCGGTTCTGGGGCCAGTCTTGCTCAACATCTTCACCAATGACCTGGATGAAGGGACAGAGTGTACCCTCAGCAAGTTCCCTGATGACACCAAACTGGGAGGACTGGCTGATTCCCCAGAAGGCTGTGCTGCCATTCAGTGGGATCTCGACTGGCTTGAGAATTGGGCAGAGGAACGGGCTGCCCAGAGGGGTTGTGGAGTCTCCTTCCTTGGAGGTCTTCAAGACCCGCCTGGACACGTTCCTATGCGACCTGATCTAGGTGACCTGCTTCTGCAGGGGGGTTGGACTGGATGATCCCTAATGGTCCCTTCCAACCCCTACCATTCTATGATTCTATGATACCTTAAGCACAGAGCCATCCTTTTAAAGCCAGGCTAAATCCTAGGAGTAATGAGCTGCTAGTCCCTAAATGGTTCCCATGGGGAGGGAGGTGACTACGCTCAACAGGAATGTGCCCATCATTCTACACAGCATCTCCTTAGAGGTTTAGGAAAATAAATCTCAGTCGTTGTGTTACCAAACAAAGTGCTTTTTCCCATTTAAGGAAGCCCCCAACGCCACGGTTTAAATGTCATTAACTACAGTACCTCATGGGACAGCACCAAAGTGGATTCCATAGATCAACGACATCTTAGATACAAAAGACCTTGCAAATGGGTTAGGAAAGCCTCCGTGAGAGACGGAAAAAAAAGATGTTATGCTTTTTTTTTTTCTTTGAGAGGCTTTTGAAAAGGGGCCTGGCATAGGCAGCCTGCTGAGGTCACGGGGCTGCCCCTGTGCCACCTCTCCACACCTGCAGATGGCACCTCAGGCTAGTTTATCATCTGGAACTGACTTGCAAATACAAAAATTAGCCATATTTTTTTGGCAGAAAAAGATGTCTTATCCCAGACATCCTCCCTCACTCCCAAAAAGGCAGTCCTGTATACTTCTATTTATATCTCCCCTTTCCTTTTCTCCTTTTGTCCCCCTCTTTGAGAAGCTAATATAAAACTGTAGGTTTTCTTACACCAAACTCCTTCCTGGCATTTTAGATAGATCTGAGAGCCCTCTCAGTTTTGTCTGTGTCACATTACACCTCCAAATTACCAACTTTTAGAAACGCTAATTAGCTGGGTGATGATCATGATGACAAGTGCAGCAACCACCTCTGGCTATTTTTAACACCACTTGGTATTTTCTGTTGTAAATTGTACTCTCAGACAGTTGTAATTCTGACCAGTGTTAACCATTTTGGCCCAAACTCTCCACAGCAATTGACTGTGTCAGGCTCAGGATCTCATATTCAGTCCAAATGGTCCCATCACCTCCAGTAATAACGTGGGAGTTTTTGCAGCACCAGCAAGACCCAGGTGAGGGCTTCCACAAACTGCTGCTGGCTCCCCACACTTGGGAGCAAAGGCTTGTCCTGTGGCCCCAGTGGCCTGTCAAGGATGGTGTTGCTTCAGAAAAATCACCTGCTCTCGGCTATCCACCCCAAAATGACATATGCTTAGTAAAGGCTTGTATGAGTGCTGAAAGTAAAAAGCTCTGCTGATTCATGTGTCAAGGTGTCTGAACTCTGTGGGACCTAAGAGGTTGCATTTCTCTTCCTTTCCTAGCAATGGTCTCCTCTCCTGTTTTTCTCTCGGGGTGCAGACTCAGTGCTGGACTTTTTCCACTACTGGATGCTCTGGCACTTCATTCCTGGAGGTGAGTATCAGTGGCCTGGGGAGGGTCCTTGATCTCCAAAAGAAAATACATCAGGAGAAACTGTGAGTGGTCCCAGCAAAGACAGGGTATCTGACTCCTCATGGAGTTGGAAAGAGTGGTAAGGGGAGGGAGGGGGTGGAGAGAGAGAGAGGCTGATGGCAGAAAAATCAGGAGCCAAGGGATAAATGGGATGATGATGATGAAAAGTGGAAGCCCTGACAGAAGGTATGGATGTGGCTTACAAGGTAGGGAGCTGTGCTGAGTTGTGAGAGCAAAGAGACTTGGTGGGAGGAAGCCTGAGAAAGGGACATGAAAACCTGTGGAGCAGGAGACTACATGGGTAGAGGCTGGCTCTGGAGCTGAGGGTGGGACAAGGACCATAGCAGCAATTATCTCACTGAGAACCAAGAATGGGTCCATCGTCCCTGTCTCTCTGCTGTCAGCAAGGACCTGGGAATGCCACTATCCCATGTCTTCACAGAAGTCATCCTTTCAGTCAAAAGAAACACCTCTCCCACTCAGCTCTCACTTTGCCATTGCTGCTGACACCTAGAAAGTGTAGCTAAGACTCCTAAGCTCAAATAGATGTGACATGGTGGAAATGCTTGGTTTATTTCCTTTAAAAAAAACACACTGATGAAAAATGTGGTGTATGTAGATGTATAAAGACATTCACTACCTTAACAGAACAGGAGTGTTTCACACCCATGAATCTGAGATGAGGAAACAAGCAACTAAAATTGCCCATGACTTAATTTTTGCTCATGTGCAGCATAATCTTTCATTACAGGACTGCATAGTCTTTTTTCCCATAGGATGCCTGCCTCGTCTAGTGCACACAATGTCCTGTCCTGTTCTGGATGGAAGTCAAGGCTCTGACATGGAAGAGATGTGTGGCTGCCAAAACCAACCCATCTTTCACAGAGTTTGGGGGATGTCAAGTAAGCGACCACAGTGAAACTCAGAGTAGCGCAGATGTGGGGAAGGTGGCTTCTCTGACTCCTCCAGCTGCAACGCCTCGTGCTATGCTTTCCCCAGAGTGAGACTCATCACAGGCACCCTAGCTGTGTAGGAGTCAGTTGTCTGGTTTAAATTACTCATGTGGGCTCTCTGTCAGCGTGCACAGACAGGCAATGAACAGTATCGATCAGAACTGATCAGTAATTAAGGCCTGAGCTCAGGCCTAGATACTGAGGGAAAAAACCCAAAATACTGAGTATTTGCTTAACAAGTAAACGTGTGCATCATGGACACAGATGGAGCTAGAGAAATGTGAGGAAACAGATCTCTCCGCTGGTTTTGGCTGGGACAGAGTAAATTTTCTTCATAGTAGCTAGCATGGTGCTTTGTTTCAGATTTGTGCTGAGAACAGTATTGATTAGAGATGTTTGATTATTGCTAAGAAAAGTTTGCACAGCATCAAGACCTTTTCTGCTTCTCACCCAACCCCACCAGGGAGTGGGCTAGAAGGGCACAAGTAGTTGTGAGGGATACAGCTGGGACAACTGACCCCAACTGACCAGAGGGATATCCCACACCATATAGCATCATGCTCAGCATATAAAGCTGAGGGGAGATGAAGGAAGGGGAGGATGTTCGTAGTGATGGCATTTATCTTCCCCAGTCACTGTTTCACATGCTACAGGCCTGCTGAACATCTGCCTGCCCATGAGAAGTGGGGAATGAGTACCCTTCTTTGGATGTGCAGCTTTTTCTTTACCTATTGGACTGTCTTTATCTCAACCCATGAGTTTTTCCACTTTTACTCTTCTGATTCTCTCCTCCATTCCACTGGAGGGGTGTGAGTGAGTGGCTGTGTGGGGTTTAGTCGCCAGCTGGAGTTAAACCACACACTGTTCAATGAGGCAAAAGAGGTCTGCAGGGCTCACCTCCACTCTGATACCAGTTAACAGTGCTTGAGTTTGGATGCTTAATGTAGGTTTCTGTTTGTCAAAGTATCACACACATCACAAGACGGGTTTCAGGAACCCAGTTCCATGCCTCCAACAAGTTCCTTGTGCATTAGGGATGCACAGTTCATTTTGTGTGAGGACAGATCATCAATAACAATGAAGCACCCAGCCCAGTTAACTACTGCTCATGCTTATTGGTGGAGCTATATTTCTCCATCCTCTTACTGGTGCACTGCAGAGATATGCAAAGCACCTCTGCATGCCACATGCCAAAACCTGCTTCATCATATTACAGTGTCTGAATCAGTAGCCTGAGAAGAAAACATTTATAAACACCTAAAGGCTGTTTGTCAAGAGGATTTCTGTAGTGTCCGGTGACAGGACAAGGGGTAACGGACATGAGCTGAAACACAAAAAGTTCCCCTTAAACACAGGAAAAAACTTCTTCCCTGTGAGCATGATGGAGTCCTGGCACAGGCTGACCAGGGAGGGTGTGGAGTCTTCTTCTCTGGAGGTTTTCAAACTTGTCTGAACATGTTCCTGTGTGACCTGATTGAGGTGAACCTGCTTTATCAAGGGGATTGAATTGGATGATCTCTAGAGGTCCCTTCAAACCACTACCATTCAATGATTCTATGAGTCTATGAAAAAAAATCCCAGTTGGATCTTTTACCCTTTCGCTGGAAATATTGCACGTTTCAATTTCTAAGTCGGTTATTTCTGGATTCTCAGTCCTAAGGCAGGTATCACCAATCAGAGAAGCCCTTTACCATGTGCATACATATAAGTGTTGAGTCAAAACTTACTCCTGGGGTCATATATCTAGTATCACTTTCCAGGAAAGACAAAAGCCCCTTCCTTTTGCTTTTCCTTTTGGCAAAGAAGACATACGTGTGCAGCAAAATGGAAGTCAAAGTGCCTTAAGCACATGCGTGAATGCTTCCTTGAATTGGGGGCTCAATTTCTAATGTGGTAATGATTTGAAGAAAGGATACATGGCAACATGGAGGGGTTGATTTTAAAGGTCAAACTCACTGCTCCCATCTTACTCCACAGCACTGTGTGGTCACAACTTGCCTGAAGGTTTCACAAAAGTCACAGAAGTATGGCACAGATATGACAGTCGTGACAGTAAGTCTGGATACAACTGCTTTGTCAGAATATAACACGGTAGAATTAGTGCCAGTTACTATAAAAGAGGCAACAATGCGTGACATGTTTTACTTGGGTTTGCATCCGGGAACAGTGCCAGACAGTGAGGGGAACATGACTCACATACACACACATGCATGATCAGCTCTCCTGTTTGGCTTAATGTACAGTCAGATTTTCTTGAAGGCGGTTGCAAGGAAAGTATTTTCCTTTGGCACTGCTGGGCAGACAGCACACACCTCTCCCATGTGAACTGACAGCTTCAGTGGGATATGGGCAAGTCTCTGGCCCAGGCCCTGCCTCACCACAGAGCATTCCTGTATAGATCTCGTCTTGGACCAGCAGAAACTGGGAGGAGCGATAGGTGGGAAAAAGCACGTGGGGGGCACACAGCCTGATGGGATAGTCACTTGACAGTCAGTCACTGCAACATAAAGTGACAAGGACACCACCTGGGATATTTATCCGCTCTGCTGCTCAGGCTGCTGGATGCTTTACGGCAAAGAGCAACTGAAGAAAGGTGGTTTTATAAACTGATAGCAGATAGGGTGGACTAGATGATCTTTAGAGGTCCCTTCCAACCCCTACCATTCTGTGATTCTGTGAAACTACACCTAGAAGGCAGAGATGGGCACTAGTTATCCCAGTAAACCAGTTAACTATCAAGACTAAATGATGGGAGAGCTGGAAGAAATTTCCTTTCTAAACCGGCCATCCATAACCAGGTTTTGGAATATCAAGTAGGATAAGATAAAATAATTGCTTTCCTTGCTCTCCCTGTGCACAAAAAATGAACAAAAACATAAACATCAACAGCATCTCTGAGAGATGCAAAGCTCACTTCACCTTCCTGTCTGACTGGCTGCAACTCCCACGAAGGACTGTGCTGTTAGGCAGTGCAACGGGCAACTCTGCCCTTAAATCATGAGCCCTAGGCCAGGAACAACCAGAGCCTTTTAGTGCACCTGCGATGTGGCTGGTGACATGGACCTCTTAGGTCTCATCAGTAGCCTGGATATGGTGAGTGCTGGAGCTGCAGGCCAGCCTCTACAGGAGAAGCAGTGATGCTCTGTTGCCTGCACGGGCTTCATTTCGAATGCTGTAAATATTAAGGAATGTGCTACTTCTTTCCAACCTTTCAGTGCTCCGTCTCTATGTGCACAGATGGGCGTTGGAGAGACAGAAAGCCAAGTACAGCTAAGTGCACTGAAATGCTTTGCAGCTTTTTAAAATTTCATCCAGCATCTGAATCTGTTTATCTAACCTTTTTTTTTTTTTCTTTTTCGCCTCCCTCTCCACCCTTTTCTTTCTCAGAGAATTGCTCCTACTGTGCGGATGAAATGCACCAAAATGCAAACAAGCAAAATATGGGGCTGAGTGACGTTGAACACAAGTTCCTCCGTTGCCAGATGTGTAAAGAACAAGTGGTTTGAAAACTGTAATTTGTGGGTTTTTTTTATAAAAAAATAAAAATTTGGCACTTCTGAGCAATTTGATGATTTAATGAGCACAGATGGATGTGGGATGAATTTCTAGGAGACAAGTGTTTTAATGTATCTGCACAGATTATTCCAGGACTAAGCATTATCCTTCGTAGTGCGTGAAGGTAATTAATATTTCCCATCATGGGCATGATAAAAACCTCTATGATCAGTTAAGGAATGCAGATACACCAATGATATGGAAGTTAATTCATAAATCAATTACGGAATCTTGCCTGCTGTGTATAATTAGGGTTACTTCAATTATAGCTTATTTTCAGATTTAAGACTCGGGAATTAAAATGCTCCAAACCAGACTGAGTTCGTTGCTGCCATATACTGCAACTGGAAGTATTTACTCAGTTTTAGTACTCTAAATCTATTTACTCCTGATTCCAGCACGGCTGAGCAGACACAGCTAACCCACGTCCCTCTGGTTCTATTCTGCCACTTAAAATTATCATCAGCTAAATGTTTCACTATCCAGGCCATCCTGAAGCGAACTGAGAAATTTGTAGGAGATGAGGCTAGCTGGCATACTAAATAATGTGTCTGCACTTCTCTGTGGTAAAGCTTTGAGAGCAGCACCTCAACAGCCAGTTCTGGAGATGTCAGGGGATCTTCTTCCCAGCTTCTTTTCATGGCTACATTTAACTAAAGGTGTGGCACGCCACTGATTTAGTTACACCGGTGCTAAATCTGGTTTATATTGATTTATCTTTCCTTATAGCTTTAATCTAAACTGATGTAGACCAAATTAAGTGTGCCTAAATAGGGATTGGTTTTTCACTCCTTCTACTAAATTGCTTTTTCATGGATTTTAAGGATAAGAGACTACTGTGATAGTCTGCTCTCACTGCCTTCATTACAATGCTGAAGGACTTCCTTGTATTTATTTCTGCTTCAAGCCTAACAGCTGCACTTGAACAACAGCAATCCTTTTAGACAAAAATGCCCAATCCAAAGTAAAAATATTCCCGTGTCTGTTCTGCCTGCAGTTTCTTACAGATTATTACTAAGCCATTCCTAACCCTGTTCTTTGCCAGGCATAACAGAACTCATTGTATCACTTGCTGCACATGTATTGTTTTAAACCTATCATTCTTGTGATGCGTCTCTGAGGCCACTCCACTTTACTTCAGATTTGGCTCTTCTGAAACATAGTTACTTTGTGTTCACCTTACCAATGCATCTTCATCACCTCCCTCTCACTTCAGTCCTCTGTTCTGCAACAGCAAAGACTTCACGGCGGCAGTGCAGACCCAACACCTAGCTCTTGTTGGGATACACTACATACATAAATACTTAACAATTTCATAGAGATTTATGATCTATAGTTAAATTTGATGCCAGTGAATCAATTTTCAATCCACTTGGGATCTGCTGTGTCCGTTGTGCACAGTTTAGTCAGTAGGACATTTTATTCTACCCAGATGCCTTAGAAAAGTTTAAATACATTATGTTGTCATTGTTACCTTCTTGATCAAATTTCAATCTGTATGTGAAACACTGTGTAAGGTACAAACTGTCCTGTAGTATCCCTTATTGTGCCCTGCATCATCTGCTCCATGACCCTAGTGGGATTCAGGATCAGGTGGCTTGCCTAGCCCATTCCTTTCAAGCCTTTCATACACTCAGACAGAAATAGTTTCTTTCAAACTTCTGGAACTTTACTGTTGTTCCAAAATCGTTTTAAACATAAATTCCAGAGAGCTCCCTAGACTGCTTTTTGAAAACTCTTTGGTGCTTTTGTAAGAAAATGCATTCTCCTCAATCGCTTTTTGAGTAGAAAGCATTTCAATAGCATCACGTCAGTGCATTATCTGTTCCCTTCCCAGTGCTCAAACCGCAGTCTGGTAGAAAATATCTACCCAAAGCCAATATGCCTCTGCACATGGAGACCTAGCTCTTTTCTATACCCCTGCTTCTAGTCAGTTATCTCTCCCTCCATCTGCTTTTGTATTTTAGCGTTCCTACTCTCCTCTTCTTGGGTTAGGAACTTCAGTTATTCTAAGGTAGCAAGGTGCAAAGCAGGCTGCTGAAACGAACTCCAGAATCACTGGTACATTCCTCTCTAGAAATCAGCTACATTTCTGCAAACAGACCACTGAAGATAGCACTACCTCTAAGTATCCCAAGGAGAATTTGAAGCAGTCTTTGGCATTGCAGAACTGACCAGAAATGGCCTTGATGAGCAAACACATCACTGCTGTGTTTAATAATCTCTAGAAGTTTATTAAAACATAGGGATCCAACTCAAAAAAGTGTCCTTTGCCAACAGCATTAATACCCTTTGGGCTGAGAAAGTATTGCTTACTCACATGTGTAACACACTCACATGTGTTACCATTTCTTTAATAAACTGACATTAAACCTGCACTGTATGTCAAATGATTTTCAAATAGCAGATGCATGCAAGTCCTGTCTTCCTAAGAGACTGCTGAGCCACCAACATTCAATCCACACAGCAACAAAACTGCAACAAGCCTTGAGCAAGTTAAACTTGCAGTCCTCTTCCAAATGCCCTCTGAAGACACAGGTGACCTCAAGAGAAATACAGCTTACCTTTCCCGGGGCAAAGGCTTGGGCTCTGGCCGAATAGCTGCCATGGAAGAGAGGGGCTGCCTGGCAGGAGAAGGGATAGAAAAATTCAAATCCAAGGAGCCTGTTTTCCTGTGCAGAGGTTCCAGCCCCATGGCTCCCTGCATTTCACTCTCGATGGGGCACGAGCCGGCCCTGCCATGGCTGGAGAGGGAGGAGAGCTCGGGTCCCACCGCGCCTTGCAGGACTCCTTCGATGGCTGCCTGAGGGTCATGCGTGGGGGACACAGACGGTGGGGAGCGTGACTTCTTTTTTGTTGATGCTCCTGCTAGAAGTTTCAGCAGCCCGCTCTTCTTCTCCTTCTGCAAAGGAATCAAACCAAGTACGAACAGTGAGCAGACATGCCAACTCCTTTCCTTTTCCTTTGGGAAAATCTCAAAGTATGCGGCAAGAAACCTCCCAAAACTGCCATGACTAGAGGTTGATCCAGGTAGAACTTGAGCTGTCAGTAATAAAGATCCAAGGAAAATCCCTTCCCACCCAACAGGGCTTTGGCTCATTCAGCAGAGTAAGGACTTAACATACTGTGAAGATTATCTCTGTTTTAAAATCCACCCAGACAGCAATCCCATGCCTTTTGAAAGAAAGAGTGCAGTTACAGTGGGACAGCAAAGAACAAACTCCTCATGCAGAGAGGACAGCAACCAGAGTGCTGGCCTCTCCCTCCCAGGAGAATCCTGTCCCTTTATAGTGAAGCTCCCCAAAAGTAACAAATGGCTCTGTTGGGAAGCAGAGAGTCTGAGGAGAGATTTCAGATCCCAGCTCATTGCAGGAGAAGTGTTTATCATTACTGCTTGATGGAGATTTACTGTAGGCTGTATGGAGGCACAAGGCAGTGTTCTAATAGCTCTTTCCTGCACATGCTCCCCTGCCCATCCTGCAGCACACAGTTGTACCTATTCATATCTCTCTCCCAGAAGCGGGTTGCTTCTCCTCATATGTAAAGGTATCACCTTGATATTTGAAGACAGGCCACAAAATTCACAGTTGGCAATTGCAGTGGCAGTGCATGGGAGGTTTGAAAGGTCTACAAGGGTTTCTGATACAGAGGAATAAAGCCAAGATAGCAGCACCCTTTCAATTAATGTGAAAAAAATAAATCAGCCTGCATTGCTGAAGAAACACATCTGACCTTGTGGGTTTTCTAGCAGTGTGAGAAATCCTGCTGCACATTTACCTCAAGCACAGACAAACATCCAATTTTATGTCATTCAGTTTTTCGGGTCGTGCAAAAACTGTCCCGTCCTCTGGTACATGCTGCACAGCATTAGGTTCGGGTTGCAACCAGAAATGCTATGCAGCAAATTTTCCTTTGTGGGTTTTTTTTTCTAAATTAACACAAGAAGCTTGGCAAAAGGTCTGATAGATTTCTTTCTCTTCTGTCAGAAGTGCAAGCCATTACCCAAGACTATCTTCAGAGACTCAGGGCTGTGAAGTTCAGCTATATTTGATAATTTACTCTATAATAGGATCCCAGAGGATAAAAACGAACCAAGCAACTGCAATACTTATGGAACAGAAACCATCTCTCTGTCTTCAAGCAGGAAAACTCTTTGAAAATACAAGCTGGAAATTTATTTATTCTCTGTAGACAAAATGTCCCATGCAAGGTTTAAAATTATGCTCTAAAATATGCTGAAGCAATTTCTCAAAGCAACTTTAAAGAATAGGAGTGCAACAATAAAATAAATATAAGCTTTTAGAAGATGCTTGGATTTACTACAGCAAATGTACTTGGGAGTATCTGATATCTCTGCTCCCGAAGTTCTTGTTTGCGCTCTTTGGCTGTCACAGGCTGGTAAAAAACCAAAAATACCTTAGATGTTAAGACATGGAAGAGCTAAAATGAAACGTGTTATCACATTGAGACAGTGTCAAATGATTTTTGAAGATCAGAGCCTGAACTAAGCTTACAGATCCCAGTCTCCTGCATACCACTGGGTCCAACTATACACTCTGTTTAAAAGGGCATTTGTCACTTCAGAATGAAAAGATCCATCCTGCCAAGATGTTCATCCAGGCAGAATCCATGGAAGCTAGGGGAGGCTGGCCATATGGCACCATCAGATCAAAAATACTAAATAGGTTCCCCTGGAAACAATAGAAAAGCAGACCAAATGCTCCTGATAAACATCTTCTTTACCCGATGGAAAGGATCCATTGCGGAAACTGTTGTAAGTGTGCACAAATTCACCTGAAGCACCAGAAAAGTGCTTCAGTGCTTTTCTCACTCTGTAATTAAGAAACATCACTGCTGTCATCATTATATAAAATTTTAAAGCTCTTCACGAAATTGCAAAACTCTCCTTTCCCCGTGGCACACTGAAACAATAGCTCTAATGATCCCAGCATACTGTGTCAATATGCATTTGAAGGTGTCTAAAGGTCAGCGACAGAATACAATAAACATTGTGGTGCTCTGGAGAAACGGCTATTGTGCAGCAGTGAGCACTTTGAGCCTCTCTAATTGGCAGCTTTGCACATGCAAAGTAACTGTGTGAACTAAAGCCCTGTATAATGAACAATTGATATTCCAATGGGGTAGCAGCTTTTCTAATTTTTGCTTTTAATTTAAATAGCTTGGCAAATTTTCACTAGAAAAACGTTGTTCGATTCATACTGTTTAAGGCATAGAAACAAAAACCTTTGGAAAGGAGGAGATGTGTATGTTCACACCCATCTACACAGAAAAAGGCATATGAATCTGGCAGTCATTCAATTTTCTTTACAAGTGGCATAAATTTCTACAGTCAAGGGACTATCCCCGTGATGGTTTTGGCTGGGATAGAGTTAACTTTCTTCATAGTAGCTAGTATGGACTACGTTTTTGATTTGTGCTGGAAAGGCTGATAAGCGCTGATAACACAGGGATGTTTTAGTCACTGCTGAGCAGTGCTTAGCATCAAGGCCTTTTCTGCTCCTCACCCATCCCACCAGTGAGTGGGCTTGAGGGGGCACAAGGAGTTGTGAGGGAGAATAGCTGGAACAGCTGACCCCAACTGACCAGAGCAATATTCCATCCCATATGGTTTCACACCCAGCAGATCAAACTTGGGGAAGAAAAAGGAAGGGGAGGACATAAATAGTGATGGTGCTTGTCCCGAGTCATCATTCTGTGTGCTAGAGCCTTGCTCTCCTGGACACGGCTGAATAGCAGCCTGCCCATGGGGAGCAGGGAACGAATTCCTCATTTTGTTTTGCTTGCATGTGGAGTTTTTGCTTTACATATTAAACTGTCTTTATCTGAACCCTTGAGTTTTCTCACTTTTACACTTCCAATTCTCTCCCCCACCCAGATACAGGGAGACTGAGCGTGCGGCTGTGTGGTGCTTAGTTGCCAGATGGGGTTAAACCACGACATATCCCTTAGACAACAGAGAGCTTTAATGAACTTGCTGCTGTATTCTTTGTTGACTTTAACAAAAGGAAAAAGAAAGAATTGATTTTTAGCCCTTCTTAGGCTGCTGAGCATTTTACTAAACTTTTGAGACTAAGATCTGTATTCTCTAAAGAGAGAAGATGACTTACTCCAATTGCTAAGCCTGTTCCTGCTAGTCATAACCCAAGGAGTCCCACTCTTCCCATTGTAGCCTTGGTCAAGGTATTTGAAAGTGAACTGATGCTAACTACTTCAGGTGCCTGGACATTAGACATTCCATCCAGCTCTTCCTTCCCGTGAGTGTGGCAAATGCTCTTGACCTTCTGGTATCACATTGCCAGTTCCTCTGTCAGCGGTTCAACCTAAACCCCTTTGTGCCTCTTTCCCCAACCTGTACAAGTTAAAGCTCCTCCTTGTGCTGTGGAAATTCATTAATAATATCAAGTGTTACAAAGATGTACATTTCCTGGAGAGCAACCAGTCATAGAATCATAGAATCATAGAATGGTAGGGGTTGGAAGGGATCTTTAGAGATCATCTGGTCCAATCCCCCTTGCAGAAGCAGGTTCACCTACCTCAGCTCGCAAAGGAAGACCTCCAAGGAAGGAGACTCCACAACCCCTCTGGGCAGCCTGTGCCAGGGCTCCCTCACCTCAACAGTGAAATAGTTTTTTCCTATGTTTAAGTGGAACTTTTTGTGTTCCAGCTTCATCCCATTACCCCTTGTCCTGTTGCTAGCTACAGTAGAAAAAAGGGATGTCTCAACCTCCTTACACTCACCATTTAGATAGTTGTAAATGTTGATAACATCTACCCTCAGTCTCCTCTTCTCCAAACTAAACAGACCCAGTTCCTGAAGCCTTTCCTCATATGAAAGATTCTCCAGTCCCCTGATTATCTTGGTGGCCCTGAGCTGGAAACTCTCCAGAAGTTTTCTGTCCCTCTTGAGCTGAGGAGCCCAGAACTGGACACAGGACTCCAGATGAGGCCTCACCAGGGCAGAGTAGAGAGGGAGAAGAACCTCCCTTGAGCTGCTGGCCACAGTCTTCTTGACGCATCTCAGGATGCCATTGGCCTTCTTGGCCACAAGGGCACATTGCTGGCTCTTTTTCACGGTTTTAATATTAAAAAAAACCTAAAAGATTTGGAATGCGATGCTAGTATGCAGTCCCAGTAGTGATTTATTGCAAATGTCCAAGTATTATGTATTCATTTAACGTTTAGTGTAATAGCCATCTTTCACAAGAAATTAATTTAATATTTATATGTCTGTTCGAGGCGCTCCGTTCTTCAGCAGTTTCACTGTAAATCAACGAAGCACTAATAGGTATAAACGCTGTAGAGAAATCTACACTGATTGGTTATGGGCTCTTCTGGCTTTGAAAAGAGATAAGAAGTTTAAAGAGAACATATCTGATGACTTTCAGGAATTAAGTTATGGAATGAAAAAAAACAGAGATGGTTTACTTTTTCCCTCCACAGAGGGCTGCTCTATTGTTTTCTAGGAAATCTGTATTCTACTGAAACAGCTGTGTAATTGTTGCATTTTCTTTGTCCAGTAGCTACATTTCCAAGTGACTGCAAGCTGTGTTTGAGGTCTCTGCCTCGTGAACCTGTCATGCTCAGACCTTCGTGCCTGTGTTGATGGATGGATTCACAGTATGGACTTCTCTCATCTCCTGGTTACTGCCCACGTGTTTAACTGAGTTTAAAATCATTACCCTTGTGTTGCTCAGGTTTTGTTCTAAGAGGTTCAGAGTCAGAACTTCTAAAGCATTAATTTCACAAAGATCAATATCTCATTAAGAAAAAAAAACAAATGAGGAAAATCAGCTTCTTTGAATAGGTCTCTGGATCTTTCTAGTTAAAGAAAAAAGACTGTGAACACACAGTATAAGCAGATCAGAATTTTGAAGTTCTCCAGCAAAGCCTATGCTTTAGATTCCCTTTTACGCTGTAGCAGGAAGGAATCTCAGTGGAAAGCAGTCTCTGGCAGCACAATGATGAGATGGGCAGCATTTCTATGACCCTGAAGCATACATCTGGTGAAGCCAGCATTTGGCAGGTGCAAGTTCCCCTTGATATGTTGCTGTGGGAACGTTTGGAAAAGTGAATACAGTCTGAGTTTAAGAACTCATGAAGGACTAGATCAAAATTAAAGTCTCAGATATGTAAATGTTGAAATATTTTGCTTCACAGTAATTGGGGTTGATTTTTCCCCTCATTAATAACCCCACTTGAAGATAATAACTATCTCTTCTTTCAGTTTCGGAGATGAGATGAGCACAGAATGCAGCTACTTCGTTGATGACTGAGTGGTAATGGAGTCCCCTGTCTGCAAAGTAATAATCATGCCATAATCCAAATACCAATTATATGTACCGCCTATGTTAATACACATCTTCTTCTCTATTTTTTTTCAATCACCCTAATAAACAGAAAATTCTGTTTTAGTTTTCTTCATCTGCAGCTCCTAATACTTAATTTCCTATCTATCCAGGCTCATTACATAAATGAGGAAACCTTACTGCAGCTGATAGAAAAACTGGCTCCAGCCATTGAAATGAGGTAATTTCTCATGCAACACCGGTTACATCAACAGATAAGAGAGCCAGAGGGAGAGAAAAAGGTTTCATTTAAAAATGAAGAAAAGAGAAACAAAACTGTTTAAATATTGCCCTGAGCCCTACAGAATAAATGAAGAACTCAACAGTCAGTACCCCCAAACCACCACTTTCTTTGCTTGTTTAACTTGGTCAGTATTTATTTCAATAAATTTAAGTTAGTGTCTGGAGAACACTGCGTTTTCATTCTGATTCCAACTTGGCTACTGGTGATTGATGCTTGCATTGAAAGAGTAGGGGGTGCTTTGGATCACCTTTTTTATTAGGAAAAAAGCTTTTTAAAAAAAAATCCGTAAAATTATGTGACTTGAGATTTTTCATAATTATTTAAAAAGCCAAAACCTGAAACAGCATCACCTCAACAGAAAGCTTCAGGTCTAGAATGTCTTTGGATATGTATATATGATTTACAGTTTGTCACTATTTCTCATGAAGCATAGATTATACTTCTTCTAGTCTAAACAGCCCCAGTTCCCGCATCCTTTCCTCGTATGATCAGGTGACTGGAGCACCTTTCATACGAGGAAACACAGTGGAACTGGGGCTGTTTAGTTTAGAAAAGAGGAGTCTGAGGAGGGATCTAATTAATATTTACAAATATCTAAATGGTGGGTGTCAAAAGGTTGAGGCATCATTTTTTTCTATTGTAGCTAGCAACAGGACAAGGGGTAATGGGATGAAGTTGGAACACAAAAAGTTCCATTTAAACATAAGAAAAAACTATTTCACTGTTCAGGTGAGGGAGCCCTGGCACAGGCTGCCCAGGGAGGGTGTGGAGTCTCCTTCCTTAGAGATCTTAAAAACACACCTGGACATGTTCCTGTGGGACCTGATGTAGGTGAACTTGTTTCTGCACGGGGGTTGGACTAGATGATCTCTAAAGATCCCTTCCAACCCCTACCATTCTATGATTCTAATTTTAGGGAACGACTAGTTTCATATCATACATGGTGTGGAAATACTTGCCAAAGATTATGTTTTTAATGGAGTCAACTGCTTCTGTCCAGAAGTCCATTATTATTATCCCAGTTTACAAATTACACACCAAGGAACAAGAAGGATTTTAGGATTAGTTTTTAGATTCCAGTCATAATAACACGAATACATACATGCAAAAATATACCTATGATCACTAATTTACAGATAAGTGGTATTAAAGTTAGGAAAAAATAAGTAAACAGTTTTGTAGCTAGACTTGACTGGGAATTTCAAATGTTTTGAAAACAAAACTGAGAAGAAGAAATTAGTCTTCAGGCCCCAATACAGTAAAGTACACTGGCACTTCATCACACGTTTTTGTTGAACTGAGGTGGACGCAAACCTCTAGAGACTACTAAAAGAGATAAAGAGGAAATCTAAAACCACATTTGATTATTCAACTTAGAATATTAGATCTTTCAAACACTGGAACAAAGTTAAGTGCTAGCTCAAAGGGGAAACACTAATGAAGAGGAAGCAGAGTCTCAGCTATTAGTGATCTTCCTGGAGGCTGCTGAATTCGTAACAGGCAGAAGGTGAAAGGAATACTAACACAATTAATGGTGAATGAAGGACATCTGATATGCTACTCTGATATTGCCTTCTTTTTCTGTGTTTGATGGTGGGAGAAGCTGATGGATGGATAGTTTTGTATTTCATTGCTTTTCCTGGTCTGATACATAGGGAATAACTGATGGTTGTGAAAAAGATGGGAACTTGTTAAGATACACATATTATTCCATGCCTCAATAACAGTTTTCAGTGATTTCTTTTTTTTTTTTTTTTCAGTGGGAACAGCTGAAACAGAGCATCAGGGAACTGAAAACTACTTCTGTATAGCTCAAAATTGTGTACTGACAAAGTGAAATGCAAGGACAACAGGAAAGAAGGTGATGAAACCACTGTTCTCATTAAGCCTGTGGCAACATTTCCATTTATTTCCAAGCAGCCACTATCTCTAGAACTAAGCTCAGATGAATGTGTTTCAGTTTTTATTTAGTCCATCTCTTCCTTTGCAGTGTGAGCAACCTCTCTGGGGACACAAAAGAAGCGAGTTGGCATGATACCCTTGCACATATTCAACATTCAGCACTCAGCAATCCACTGAATGTTTGAATTTCCTACAAGTAAGGGAATTCAGCCCAAAGCGCTGAGATCTCCCCTTCTCTGGCCCCCACAAAGCCTATACAGAGAGGTGTAAAGCATATATACTTCCCTCTGGGGAATGTGGGCTCTCATCTCATTTCAGCACTTTCATGCAAGTGTTTCAAGCATGGGATGTCCAATCACAAATAAGAGCTCCTGCTCAGTCATATAAGAAATGTTCATCCTTTATTTCCGGAATGAAACCATGGCACCCTGCAGAGCTGGATACATGCCATGAATCCCAAGCAGAAGCAGGTAACTTCCTCAGAGTGAAAAAACAAGATCCAAGCCACCTTTCCCTTTCCAGTATCTCCTGCTGGCTTAGACATCTGTTCTGCTTGTCAGATTTTGTGAACCCCATTTTCTCAGCACTTAGTTCCTCCCCCCTCTCCATCATTGAATGAGAATTACCAATTCCAGCACAAAGCAAGAGCCTTAAAGGTAATAAACCTCCACATTTAGCAAAAGTTTATGCCCATTGTGAAACTGGCCAAAAAGTGAATATAGTGTAAGCTATTCCTGTGCTATTAATGACTCTAGACTGCTCATTTTCACACAGAAAGGGAGCAGCTTCTAAAACCTGTTGCTCGACAATGATAAAAAAGCAAAAGAGAAGACTGAGAATTGTTTAGAAATATCCAGAGAAACAGGTAAAAATCATTTGTAGAAAATAACACTGGGGAAAGCATTGTAATGCCTACCTTCCTGAATGCTGTGTTCTGTTCTGGTCCTGTACCTGTATTATCAACAGGGCATTGAGGACCATGAAAGGTGTGGAACTACTCCTGTACATTGGAGATACCCCCTTGGAAAGCACACAACTGATAGAAAATATGATAGTGGCCTGCACAGAGAAGGTAACTTGTGAACAAACCAGTTATTTCCCTCAGCAGAGGAATTAGGGAGAACTTCATGAAATTATAAGGCAAATGGTTGAAACTAAAAATTAGGAAGCACTTTTTCACACAACACATAATTAAATAGAGACTTACGGCACATAGTGTTGTGGAAGCCAAAACTATGAAGATGTTCAAAGTGGATTCAACAAATTAATGGAGAACAGATCTACCAAGGGCTATTAAAGTAATAGTATGGATTCAATCTCTGCTTCAGGCAGTCTCAACCAGTAAATGAAACAGCACTTACAGAACACACAGGGTGACTCCATCTCACTACAAAGAGAATGTAAAAACTGAGAATTACTGCTACGATAAAAAAATATAGCTATTTGGGCAAGAGCATAGAAAGCAGGACAAAGCCAGGGATAGAGCCCTCCCCTGTGCTCTCCCAGTTTTGTGAAATCAGCTGTTTGGAGACTTTCTCAGCTGCAGGGGCCTGAGGGAGGGATAAACATGGATGGCAGGATTCTGTATCAGCCAAGGAGGAGACACTAAAGGTTTGGAACTGCAACCTAGAGAACTTTCACAATGGCTATTTGGATTCCTCGACTCCACCTATGCAGTGTAAAACTGACCCCACCACTGCACACTACATCATGTCTCAAAAAACTACCCTAAACTGACGACCAGCAAAAGTGAAACTTTTGTTTTAATATAAACCAAGTATGTCTAGATGATTTAGGTATTTGTGGTAGACTAACTGTACTTTCCAGAGAATTTAAGCAAAACAGCTGGACAGAGTAGAAGCATCCTTTTGAAACTTTAGCTTAATTTATTCTAACTAGAGGAGAATCTATCACAGCTTCACTGACAGCAGAGGATTCTGAAATGAGAAAAAGATGTACAAATACATTAACTGTTAGACAAATTGCTTAGAATTAGCGTTCTTAAATAAGATGATTTAGACTGACTGGTTAGCTTGCTGCTCCTTGTCTCTCATGGAGAAGTGAAAAAGATTTATTGGTCCTGAAGAGGACTGGAAGCAACACTCACATTTTGCAGAAAGCCAGAGCAAGCTCACTCATTGAACACCCGAATGAAAGAGAATTGGTGACAGAAGTCAGGATGTGCTTTGAAATACCTTAATATCACATGTAGTTAGCTCTGGCTTTCCCCATTCACAAGGGATGGATTTCATTTCAGAAGCAAACAGTTAACATTTCTTGGTCTTGCTTTGTAATCTTATTAAATGACAAACAAGCAAGAGTTGGATTTTTTGGGGATTTTTATGAAAACCAAAAACATGTGGGTAAAAGGTTTGGATTAGTGGAGGTCATCTTGTCCCTTGTCACTGATGTATCTATTCCCGCTTGGTTGATATTGTTCCAGCAATTGTACCACCTCAGGCGGTAATTTCAGCACTTCCAACAAACTAAATGGTATTGGGCTGGCCCGCTCCCAGAGGGAAGATTGCTTGTGCAAAACTCAGGCATCACAGGAGGTATATTCTTCTCTCAAAATCAATCGCTCACAAAAGAGAAAAAGGACTATCTGTGGACAATGAAAAATTGCCAGGATCTGCATTTACTAGACACTGGCGCACATTACAGTGAAATAATTCCTACAAACAACTCATCACTTCATAAAAGATGCATTTAGCTGGAGACTGAGGATTCAGCTGAGACTGACAGAACATATCACACCCGCATAGGCTGTGGCCTAGAGGTGACAGAAGCAGAAGCTTCTCTTGCTCAAGAAAAATATTTCTGAAAATTATCTGTTTTTCACACTGTTTCTTGGACAGACTGGACCAGGTGAGGGGAGAGCAAATGAGAGAGGCCCTGAATGTTCTCAGGTGGTCTGACATTGCAAGAGGAGGTCCTTGACACCATTAAAATCATGAGCATAAAAATATCACTCTGAAGGGTGCCCTCTAGTCCTGGCAGCTCCAACAGCATCAAATCTGAGCATTCAAAAAATGTTTCCTAATGTATTTCATGCATTAAAAAATTCAGGTCTTGCCTCAGCTCCCTCCTGCCCTCATGACAGTGTGTCTCAAACAAGGCAAGTGACACTTTACTGGCATCAAGATAAAGTTGAACATGCTCAAGCCAACAGCTTCTTTTCTGGGAGTAAGGGGAAGCTCAGCCTCTCAGCACCCGTGGGAGTGCAGGGAGTCCCAGGTGCTCTGTGTCCATGAGCATCACAAGCTCCTGCTGCACCCAGTAGTGACAGAGTTGGTGTCTGGCACATTGAGGCACCATCAATGATTACAGTGCATAAGGTTTGTGGGCAAAACAGATGAGGTTTCTGCAACCTCCCCTGTCAGCTGCATTACTGGCATTTTTCAGTCCTACAGTGTTTCCAAGAAATGCCCTGTGAATTACTCCCAGGACACACTGAAGTGGCTGAAAGTCCTTCTCTCTTATAGAGACCAATTGATCAGAGACAGCCTTTAAAAAATGAGAGCCCCAGAATCATCTTAAAGGATTACAAAGTAAGCCATTGTCAATGTTAGAGGAATGCCCAGGCACGCAAATGACAATTTCTTTGATAAAGTGACTAAGGCACTGTGGCTTTCCAAATGCCGTAAGACTTGGGTTGTAATTACTAGTAAGCTTTGCAATAGCAACGACCTTAGTAGAAGATGCTCAGGCTCTGGTAGTGTTTGTAATAAGAACATCATCTCTTCAGCAAGAAATTTCATCTTTTTTCCCAGTTTGGTCTTTCTGTTATTTAAAAAAAAAAACAGAAATGGAACCATCAAATTCTATTTGCTAAAAATACTCTCCCAATACTGTTATACTAAACTCAGGCCTTTAGGAGTATAAAATTCTCCTTTCTTAAACAAAAGAGCTGATCAAGAAGTACCATCAATGAAAAAGTAGACCTAACCAAAGGGAACTACGAGAATGTAAGAAGGTAAGTCAATAGCACTGTGTTTTTTTCTCCTTTTGCACTAAGCTTGGTTTTATATTGCAATTCTATCCCTCCATTCTATCTTCCCTTCCTTTGTCTTTTTAATGCACTCCTTTTACCCCTAAACATGACCTGCAGGTACAATCATACAATTAATTGCAATTGAGTTGCACTGATTTAACTAATTACTACCTATCACGTGTGCCACCTAAGCCAGTGTTCTCCATTTTCCTCATCACACCCCAACTGTGAGACAAAACATGTCAGACAAGATGATTTGGGTAACCCAAGATGTCTGAAGACGTGCTTTATGCTAAAGCTGGTAGTAGGATAATTTCAGTCATGCAGCCAGTGAGTAGCATCTCATATGGGTTACACACCTAGTCACATCTGTGACCTCAAGAGCTCTCTGGACGTGAGTTTGTTGCTTGTCTGGAGCATGCTATGCAATGAAGCAGTGACATCTGGTTGGTGTTTTCACATGTGGCTTGTGCAGAAATAATTAACAACGACAACACATCTGCAATATATTACTCCTTACTCTGCCACCTAGTTGACTGATGCAGAAAGGGCCAGTGTGACCTGAAAGAAAAGGCAGATCCTGCCAACTAACAGCAAGAAATGGTCTATTTTAACACTCAAGCTTGAAACGCCTCTGTGAAGATGTTGGTCACATACACTTCACCTCTGAAAATGATGGAAACTATATAAAGATAAAATCACTACTGCATTGGAGCAGAAATGACAGTTTTGTCACAGCAGTCCATCTCTGAGCCCGCCTACTATATATAAAGATGAAAACCCCTTTACACAAGTCAGATAACAGCACAAGATTTCCCCCTGACCGCAGTGGTTGATCGACTGATGGTCTGCATAGACTGACAGCCTCTCTCATTTTCATTTTAGCAAAACAGTGTGCATAAACATTGACTTAGAATTGTCTCATCTTCAATTTGATCATGGTTGATTGGAATGTCTCTGTCTATAAAGATAACAGAATTAGTAGTCCATTAGTCAAGCAATCATGACTTCTATTCCAGCTCCTGTACTGTGATTATTTTGCTGTATCTGACAATCTTTCCACAGCAGAGGAGGCAATATGATTAATATCTTGCACAAGTTTGTTCTTTCAACTTATCCCTGCTAGGACAGCAGTGTGTGTTTGAGGAGTCCCTTCCAGACTTTCACTCCCTCTCTTTTTAACTTGGTGATGTATATGCAAGAACTCAACTGCAGATAACCAGATATAACCAGTTGCTTTGCAATGTTTTCCAGTTAATGATTTTCTGTCAAACCAAGAGGACATACCAAGTAGGTACCAACAGCTCTTGTCTCTGTCAATCTTTTTATTAATTACTTGGTGGATGAGCTAGCGAGTGCGCTTCTAAAACCACCAGCAGGCACTGAGCTGATTAAGTCTGCAAGCAGTTGGAAGGTGTACTGGTTTCAGTTGGGATGGAGCTCATTTTCTTCACAGTAGCTCACATGTTGCTATGTGACAACTCAAGGGTAATAACATACCCTGTTTTAGTTATGACCGAGCAGTGCTTGCACAGCGTCAAAGTCTTTTCTGTTTCTCACGCTGCCCTGCCAGTGAGTAGGCTGGGGGTGCACAAGGAGTTCTGAGGTGATACAGCTGGGACAATTGACCCCAACAGACCAGAGGGATATCATATGACACTTTGCTCAGCAATAGTGGGGGAAAAAGGAAGAAGGAGGGGTATTCAGAGTGATGACATTTGTCTTCCCAAGTCACCATTCCACGTGATGGATCCCTGCTGACCTGGGGATGGCTGAACACTTGCCTGTCCACTGGGAGTGAAGAACGAATTCCTTGTTTAACCTTACTAGTACGTGTAGCTTTTGTTTTAATTATTAATGTGTCCATGAATTTTCTCACTTTTACGCTTACAATTGTCTCCCCTATCCCCCCGTGGCAGGGAGTGAATGAGTGGCTGTGTGAGGCTAAGCTGCCTGCCAGGGTTAACCCACGACAGAAGGATAAGTGGTAAGAATTTAGAACAATTTCCCACTAACGGAGAAATGATCCCAATCACCATGGTGAAAGCTGAAAAGACAGGCACAACATGCTACTGTTAGGAAGGAGAAATCAAATGCACAGATGTAAAATGAGGAGTGACTGAACAGCCAGCAGCTCTGCAAAAGGGGACACGAGAGTTACACTGGATCATTAACTGAGCGTGAATCAAAATGCTGCTGTGAAAAGTGCGAACATCATCTGGAAACATTAACAAATATCCTATATGTCAGCCATGGAAAGAGCTTATTCCAGCCTAATTGTCACTAACAAGGTCTCAGCAAAACTCCACCTTGAGGCATTGTGCTTTAAGACCCCCAGCAAGCTGAAGACTTGCACAGAGCAGAGCTGAAAGTGTAATGAGGAGCCTAGAAAGCATTGCCTGTGAGGAAAGACTAGGAACTGGTCTCAGTGAAGATGAAAGAAGAGAATTCTTGAGGACTGAACACACTGTTAGTTCTCTAATATGTGGAAGACTATAAGGAGAAATCTGATCAGCTGTTCATACGGAGAAGGACATGAAGAAGCAAGATTTGTTTGTAACCATAAAAGACTCAGGAAGGAACAGGGAATTTTGTGGCCCTAGGAATATGAAAGGACAGGAATAGATTTCAGAATGATCCTAATTTGGATGACTTTAAGAAAAGTTAGAAAGACAGTTGTGGTGCGTGTTGGGCATACATTTGACTTTCTCACAGCTGGTGAATGGAAACTCATCCCAGGACTGTGGGGCCACCATCCTTCCTGCCTTTTCTGTGCCATCTTCCATACTGGCCAGCTGTATCCCTCAGCTGCTTGCATCTAAGCCTGCCAACTAGGAGTATCTGGCTCACATACAAAACTTGTCCAGAAAAAGTTAAAAAGTTGGAAAATCAGTTCTCTCTTTTATGTCCTGATCAAAGCCTAGCTTATGCGTTTCCCTTGCCACAGCAGGCACCATCATGTTGATAGGATCTGCCTGTCTGACCTCCCTCCTCCTTCTGTCTCAGAACTTGAGATATGAAGAATAACATGATGTTGTACAGGAGGGAATAGAGATCTCTGAAGTCAGCAAAAAAACGAGGTAGTTCCAATTTAAAATATACTTCTGAACTGATCATGAATTGGGACTAAAAACTACAGCACAGGAAATCTACTTCACTGTACAATAAGCTAGCCACAGACTCACATTAAATTACATCTCTCCCTGGGGCACCTCATGATGCAGTCCAATGCCAGTCTGCTGCTAGCATGCCGAATACAGTGAGCTGTGAGAGAAGGTTCATATTTTTGCGTCTGTAGACTAAATTTACAGAAATGTATTGGTGAATGCCAACCAAGCAAAATACATGTAAAGAAGCAAAACAACAGGCTGAGTTCTGCCTTTACAATGAACTGGTTTTCAAAAGATTGACTGCTTGACACCCTATGTTAATTGATTATAGACAGCCTGCAGATGTAGTGTCTGAAAAGCAACTTTTGTGTGGTGTACTTTCTGAATTCCTGAGACTGGATTTTTCTCCAGAAGGAAGGCATAATAAGAGCATGATTTTTCAGTCCTTCAGAGACCAGCACTGACTCCCATGTCTTGACTTGGTCTGAAGGGAATTACTAGATGCTTGAGATATTCAGTCAGAAAAATAACAACCCAGGCTGACTTTAAAGTGGCTTTACCATTTGGCAAAAGAGAAGCTGAGGGCTTGTGAATCTTTCTGCTGCTACTGCAAAATGAAAAAATAACCCCAAGAGTACCAAATAAGATTAATATCCCTTTGCTATAACTTGGTTATGCCCTTAAGTTACGTGATAAAAACATAAACATGTTGTGGATATCTGTTCTCTGTTATATCGTGGTGTTCCTACAGTACCGACTTTTGTCAGAAACTGCAACTTCATTTAGTTTATGTAATTCTTCTAAGGGCTCACTATTTCTGCACTGACACTAGATACTTTAAGGCACCTATTATGAGTAACTACAAAGAAAAGCAAAGAAAAATACCAGTACTTGTGTGAATGAAAAAAAGAAACATGGGCACTGAAAAGTTGATTATAGCCAGTTTTCACAGGAAAGTTCAAACCTTGTCTTCATAAAACAACTGCATTGGCCCTTAAGATACTTGTACCTCAGTAAATAACTTCTATCTTCTCTTGGTGGTTTAAGACTGCCTGGCTTTTGAATTCATACTTGGAAAACCACTATAGAAAGCAAATGAGTGCTGGACACATGGGAGCCCAAGATGCCTCCAACTCTTGACATGTTGCAAGGTGTTTCATTGTTTCCAAGGCATCCAGTTTCCTACTGTGTTTTTCTGATGGAATGATTTCATCCTGCATGTCTATCATCCTGGGAATTGTGGGCAGTTGCAACCCCATGCCATCTCTGTGTGTTACTGCTCCAAGGCAGAAAGCAGAGGACAGGGACAGGCACAGCATTCTCATTGTTGGGCGTTTTTCTCTTGTGGTTTTTTTTTTCACCTGCGCACATGAATTGGGAACTTGATGTTATGAAGGAATGTATGATCAAAACATGTTCTTCAGGAACAGGGCAGGGACAGGGCAAGAAGCTGTGATGGGATGCTCAGCTGCAGAGTTTTGTGGTCTGAGGTGGAGACTGCCCTCTATGATCCTTCAACAGCTGGAATGTGTCAATGTCTCCCATTGATAGCACAAGAGTGCTTACATTTCACCCCACTCCAATCCAAGGGGATGCTTGCCATCCCTTCCCACAGCCTGGCCCCATCCAGCCATCTGGTCCCGCGTGATTCCTTCTGCAGGCAGGGGAATGCCATGGGAATGCCAGTGCTGGGATGCTCACACGCAGACATGCACATGCACTTGCGCACACACACGCCTCCAGCCTTCTGCTTCCACTGCTCCTTTGCATGCTCTTTCTCTTGTCAGTTCTACTTTCTACCCCAAACAGCAGTAAGGATTTAGTAAAAGCCCATGTGTCCTCTGTGTTATAAAATTAGGTCTCTACAGGTGCCAGAAGAATGCTATGCCTTGGCATCCAAATAGTTTTGTCTCCAGTCGGTAGATAAACTGAATTTCCTCTTGAAGCTAAAGCACTCTCCATCTTCTCTTCTCCTGGATCTACTTTCCCTTACAGTCTCAGAATATAGCACAGAACCACTCGAAAATGCATTAGAGAAATCCACTGCGGACACTTGAGAAATCCTGTGACAGCACTATGAGGCAGATAAGAAGAGGAGGGGGGAGAGGAGAAAGAAGAGGAATAGCTTTCGGAGACTGCTTGGCAGAAAAGTCAACACTTGAAATATCTGTGGGGAGTTTGAAAGCATTTCCTAACATCAAAAATGCGAAGAAGAAAAAGAAATTTTGATCAATGGCTTATTGCCCTTGATCTAAGCAAAAGAATCCTAGCCAGTCAGAAATAACAGAAATCTGTTTTATTGTAAAGCTGAAGTTTTCTATGTTTTGACAGCTGGGGCTCATGCTTTTGGCTGGGTTATTTGCCAGCCTTGAAATATTCATCAGCAACTTGCCAGGTTTTTGTCCTTTTAAATTGAACACTAACGATGAAGAAGGTGCTGGGGAGATATTAAGCACAAGTTCTCTGCCCTAAAACAGAACTTTGTGGCCTAAATTCACATGACCAGAAAAAGAGGTTTCCACTCCCTTGCCAAGTTTCTGGTGTATCACTTGTTGGTCAGAGAGCCAAGATGTGCTCTGTGAAGCATGGGAAGCAGTGACACATTTGTGATGAAGACAGCCCCCTTGCCTCTGAGAGGAAATGGATTAACAGTATGTATTCTGTGCAGAAGTCTTGAGACAACTGAACTAAAATATTCCAGATTAAAGTGTCCTTACTGAGGAACAAACAGAAGTTAAATGGCAAAGTCCAATCTGACTTGGAAGATGACTGGTGAAATGTTGATGTTGGTAGCTCCAGGACCAACTCAGATGTCTTACAGAGTACTCAAGCAAATGAGTGTCACAGAAATTATTCTTTAGCTTTTTGATGAAAACCTTTACGTTATTATTACAATACTGATTCCTTTTAATGCTTTTGATATTTCCATACATGTATTCCAGGAATCCAAATCAGGCTCTTCTGCTCTTGTGCAGTTTGTTCATTCTCATGTCTTGTGCTGCTTTCATTTGGTCACTTTGTAGTTATTGTTCCATTTCATATTTGTACAATTTAGGGGGCTTTCTTAGGTGAACTGGTTACAAAGTGAAAAATATTAAATCGTTTCGTATCTGCTAGGAAGACTGAATTCCTGCTCCAAAAATTCAAGGGCACTTAGATTGACTTCAAGTCTGAAAAATCTACTTTCATCAACTCTGTCCTTAGCCTCCTTTGCTCATCCCAGGGTGACCACTATTTTTGTCGTGTCATTTTATATCTACAAAGTTCTTGCAAGTGCTCAACACTTCACTTTTGAGACCGATCTTCCATTTTCTGGATAAGGAATTCAATTTCTCGAGTAGATATGGAGTGATAACAAAGCCTTTTCACTCAGGGACAAGTTAATATGGGAAGAAGCTGCAATGCAGAGACTTAACAGTAAGGGAAAACCGAAGGTGCACTACTGTGTAGGATCAGGTCCTTCATTCAGGCAGTTTCAGTTCCATCAATTGATAGCTTAGACAGGCAATTGTAATGTGAACTGAGGTCAAAGAGCATCTCAGAGTTTAGAAAGTCCAATTTTCAGTGGACCTTTGATTTAGTAAGACCAGGGTGAGGAACTAAGTATGCAGGTGACAGGTCTGCACTGAGGGATGTTGTCTGGTGGAACTGGACACTAAGCTGCAAATTAGAGGAAGGCAGAGGAAGGCACTGGCAGAAAGGAGGAACAGTGGAGAGTGAAGTCTCTCTGATGATGCCCACATTACCGTATAAAATAAGGCCAGAATTTAGTATAAAACCCTGGTCCACATCCATCAGTCATTGTGGGTTTGGCTTACACCAACTAGCACTCTCCCAGGACAAGGTATGGACATGATTTGGGCCATACCACCTACCAAGACTGTTCTCAATGACCAATCTGGGTACAGTCACCCAATTTTGGGCAGAGAAAAAAGCTTAGAAGTGTGGATGCAAGTCACATAGGGACATTTGCAGGGCCAGAAAATGGGCCTCGGCTTGTTCTTTTTTCTGAAGTATTCCTTAGAGCAAGATCATGCCAAACATATTGTATCATTTGAGGAATGCAGCTATTTTAAGCAGAAGGACCAATATTTGATAAAGCGAGCAACCCTGGTGAGAACAGACAGATGTTTACTGATTTAATATTCATATCCAAAACTGTTGGTGCATGTTCAAAGTCATTTTCTGAAGATGTGCCTCTTGTTATCTTAACATCAGTAAACAGCATCCCAGAGTATTTTCCCATTTGTTGTGACTTGCTTATACATTTAAGGGACACAGTTACTAAATTTAAAGCTGCAAACAGATTTGTTCTCTCAGCACTCTTATGAGAAACATTTAATTCTACATTGCCAATTTTCAAATACTTCTATGTACTCTGGCTAGGTAAAACAGTAAGGAATTGGTGTAACTCAGTGATGAATTAATGGCTTGCTTGCTAGTGCAAGCTCTTATTTTCCTCATTAGCAGATATGGGGCCAGACATTTTGGAAGAGTTTAATCAAAATCCTCATCAAAAGCCAAATGAGTGGATTTTAAAGAAAGTTTAATTACAGTGGTCAAACCACCCAGCATGATTTGCTTGATTTGATTAACGTAATGAGAAGCACATTTAATGAGAAATGCATTAATTCATTCAAACAAGTGGTTTCATCAGAGGTATTAAGCATCAGCTCAGATTACATACAGTAGACACTATTACAGCAAAAATTGACCGAGGTCAAAGCTGTAGTCATGCCATAATTACAAACTCTCAGCTGTAATCTACCAGTTGAACTTGGGCAGTGCTCAGCGTGACTGAAAAAGTGGAGTACTCATTTAAAAAAGCCCCCCCAAAAACATGAGTTTTCTTCCATTCCACAACTGAGATCGCCATCCCTTTCTTTCAGACATTCAGAAAATCTGGGAACTGGGATTGAATTCTCTGAGTTTCAGATGGTTACACAGACAGATATTAGCAAATGATGAAGCAAAAGGACTGATACCTATACATGATACCCCTATTCACCTTTAAAGGAAATGGAGTGTTCCCCATTTGCTCTCTGTTTTATCTCCCTCCTATCCCTGTGACATCTTTGGGACACTCATATTCCTAACCTGGAATATGAGGAGACTTTGGGGGAGAATTATTATTTTCCTTCTCGGGAAGGAAATCCTCTTCTTAGAAAAGGGGAACAATCAGCCTCAAGCTGCCAGTCTTCTTGAGAGAAAGAATGAATCTCCTTGACACCTTGCTCTTTTCAACTTCCTTCTTTAAATTTCTGTTCCTATATTCCAGCTTTCCTGTTTCAGGACCCCTTCCCCATGGGCTTTACACAGCACCCTTCACCTTCACTCTCCCCATTGGCATTCTTTCTCTGATGACCCCTGCTATATCTCCCAGCAGCTGCTGATGCCCCTCTCTCTCCTAAGGTGCCCTGACCACCTCTGCCTCTTTGACTTCTGTTGTGTTTCCTCGCCTTTACTCAGCCCGACCTGTTATTCCTGTAGTGCCTGTAGTACCTTGGTGTGAGCTTCCCCTCCTGCTGCTTTGTGCTGTGTCCGTACAGCTTTGATTTTCAAGTGCTCTACTTCTAAGCCTTCTCATCCGCCTGAGCACTTTTCGAGTACTGTTGCAGAGTGGACTTAAGCAGTATCTATTGCTCAGTCTTTCACCAGCTATCACCAGCTGCTGGCAGAGGAGAGCAGCTTTGAAACTGCTCCCTAAGTGGACAGGAGGCTGGTCAAGGAGCTGAGAAGTGGAACACAAGCCCGGTTGCAGATAGGATTCCGGCAAGTGAAGACTAGCATGGAAGCCATTTTTTACCTCCTGGTGAAGTCAGTAGGTAAATGACAGCAAGATATTAGTATTAAGATGCCTAAATGAATGTGGGATACCAAGGTTCACCTGCAGGTTTGGAAGTTTGGATTTAGACCTTCAAGAAATAAGCTGAAGTAGAAAAATAGAGACATCAAAAAATAGATCTAAGAAAAAAATTCCTGCTGAGTTGGACTTAGCATTATTTCTATGACTTGGAATCACAAGAAAACAAGAGTAAAAATTGGAATCAGAGTCCCTTGATTTTAGAGAAATCTTGGGATATGCTGATCTCTCATTGCTGCACACCAACAGGAAACCATGACATTGACATATAAACATTTGCACAGAGGAAAGCATTAACAGTGATGACCTCACCAGTACACTCAACAAGTCTATTCCAAGGTAAAGAAAATTCCATCTTGGAACAAGCAACACAAGTGCAACCCATGTACAGATATCCTACAGCAGCTGCCCCTTGATGTCATATTTGGCATCTTTGAGTGGAATCTAAGTGGGAAATCATAAAACATAAATTGGCAGAAGAACATATCTTAAAAAACTGTTCCCTACTATCTCCCAGACCAGCCTTCAAGCAGCCAGCTAACCCTGCTAAACTTGTCACCTGAAGAAAACTTCCCAAGGACTAATACATCTCACTACATCATGGTGGCAAATGCAAAAATTGCAATTTCCCTCCATAGCCCTCAAAAGAAACATCTACAACAGAACTGTGTAAACCAATGGATCTTGAACACGTCCATCCCAAATGCAAACTAGTTTCTCCTACCATGCTCTTTATACCATAGTGAGCTCACGCTGAAAATCAGTGTGTGAAAGAAAAACATGGTTAATGACAAGAGGATGTTTCCCAAAACAGGCATTTTCCCTGTGAACATTCAGACCTCATCCTCAAGGGAATCCTATGAAAGAAACTGGAAAGATTAAGCTGGGAATTAAATTAGTAATTTGATGAGACACCAAAAATTCTTGATTCCAACAACAATGCTAATACAATTTACCTCAGATACAACTTGCTAATCTCAGTTTCTCAGGAGATAATTACCTGTGCATTTCTTCCATCCTCTGTTTAGTACAGCTAAAGACCTTATTACCACTTGTTTTGCTAAAATCCCCTCTGTTCCTTTCATCTCAAAGTACCTGACTGATTAATATAATGAAACTGAACTCAGATAAATTGCTTACAATCTTTGCTTATCTGGTAGTTTGATAGCTATGTCCCTGTTTTGGGTTTTTTTTTTTTGCCCCTCAGACTTGACTGGTTTTTCCTGACAGGTGTATTAATAATAGATATTGCCTCTCTCTGCAGATTGTTCTTCTGAATGTTATGACTACTCTCTATTTAACAAAAAAATCTGCCCATCCAGCCTCCACTTGGGAAATACCAAGCATGGTTCCAGTTATGGCTCCAGTTCTGACTCACAGACTCCCTTTTGAACAGTTATATGGCTTTTAGTCTGGCATTATCCAGACTCCCAATTGCTTCGAAGAAATATTTGAGTTTATGCAAAGAATACAAACACAACTCAACTGGACAAATATCAGTCACTACTTCTGAAAGGAAAGGAAGCATCATTAACTCAGTTCTTTCTAAAATGAAAGTGAAATATGACATGGAGGAGATTGAAGAATATATTGTTCAACGCAGGGCAGTTATGCACAACCCATTCCAGTCAAAGATTACAGTTTTGATTGTCACTTCTGATACTTCCCAGGTACTGAATTGGTCTTTGGCAATGCTCATTGCAACAATGTAGTGTATTATTGCTTCTCCCCTTCATCCATGGAGCTTCAAAACCCCATAACTTTGCTTCCCTGTATCCAAATTCAGTTAATTAAAGCTACAGAAGCTTGGGAAAGGTTAACCAGTCTAGGAAATTTCAGTGTGCAGTCCTACATGAATTAAAATACATGAACCTATAGAATAGCATGATATGTTTTAGGAAGTATTAAATAACTCAGTGCACCGAGCTCTGAGGTAATGTGCAGATCTAGCACCTTCTGCCAAAAGCCATACACTTCCTTGGGCTTGCAGAAGTAAAATGTTTCGTTCTGCTTGCACAGCATGCAGTCTTTGATGCACATTTGGAAGTCATTATTTGTAAACAAGTACCTACCAAAGGACTACCAAAATGACTGAGAGACTGGAATACCTCTCTTATGAGAAGAGGCTGAGAGATTTGGGGCTGTCTAGCCTGCAGAAGACTGAGAGGGGGTTGTATCAATGCTTATAAATACCTAAAGGGCGAGTGTTGAGAGGATGGGGCAAGCCTTTTTCCTGTAGCACCCAGTGACAGGACAAGGGATAACGGGCACGAGCTGGACCACAGCAAGTTCCACTTGAACATGAGGGGTAATTTTCTTCCTGTAAGGGTGAGGGAGCCCTGGCGCAGATTGGCCAGGGAGGGTGTCGAGTCTCCTTGTCTAGAGGTTTTCAAAACCTGCCTGGACGAATTCCAGATCAAGGACACATCACCTGATCAAGGTGAACCTGCTTTACCAGAGGACTGGACTAGATTATCTCTAGAGGTCCTTTTCAACCCCTACTATACCATATCACATCTGGGACAGAAGGTCTATACCCTTCTTTGGGGTAGTCTATACCTTCACTGGAAGGCATTCAGAGAAAATTCAAGATAGGATTAAGGAAAAGATTTTGTGAAGTCTCCTTCCTTGAAGGTCTTCAAGACCTGCCTGGATGTGTTCCTGTGTGACCTGATCTAGGTGGACCTGCTTCTGCAGGGGGGTTGGACTAGATGATCTCTGAAGGTCCCTTCCAACCCCTACCATTCTATGATTCTATGATTTTAAAACTTGTATCCTCCATCTTCTGAAACCCAGAGTTGTGACCCTGACTACAGGTGACACCTGCTTCCTCAGCATTACCATGTACAAAGTAAATGTTTAACATATATGTACCAGTCACCACAGAAAAGCTTGGAGAACATCCAAAAAGGTTTTTTTGCAGGTCCAAAAGAACCCAGGCCCCCATATCTCCTCCTCCTACTCAGGTGCAAACCAGGATCTTGCTTGTGGCAAGCAGTTTGTATCAGTGGGCTCTTCTAAGCAGTACAGAGGTAACTCTCAGCATTGATAACACTGGAACTGCTAACACAATGTGAATATTTGGTGAAAGCAAAATATTTGCCATGAATCTAAAGGCCTGGGTCCTTAAAGCAGCTCACCATGCTGTCTTTCCTTAGCAAGGTGCACTCAGCTATCCATCTCACTGCTGGCTCCTAAGAAACTGAACCTACAGTTCATCACACCTACCTCCCAATGAGCCCTATTTAAGGCACTTCTCCCTGTTTGTCTGTGCCACTGCAAATAAAGCTTCTGCAAGAAACTGCATTGTTTCTGCAGCAGTAAAACAGCTCCTGTCGCTCAAGAGCCAGTGCTTTACTTTGCCTCTGGCGCTTGCCCTGGGGCTGGTACTCCTATCAGCCTCTTCCACATAGTGAGCTTCTTACTGGGCCACCCGGTTTCGATGACCAGGAGCACGCTATGACTTCTTTCTGCATCACTGCTAATTTGCAGATCTAGGTGTTTATTGTTGGAGGAAACACACAAATTCAGCCCATCAGTGGCTCAACCTCATTTCCCCACATGTGAGAGGGTAATGCATTGGGGATGGTGGGGAGGAAAGGATGAAGTGTGAAAACAATGTGAAAGAAGGATGCCCAACCGTCAAGTGATGAAAACCATCTCGACCCTCCCAGGTAGTCATAGGGTCCCTCCTTGATTGCCTCATGGGAGGGAGAGGTGGCAGGAGTTGGGGGCACAGCAGGGGTGAAGTGGTCCTTACCTTTTCATTCTTCCTCTCCTCGGGCTTGCCCGTGGGGCCAGGGGTGACAGGGCCACCCAGGGGCCCACCAGTCGCCTCACCATTGAGGTGGGCTGCGCTGACGTTGGGTGGGGTGATGGCGGCGGCGGCGGAGGTGAGGGGGATGAGAGGCCGGGCCCCTGGGGCAGGAGGCTGGTGGCCGTGCTGTGGGGACACAGTGGGGTGAGGCCGGATGGCTGTTGCTGGCAGGCGGGAGGGTGAGCTGGGTGTCCGTAGCGGCGAGACCGTAGCGGTGGGACGCTCTGGGGCTGGCACTGGTGGGTGAGCTGCAGAGGCAAGACAGAGCATGTTTAAACCTCTCCAT
Organism: Colius striatus; assembly: GCF_028858725.1. Classification (NCBI taxonomy): domain Eukaryota; kingdom Metazoa; phylum Chordata; class Aves; order Coliiformes; family Coliidae; genus Colius; species Colius striatus. Next base: position 61,934,917 of record NC_084759.1, read on the forward strand.
GCACTGCCAGACTTGGCCCTTCAGTGGTTATTGCTGTCACAGAGGTGCCAGGGCCCAACAGAGAGTTAAGTTCTTAGCCTTAATGCGGGATATCTGTTTGCAAGTGTTTCCAGGTAAATCCTAGAAATCCTTCTCCTGGCTGTGGAAGGCCTCTCTGAAGTCGCCAAAATGGCTGGTCCTCCCTAGCGATGTGACTGGGGAATGGCCTGACTATCCTTGCCCATGCCTGGAAAGAAATAAAAAGCCTACCATGTTTTTAAAATAGCTTATCTGAGTTGTTTGCCAAACCTCCAGGAAGCCTTCCTAACCAGATAGATTTTAGAACAAAACAACATGGGACCTAAAGGGTTATCTCAGATGATCAGCACCAGCCTCACAGAGAGTAATTACAAATGAAGGTCTTTGGTTTCAGCCTTAACAAAATGATCAACAGTACATCACTGAGCTGCACAAGATAAATTAGGCAGAAGTCCCTCAGAGGATTTCTGAGCTCAGCCTTGTCTCTGCCAGCAAAGTCCCTGAGGGACTATGCAGTGGCTTTTAGTCTCGTTGCTCCTGCTGAGCAAATCCTGCCTACAGGCACTAGGAACCAGGAAGAAGTGCTCCTCTGTTTAATGGTGACTGCAACACACTGCTGAGGACAACTCTCTGGGGATTCAGGAATGTCTTTCATGCCCCATATTGCAAGAAGTGTGATAAATCTTCGGGTCTGTTTCCATGATAGTGTTGCGTTTGACTTCCAAGTTTGTTGATTGCTTAGGTGTAACCTACAGCTTCCTTTCAAGCATGTAGAAACCAGAAGCAGACTCCACACTTAGACATTCCCTCACTTAAACGAATCAATAGTAGGACTGTCTGGAAAATGCCCACTTCACAAATGATTGAAAGGTTTCATAATTTGGTTTAGTTCTGCCACAGTGCAAAATTTTAAGCTTTGAACATTTTTCTGAATGCATCCTACTCATCCACCCTAAAACAGACTCTATTCTGATCAGGGCGTTCACCTGGGATGTGAAAACATAGGAACTCATCACCGTACAGCTTTGGACCCTTTGCAACCTGAGCCAGGACAGCTTCACCGCTGAAGTCTAGATGAACTACATCTATTCCTGAAAAAAATCTTTGAGTCCAAGAAATAATCTTTTCATTGATCAAGAAGCATTTTCTGGAAAATTTCTGACTCACTCTGATCTCTGGTTTTCTTACAAGCTCATCCAAAGGATACATTTTTATGCAGGACCAGCTGGAGTTCATTCAATCTATAACTAAACAACAGTGCTAGAACAACTCAAATGACTATTTTCTATTTGTATGGTTAACGGCGGCACCCATTACCGGGGACTAAAATGATAAGGAGTGCCATTAATCATACTCACTACACCAGCTGAGCACTCCTGCCAGGCGGAAATCTCATCCCCCAGCCTTATGTCTTATTATCCAAAGTGATATTGAACATGATGGGCCAGTGATCATCAGATTAGCAGTTCCAAAATTTACATTGTTCTCCCTCACAGTAACTCCCTCACTCTATAACATCTCTTTTTATTAATGTTGCTCGTAGCAAATCAACCAAACGATCATTAATCAGTTTTGAACTTGATGTGATTTTACTGTGTTGCATGAGGAAGGGCCTAAAAGTTGTTATTACAGACACCTTCAAGGCTATTCTTACTTTTAGCTACCATTTACCCCTCCCTGGATTACCAGAAACATATATCGGAAAGTGCAATTCCTCTCCAGAGAGACCAACAGGGCATCACTGGTTATCTTGAAGTAAGTCTCTCTGATTTTCCAGTTTGGAACCTGTGTGATGAGAAACCATTGCTGATAGAAATCTAATTTTTCAGGATGGTTAACTTTGCAGGGTCAAGGTTTTGAACCATAAGTTGCAGGGAGCAATGGCTTTCCTAAATTTAGAGGAAAAGCACAATAATGGAATTTCATCGCATCTACCTGGATGCAGAAGAATGATTTGATAATCTTATTAGGTACATTATTTCTTTTGCATAGGACACAAAGGAGACAGAAAGCATGAGAAGCAGTAAAATAAATGCCCTGAGAAAAACCAATCCTGAGCAGAGCTCTCACATTTTATTCCGTAATTTCATCTGCTTACTGTTACAACGTATGCCTTTGCTCTGGGATCTCTGGATCTGGACTGTGCTGCATCAAACATGCTATTAATTAGCAATGCTCACTGAAGGCTATTTTTGTTCTACACCACTCATATTTCATTTTGGGTGTATTCCTACATTAGTGGCCTTGTGCAAAATTGATTTGTTACTCATGTATATTACAAGCCAACAGAAACATGACTTGAATACTGTGCCAGCTTGCCTCTCTTGGAAAGCTTTTCCAAAAGTCAGTGTACACTGCCCTGTCCTGCAGGATAAGAGACCTTTTGAGGGGCTCTGGTCCACAGGATACTGGTAAGGACATCCATTATTGGGAAAAATACTGACGATCTTGAAAATTTTCCTTTATTTATCCCAGAAAAGGCTTATTTAATTAAAACAACAGTCTCATGCATCTTCTGGAAGGGCTGCAAAAGTTCCCTCTTAGGAGGTTTTGAAGCAGCTCTGTGGTCCCTGGATCACCCTGACTGACAACTCCTTGGCACTTTAAGATGTTGGAGTGACCTGGAGGAGCACTCTTACATCAAGGAAGCTGCTGGAGGTGTAGCACAGCAGCGCCATGGAAGGAAGGTGTGGGGCATGGCAGGTGCGTGTGTCATCTCAATTTCAGAGGGGTCCATCTGCCTTTTGGCATGGGCACAAGAGGCATCAGGAGCACCTGAATGCCTCCTGAGAGCCTTGTCCAAGAAGGAACATTTCTGCCTTTGCATTGTGGGAGTAGAAGGGCTTTTGGAAGAGTGCAACTTGTGGGGAATGCAGCACTTTCTGAACTAGACAAAAGTGGATAAACTGATTATTCCCCAGCGTGACACAAAGGCCCCATGAAGTCCTGCCACTGTTTGTTGAGCAGAAGAGTCTGCACTGTTCAAGATTCAGACTTGCACATATTTGACTATGTTTTCTTCTTTGGTCTGGACTGTGTAGAGGTGAGATTAGACAGTCATAATGGTGCCTTCTGGCTTCAAAAGTCATGAATCCATGACTTACACCACAGTGTCCTACTCATTTGTACCTGCCCTGTTTTGTATCTGAGATCTCAGTTTTCAGCAGTCACAGTCCTTGATCTGCCTTTGTAAACACATGTGCTCACGTTCCTCGAAAATAACAGAAACAAAATGCTTAAAATTTTGCTATAAAGTTCCACCACAGGATTTACTTTTACTTTATTCAACATCAGAGTTGTTTAACATCAGGCAAAGGGAAATAAATTGTGCTTTAGAAAATTGTGCTGTACATCAGAAAGGGAACCGAGAAAGAACAGAGGCTCCCTGGTGTGAGAAGCTCTTATTCCCGTTTCAAAAAGGTGGCAGTATTTTTCAGATCTTTTGCTTTATCACTAACACTGGGTCCCATTCTGCCTAATAAATATCTTTCATCCCTGAAGCCCAATGAAATGCTTCCTAATTTGAAGTAGTGTATTACTTGCCCTATGATAACAGGCCATATTTTTCCGTCAGTGGGCCAACCAGATTCAAAACTGTTAATCTCCTCAGTATGCAGGGTGCTTGCTTTCACTCAGATAAATTGTATAAATATTTGTAAACACTATAATCTATTTCAGCTGTAGCAACATAACAATCTGATAAACACAATGTGGTTCCCAGAGATCAATAGAGGCCCATAAATATTACACGCAAATAAAACATACTCTGTTCCACACTGACCGAGCTGTGACTAAAACGAGAAAGCAAGCTGTGGGATCAAGCAGGTCAGAGAGGCCCTGTGCTCGAGGGATACGACATCAATCCTGGCGCCGCGGACCGCATGGCCCCAGCGGGCAGGCACACATACCCATCTGCATGGCGCTGCGGGGCTGGCTGGCTGCAGACTGGGCTGAATACCTCAAGCAGTTATTCAGCTGCGGAGAGGCTGCTTGTAGCTGGGGATGTGTCTGAGGAGTGGTGATAGGAACAACCGGTCTGACAGCTGTGGTGGTGTTGGTGTGACCAGCGCCAATGGGATGGATGGCTCCTGGGGCTCCTTTTGCTGTCGGAGCTCCCCCGGCTCCACTGTTCCTGAGCTGCCCGGCTCCCACCGGCACCCTGCATGGAGACAAGGCACTGTGTAAGCACACTGCAGAGACCCTCACACCCATTCACGATGCTGATAACAGAAACAGTATGGCCAGCAGGACCAGGGAAGTGATTGTGCCCCTGTACTCAGTACTGGTGAAGCCACACCTCAAATACTGTGTTCAGTTTTGGGTCTCTCACTCCAAGAAAGACATTGAGGTGCTGGAGCACGTCCAGAGACAGGCAATGAGGCTAGAGAAGGGTCTGGAGCACAAGTCTGATGAGAAGCAGCTGAGGGAGCTGGAGATGTTTAATCTGGAGAAGAAGAGACTGATAGGAGATCTTATCACTCTCTACAACTACCTGAAAGAAGATTGTAGCAAGGTGGGGGTCAGTCTCTTCTCCCAAATTACAAGTGGCAGGACAAGAAGAAATGGCCTCAAGCTGCACCAGAGGAGGTTTGGATTTGAGATTAGGAAATTTTTTTTCACTGTAAGGGTTGTCAGGCATTGGCACAGGCTGCCCTGGGAGGTGGTACAGTCACCATTGCTGAAGGCATTCAAAAGACATGTAGATGAGGTGCTGAGGGATATCTTTTAGTGGCAGATGTGGCAGTGCTGGGTTAATGGTTGGACTCCATCTTAAAGCCCTTTTCCAACCTAAACAATACAGTGCAATTCTGTGTGTCATAAGAACCCCCAGTTACTTAGGTGGTGTGACACAATAACGCTCAGATGTTAAACTGAGATACAGATATGTATTTATAGGACACAGTTGCAAGCATGCTGGAGCACATTTTCACTACTTTATCCCATGGGAAGAAGAGTAAGGCAAAATGGAAATGATAATTTTTCTCATAACTTTTTTTCTCAAGCTACATTTTTGTCTGAATAGTTTCTAGTAAAATCACAAATCTAAATTCAAATGAAATGGATACCTCCCAAATGTCATTTTTTGTGCCAGAGGCTATTTTACAGGCACTAATGGAGTGATAATTAAAACAGATGCAGAGATCTTTTCTTAGGACCAAACCTGCACACAGCCCCATAGGGAGAACAAAAAAGATGGATAACACCAAATCTGTTTGTGGCTCTTGAAAGGGACTGAACAGCAGCAGATTTGGAGAGCTTGGCGTGGCTCATCACTTACCCTACCAATGTAATCAGTGAATGCAAAAGGGAATGGAATGCAGCTGACCTTACTGAAAAGGACAATAATCAACTGACCCCTCTTTTACTGCTCAGTTAAACCGTATCCATAGTTTGTATCTCATCTGAATGGCTGGGTAGACCTCAGTGGGAAGGAACAAGGCTCTTTCTCCTTTCAGCCTAGAGCAGATCTCAGTCCTCTTACCACTGAGATAGAAACTCTCTGATAGGGGCACAAGGACGCAGGGGAGGACAGAAGGATACCAATGGACAAATTCATCTACTGCTCTGAAGGTCTTTCTCTGAGTTTCTTTCTCAGTTTCCCGAGTGTTTTCCTTCCTCATCAGTAGATGCCAGAAAAAAAGATGGATCATTTTGTGTGATTCTCCTGTCCTGGGATCCTCCATGCACTGAGGTCCTCTTTCAGCAAAGGACAGCAGAGGGGATATGATACAGAACAAAGTTTGGTAGAGGAAGTGGAAATGAGACAGCGTAGAGGGTTAGCAAGGGAGCATAACAGGAAAGGTACAAAATAGGGCATTGGGAGAAATTCTGGGGCCACAAAATTGTTGTGTGGGAACATAGAGAGGAGAAGAGACAAAAGGAAGAGTATGCTGATCTGATTTGCTGGTCTGATTCGGAAGGCAAGAAAAACAGAAGAAAGAACCCTAAGGAAGGAGTGGAAAAGGGAAGAGCCAAAAGAGTGACATTCTGGTAGAAAGAGACCCAAACACAGGCTGGAAGATATGGTCCAAAAGTACAAAATGTAGCCATCCCCTCTCCCCACAAAATCACAAGAGGAAAAACAACACTGTGGTGTCATTGACTTGATTCATTTCATACTGCCAAGTTTACTTGGATTATGTTTTGCTAAATGAATATTTTTTTCCCCTCTTTCTTCTCTTTTTCATCAGCCTGCAGGTAAGGAGAAGCTGGGAATCCTACCAGATGGAAATCTTGACTGTCTGTCATCTGCTCTGAAGAGCTGGCAGGGTAACAGCAAGGTTCAGCTGGAGCTGGCTTGGCCATCTGTGCTAGATAGGAGTTTGCCAGAAAAGAATACCTAATAGTCCACTGAGAGCTGCCTTCAGGCAAACCTGCACACCAACAGGTACAGAAACTATCTGTAGCTCCCACAGAGATGGTTAGATGTTGGATGTGGCAAATTTTCTCTGCTATCTCATGTCTGTCTATCAGTCTAAATGATCTTGTCCTTTTTCCATCATGCTCTGCTCACATATGGGCTTTGGTAGCTTACAAATTTAATTCAGTGTTATTAAATTCATGGGCAACTTCTTCTTTTGGGGTTTTGTACAGAGTGGCAGAAAAACATGTTTGAATCTAATCCTCTGCTTTGCTGGCAAAGGGGAACAAAGTAAGTTGAAAGTGCAGCAAATAGGAGATACTGTTGCTATCAGATTTTTCTCGCTGTTCTCACTGGAGGTGATTTACACATGAACTTAATTAGCCCACAGGATCATAGACCTAACCATAAAGCTGCTTTTGGGTTTTGTGGAAAGCACTCTTGCCCTTTAGCACTTCTCTTTGTCTTGTGCTAGCTGTGACATGCTGCGTTTAATAAAGTCTTGCTGATTCAGATCACCAATCCTTCAGCACAAACTTCTTAACTAGTGAAGAGCTGAAGAGGCAAGGACCGAAGGCAGCCAAAGGGCTGTATAAAATCAGGTAAATACATTTAGGTTGATGAACAGTGAAGAATCCATGAATTAATGTGGGGTTTTTTTAACTGAAATGCAATATTGGACTGTCTGCAGGCTTAGTTATTGTTTCTAATCTGCTCTTAACTTTTGGTCTTGTTCAGTCCACCTATTACAAACTTGACATAAACTGAAGATGGAAAAAGACTAGATCAATTTTTCAAGTTCAACAGTACTTGAGTTGTGAGGTGTCTTTCTCTGGAGAGAAGTGAAAGATGTTGCAGACTCTGTGCATGTAGAAGGAGAGACTAAGAGCATATGATAAGGAGTGAGTTTGGTTTGCAAACCCACAGTTGCTTTAAAGGAGATACAGGCATATGCATGGCAGCATTCACCTGCAAGGAGCACGTGGGGCAAACAGCCTGGGACACACTGATGAACTTTCTCCTTAGCTTGCAGACTACTTCAGAGTGGGTTCTAGATCAGAAACAACCTTTGATTTGGTGTTGTCCAATAGCAAACTTTGACAAACAACATTTCTCCACAAATATGCTATTCTGTACTTTTCTCAGCTTCTGCAACTGAGACTGACTAAAATCAGACAACTGGAGATTAGGAAGAGGTTAGGGGGTTGTTATTCACTGGCACTGGCTGCCCAGGGAGGTGGTGGAGTCACCATCCCAGGAGATATTTAAAAGATGCACAGATGAGATGCTGAGGGACATGGTTTAGTGATGGGCTTGGCAGTGTGAGGTTAGTGGTTGGACTCAATGATCTTAAAGGTCTTGTTCAACCATAATGATTTCATGATACTATGATTCTAATTTATTGAACTTTCCTACAACTTCTGAATTTTATGCTTCAAGCACTAATCCAAATCCAAACAAAGATCTTTTATTTAAAATAAACAAAATCTACATGAAGAGCTACTCAAAACAAGTGTTCCTTGTTTATTCCCGATACATGTCCAGTAGTTTCATGGCAATAAAAAGATCACTAACAGATTATTTACAATAGTAAAACCTGGGCATATCAGACTTTGAAAAGTCAGAGGCTATAAACGCCATCATCTAACACAACCAGTGAAGTCTTCTGAGAGCACAAATTACTCCAATGCTACAACCAGCAAGTTGCATTACCCAAGCCTGAAATGCCACCAGAAAATTTTTGTAAGAGTAATGTGATTTAAAAGTAGAGCTGCGTAGCTTTCAGCATCCTCCAGATGCAGAGTCCCTCTGAACCCCAGCTGAGGAATATCCACCTTGGCCAGTGGTCCTTACCTGGAAACAGGTGTCACGTAGTTGCCTGGGAAGACGCCAGACATTCCGCTCCTCAGAGACGTCCCCTTGAACCAGCCATCCTGGCACTTCTCAATGACCCGGTACATCTCACCTTTGCGGAGCTCCAGCTCGTCGTTCTTCTGAGGCTTGTAGGCGTACAGGGCTAGGTAGCTGCAGGCAGAGGGCACACAAGAAGAAAGCACACAGCTGACATCAACCACCACCTGTTCTGTTTTCACTCCAGCCCCACAGAGTGGAACAATGAGCAGGAATGCTGCTCAGAAATGGTGGGTAAAAAGGGATGTCATCACAGCACAGCAAACACAGTAGAGACAAGATCAGCTATATGCTAAGGCAATAAGAGAGTAGCTATTAAAGGGAGAGGGCACCTTAGAAATTCATAGGATGTTTTTCTCACTCAGGGCACAACCAAAGCAAAACTGCCACAAAGCAGCACTGAAGCTAAGGACACAGCAGCAGTTTCAGAAGGATGAGGCAATGACAGAGACAGCCAGAGTAACCAGGACTTGAGCAGGAAGATGTTGCCAAGCCTAAAATCTGGAAGAAGTATATATTTGTACGCTTCAGCGTAGAAGATACCACTAGAGTGGATTTTCAGAAGAAATTTTTCTTATGGGTAGGCTACTTCAAAAAGATTTAAGGCAGCTTTTCTTGAAGCTTTCTCAATGCTATTTACCCCGAGCTGTTCTAGAAACAAACCACCAAACTGTTCTGATCTGCTATGGTAATTCTTGTAAAACAAAATTGACAAGAGGGCCAAATTCTGCAAGATTTTTACTTGAGTGGTAGAATTTGTCTTTGGATGTTTTGCATGCAACTATTCTAATAAGTCTTTAACAAGGGGCCCAATATGTGGAATTTTTCATTTCTTTAATCACAGCTTTTATTTATTCCCTTTGTTTAGAATATTTCTTTTTATCTCTCTTTTGCTGCTCCGTTACTCCTTCAGGGACGTGTCTAATGTTGTGAAATGACTATGACTTAAAGTCCCTAAAGATATTCTCTCTGTTTAGAAAGATCCTTGTTGAAAATTAAGAATGATTGCTTGCACTTTGGGGAATAATGGAAAGATTGGACAACCTTCTTTTTGCAAACACCAATTTTATTTTTATTTTGTACTGTTACTTTTCTACAAATGCAAAAAATCCCCAAAAATATTTCTGGTAATTCTTGACCAAGGTTGTGCCTTCTTGAATTTTTTTTTAAACTTATGCTTTACAGGCAGTGCAGAAAGATTAGGACAAAGGAGTAAACATGTACAGAAAGTGCATTTGCACTACAAAGGTCAGCAAAATGCTCTTAGGCTATGGGGTGTTGAGAAAAAGTTGCTGCCCACCTTATAGCAGTGAACCAGAGAAATAATGGAAACGATAACCATTGTGATTGTAGACTTGCAGCCAATAAAAATGATACATTACTTTTTACTTCTGCCTTCCAGGAAATATAATTGAGGAATAAATCCTGTTAGTTTTCTTGATTTTACCCCTTTATGGTACCAGTAGATTTCCTTATTTTTATTCTGAAGGTAGTAAATAAACAGCAGTAATGAGCAGAATATGAAATATTTGGTAACAGCTCCTTGGGGCATGCTTAGGCTGATGTGCCTGGCTCTGTTTACCACGTGCATGGAGTACAAAAAACTAATCAGAAACTGTATTTCATTAGTCAACAGATGGGAGGTACCATCCTGCACATCCGTTGCTTAGCCTATATAATCTTGTGGTCCTGAGCAGGTCTGTAGCTGTTCACCTGATGGAAAACATGAGGCCATGTATGAATCAAAGAACATTGAAATGCATCACCCTGACATGAAACAAGGTTGTCTGCTTCAGTGCTACTCCTTAGCGCTGTGTTCTCCTAGGACATGGTGGAAAGTGCCAGACTGCACTCACTCGAGGGAGTAGGAAGTGTGGGTTTGACTACCCCTTTTAAAGTTGCTGCTTATACAGGGCTCATATTCAGAAGCTATATGTAGAGTGGAGAGTCAAGGACAGAGCATGTTGGAAAGGCTTTCTTAGCTCTTTCCCCAAGGGGCTACATGTAACATGGGGTAGTCAGTGATGCGTGATATCCCTCAGGTATGAAAATCTCACCTCATCAGACAAGAACAAATTTGTTTTGGTTCTGCTCTAACTCCCTTACTCTTCTTAAAGCAGATTTGCTGTGTAATTTTAAGATTTTATTTGTGAATTCAGACCTCATCTTAGCCATATAATCCCCTAAAATACTGGTGTGTCTATGTGTGTGTGTGTCTATATAGTTCTACTGCTTTCACAAGGCATATATGATGAGAGGAAAGGGGTCAGTAGTTTAACTAGACAGGTACCAGATCAACCAACCAGGCTAGAAGAGATTTATTATAATGAAGTCTACTCTTTCTGTTCTATATCTAGTCAACCTGCTGTTATTCCACATACTATGTAACAAGCCCATACGCCCATGATATGAAGTTCATTCATTGTCTTTGTTTATGACACTGAAAAAATGCAGTTGTGTCATTTTTTCTGTGTAATGATGAATGAATCAGATGTTTGATTACATGGGACTGCACCTTTGTTAGAGCTTTAAATGAAGGAAGACTTTCTCTAGCCCAGAGGCATTCTGTTTGCTTCACAATGATTCATACAGCTGTAATAAATATACCTGGAGTTTAAAAGGGCACAGAGAAAGGGGGAAGTCGTGCTTTTCTCTGCTCATTTTTCAATTTCAGCAGAGGCTGGGTCATGTATGATCTCTCTCTCTCTCTCTCTTCTGAGATGAGACTCGGGTTTTCAGATATAAAACACATGCACACACATGCACACAACTGAACACAAAGAGTAGGCAGTGACTGAGGTGAGCTGCTTACATATTGAGGGGGAGCTGGACCTTCGGTGGTGTTCCCTGATCTCCAATTATTGCACTTGTCCTGGGAGCAGCCACTGTGGCTGTTCCAATCGAAGAGGAATCCTGAAAATACACAAAGAAGAACATAAAAGTATTAACATGAAAAACATGATTTCCTAAAAAAATGTTATGAGATGAAGGCACAGAAGAAAAAAATTACATCTTTTATAAATTCCTTCCAATATTGCATTTCTGACACAGGGGATATATGGTTATTAACAGCACTTCCATGTACCTGTCAGAGAATATAGTTGTACCTTCTGTGCAGATCTTCAAAGTTTTAAAATGCTACTTGATTGCTTTGCAAAATCAGCTCAACATGTACCTCTTTGCAAAGGTACTTCCCCTGATAAAAGTAACCTTTACTTTAAAATTTGTACTTTTGGTTAATGATTATGGATCTATGGGGATGTAGATACTATTAAATTTCCAAAATGCAGCTTCATTTCTGTACACTGTTTTTATCATCAGGAATATTCGTTCCTATAAGAAAAAGATGACAACACAACCCAAAACGGGAGTACCTCTGAATGAGAAGGTAGGAGTCTACTCTACATTTACCACAGCAAATCATTCTCCAGTCTCATACAGAGAACTGGGCAGATCTTTTCCAGCTGTTAATGTTGCAAGGCAGTTCTAAATATGTTCATTATACTTTTTCAAAGCTTAATGCTCAGCGAAAGTATGAGGGGCAAACACTTCAGAGCTGTCTCACCAAAGTTTTCATTCATCTATATAAAAAATGAATCCTGACTGAAAACTTCTCCTGAAGTAATGCCAAGGCCTATAGCAAAAGATTTTTGCTGTAGATACAGGGGAAAGCTGGGCTGATGGGGCTTGTAACGGTTTACTTGAGCAAAAGCTTTTTTCAGTAAGTCTAACCAAATGCTGCTTGCAGATCCATATGCAGAACGGCTCTACAAAGTAGAATCCAAAGTTTATACACAAATTGCAGGTTCAGACAGAGCCTGTTACATACAACAGAGATTCTGAGCAGTTCACAGACCTTCAGTGCAGCTTTTCTGTTTCAAAATGCAATCTAACAAACAGTAAATATTGATTTATTTGGGGAATAAAAACATAAGGACTTTTTTATTTTTGCACTTAGAAACGACATTGAATTAAACCAAGACACACATTGCTACTTAATTAATGGATTTCAAGGTCAGCTCTTTACAAAGAAGCCCACATAATTATTACAGTGCCAAGTCTCAATAGTGCATTGCTAAGCTATATTGCTTTGCTGTATATTCACACAATATCCTTAGAAAATCACATAGAAAAATATGAAGACATTGCTCTGTGATTCCATAGCTTTTGGCAAGAAGCAGCAAGCTGTCTCCGTCTCTCATCGGCATCTACGCGCAATCAAGAAGTTGTAGTGACATGCACATCTTCTTTTTCTCATTATTTCCCCTCACTTTCTGGCTGCTTGCTCAAACAAGGAAGGTTCCAGGCAGCTCTGAGTCCTATGTGTAAAAGTAAGCATTCTTTCCAGTTCTGTGGCTTTCTTAATCTGGCCTGTTGTGTCAGCAAGCTGATATCAATTTACAGAATAATTAACAGAAGAAAGACCTCAACCCATTCAAAAATTTAGGGAAGATGGAGAATGACCCCTCATTCGTTATTCTAAGCTGGTTAATGGGGTTAGGAATTGCAGAAGGTACCGAACAGAGAGACCTGTAAGTGAGAAATCAGCTGGTTCAAACTACTTTGTGTTGTGCCACCAGTGTGCATCTACTCTAAGACAGAGAAATTGTCTCCAAGAAAACAGATCCATCCCCACTCTTTCTTGGTAGGACAAATCACTGGGCTTTTTTTCCTTACAAAGAACCAGAACTAAATTAACAGCCTTAGGATGCAACCGTAAAGGCAGAGAAGATCATAGCAGAATAGAATAGAATGGAATTGGAATAGAATAAGAATTAAACTAGATTAGACTAGACTAGAATATTTCAGTTGGGTTCAAGGTACCTTCCAATCCTTAAGATTCTGTGATTCTGTGAAGGGATCTACAATGGTCAACTAGTCCAACTGTTTGATCAACTCAGGGCTGACCAAAAGTTAAAGCATGTTGTTAAGGACATTGTCCAAATGCCTCATAAGCACTGACTACCTTTCTAGGAAGCCTGTTGCAGTGTTTGACCACCTTCCTCAGTAAAGAAATGTGTTCTGATGTCCAGTGTAAACATTCTCTGGGGCAGCTCTGAAGCATTCCCATATGTCCTATTACTGGATCCCAGGGAGAACAGTTCAGCACCTCCCTCTCCACTTCTGCTCCTCAGGAAGTTGCAGAGAGAAATGAGTTAACTCCCCAGCATCCTTTTCTCCAAACTAGACAAGCCTGAAGTCCTCAGCCACTCTTCATACGATATGCCTTCCAGCCCTTTCACCAGCTCTGTTGCCCTCCTCTGGAGGCATTCAAGGACATTAATCTCCTTAAATTTAGGAGCTCAGAAATGCACACAGTACTCAAGGTGAGGCTGCAGCAACACTGAATACAGCAGAACAATCACCTTGTTTGATCAGCTAGATATGCTCCATTTGATGCACCCCAGGCTGTGGTTTACCCTCTTGGCTGCCAGGGCACTCTGCTGACTGACTCCTATTGAGCCTGTTGTTGACCAGCATCCTCAGATCCCTTTCTACAGGGCTGCTCTTCAGCTACTCCTCTCCCCATTTTTACTTGGGCCTGGTGTTACTTCATCTTAGGTGCAGAATCTGACATTTTGACTTCTTAAAAGTTCCTCCCATTAATCATTACCTCCATCCAGAGGCTCTCCACCACACCGTCACTAACTGTAAGGGCTGTAAAATCAAACCTCTCCCTTCGGTATAGTGTCACACCTCCACCTCACCTGCCCTGCCTGTCCCTCCTGAACAGCTTGTAGCTCTCCATCCCAGTGCTCCAATAGTGGACTCATCCGCCCACCAAGTCTCACTAATACCAATGATATTGTTGCTCTGGGAGCTAACAAATGCTTGCAGGTCATCCTATTTCTAAGACACATTCTCCCCATTCCTTAGCTCCCAGGATCCTCTCTGCGCAGACCTCAGCGAAGGCAGAGTTTGCAGAGGTGCAGCTGTCCCAGCCAGGAGTGCCCACTGTGGGCATCCAGGGCTAAGTCCACCTGACTCTGCAGAGAGGTGAGCTCAAGCAAGGAGAGCAGTGCAGCTGTCTAGGCACCATGTATTGTCCTGTTTGCACACAGTGGTGGCTTCTACATCTTCCATACTACTGGAAGCATAGAGCCCAAGTACGTTCCATGCACTATTACACTTGTACTAACATACAGTTCTAGGGATTAAGAAATCAGATAATTGTTATTCAGTGTTGCTAGATAACAATGTTGCTTTCCTCCCTTGAATAATCCCAAAGAAATCCCCACACTCCTATGTTCTCTGTCCACCTGACATTCAGTTTCTTGCCTATGCCCTGTTACCATAATATTGCTGCATCTGGTGCCAGTCTGCACCCTACAACTTGTTCACTCTTGGCACTTTGCTCAGCTTAGTATCATACACATCCAAACTCTAAATTGGTGCCTGCTTCTTGATAGTGCTTCATTTTTTCTCTAGCTGCTCTCCCCTGCAGGCTTTGACATGATGGTGCTCTTGTCATTCTGCCTATGACCTCACTTTTCAGTTTTTCTTTTTCATCAGGTTTTACACAGGACCCACTGGCCTTCCACTGCATTCCATTCAGCTGCTCTGTTCACATCTTAGCATTTGCTTTCACACAAGTATTCTGCTCTACAGCTCCATCTGCCTCTGCTCCTTGATGAATTCTTTCTGTGGCTGCCTGATTGCTACTATGCATCTGAATGTTCACCAGTTTTACATCCCAGCTATGGTCCCTGACACAGTTGGTGAAGGCTTTCTAAGCCTCCTCTTTCAAGGTACCATTCTCCTCCTTCTGTATCATTCATTAGCTCACATTATAAGACACAATATTGCTAGATTATTTTGCAAAATAATATTTGCAATAAGAGTTTGAAGAGACTGAATTTTGTGAAAGAACAACCTTTTATTTCTTCATACTTTTGATTACCTTTGTTGGAAGTTTACCTTTCTGTTTTCCATTCTTACAATTTTACACGGGTCTCCCCAGCTACTGGTAACACTAATAATCCCCCCAGAGAACACAGAAGGCCTTTCTCAATCACAGCTGCTAGCTGGGATTAGTTTGTTTTCCTTCTTTATTTAGCCCTGGAGCCAGGTTGTACTTTTGCTATTGTGATCCAAGGAACAAGATACTAAATGTGTCTCTCTTTCCTCTTCATCTGCTCAGGGGAATGGGAATCTGAGACGATGATCTGATTTTTTTCCTTCTCTGCTTTGATACCTTTTGGGAGGTCTGTGTGACACATCCTTCCTTTCTGATGGCACTCTCAGCATGATTCACCTTCCTGTGGCACCAGGCATGCAAATACAGCCACCCACAGGCATTACACAGGGAGAGTGCAAACACTGCAGCATTTGCATCTTAATCCTGCTTCCACCCTGCTACTCACCGTTTCTAAGCCTTACCCGGGAGGGCATGTCTTTGACAGCCAGGTTTTTAAGAGACACGTGGGCACCTATTCATAAAAACAGGCACCTTGCAGAGCTTTCTCTGAGTGGCACTAAAAAATACTTCATGGAAGGATTCCCATGGATTTTTACTGCAATCTAAGTAAAAGGAGTCACTTCTGAAAATGCCATTTGGTGTCCCTTGTCTGTCCTTATGAGCTTCTAATGCCTTTAAACACTTGGACAGTGAGTTTCCAGATGTGACCTGTTGGGTAATCACACTGTAGCACACCTCCTGATTAGGAGGTCATTTACTCTAATGGAGGTGTGCGGTTTGCTGAACAAGACACTGCCAAACTCTCATTCCTTTTAGTTACGCCACTAAACAGCCAAATCTAACTTCTTCATGCCCCTACTCCAATCTGACATCCTCTGAGTATCACTTACCACTGCTGATCTTTACAGCTTAACAGCAATAGCTCTCCCTTTCCAAGGGAGGTGCAGCCCCAGCTACCAGCCAGCAGGTAAAAAAGCCTGCACAAAGGCACCCTGAAGACCACCTCTGCATGAATTCCTGCTTCTTGGTGCTCTTCAGTCTCACAGCAATGGCACCTGTACCATGGAAGATTAAATCTTGAGTAAAACTCCCAGATTATGCACAATGATGCTGCGTGACAGAGATCTTACTCCTGACTTGTGCTGTGGCATCTGGTTTTACCACCATTTGCTCTGCTGTAGTAGGTGATTATGTACCTATGGGCTAGACAGTAATATAAAAAGACTTGTTGCTTTTTGTTTCTAAACACAACAGCCTCCTTATGACCACTGAAGTACAACTCCCCCCTCTCCCCCCAACACTTAAGCTAATATCTTATAGAAACTCTTAACTCATGCTTTAATGCCTCCTTAAAAATTGTCTGTTTTTTCCTCCTAGTCTCCATGTTAACCATTACAAGCAGACTTTACATGAGGGCCAAGAATGAAGAAAGGCTCTGCACAAAGGGATTTGGGGACTTGGCTAAGCTTGATCTTGTCCTAGCAGCAGCATGATCCTCTAGAGCAAAACAGGAGCACAGCATAGGATTTCTGCTCTTAGTCCCCACACAGCATTTTCAATACTATCTGTAGATGCTTAAGAAAGCCACAGAATCAGGCATTGTCATGCAACATGATGAAGGCAACAGCTAGCTGACAAAAATGAACGCGGCAGAAAACTGCCCAGCCTGAGGATCAGTGTTTTCTGATGAGTTCAAACAGCCTGATCTCCTCAGAAGTCATTGCAACGTGTCTAATATCAGATGGATCTCATTCCTCATCCAGCTGATAAGTATTATTTGCAAGAGAACCACAGGAGCATCAAAACAAATTGCACTTTAATGTATACGTAATGATATATTTCTATTACAGTTTATAGCCTATACTCCTGGGTAAATAATACACTCCTGAGATGTTGCTGACTCTTGTGTCAGCTCTGACATATATTTAAAAGCAACCAGCCTAGCAAAACATTACTGACACGCCCACAGAGACCAGGAAATTAAAGGTGATAACCACTCATCAGGCTGAAACTCCATCTCAAATTCATTCCCCTTCTCTCTTCCTCTCCACACCTCTATGAAAGTCTAAGAATTAGAAGTCTGGACTTCCAGCATAAACTACGTTTTCCTCTCCCCCGTAGATTTACTTTAGACTTTAGACCAGCACTTTAAGGCCACATTTGTGGTTTAATCTGAAAAGACATGGTGCCTGCAGGGATTAGTGAAATGCCTTGCAGAGGCTCAGGACTCAGATTTGGAGGGGAATAGAAGTCATGAAGACAGCGATAAAACTAGGAACAGAGTACAACGATATTGCAGGTTGCAGCAGCCTTCACAGAAAAATAATTCCTGCTGCAATTGACGAATGTTCTTATCATCTAAAAAAATCACCAACCAGAAATCTCTGTTTTGACTTCAAAGTAAATCCAGCACTGTCTCACCACAGGGCACTTATCACATTCATTAATTCACAGGAAAATTTCTTTTAATGTCTTGAACGCATATTTACAGCTTACTTTAAATTTCTCTTTAATATTATGTTAAAATAAAAGAAAATAGGACTCAAACATTCAACTCACATAGGCTGGCATACTGTCCTCTGGAAATCTCACAAAAAAATATGTTAATGGTGTTTAAGATTCCTGCAACCCATTTCTCTAATTCTCTGACTCCATAAAACAAGGACTCTGGCAATCACTCCAGGTCTTAATGTTCCTAGAAATAACATATTAGCTCTTAATGCATGGTAGTGCCACCAAATATTGATGAGAAGTGTTGCATGCAAGATCAAGTAGCCTCATCAAATGCTAATTACCAAAGTGGGAGCTGAAACTGACTTACCAATTCTAGAGGAGGACTTTGCTTTTCCATAATGGTATGTGTGTAAAAAACAAACAAATGACCAGGATAACAGCTGCAGCTGCATAAATATCTGTATAAATACCCAATTCCTTCCTGCAAAAAAAGGGAGCTAAATTTCTACAGTTTAGCATTTACTGAGAGGTTCTTACAACCTGTCTGTGGCTATGGATGAAGGTGAGACAGAACATTATGCCAGCCTGCTCTAGCACCACATTGCCCCCGATTGTTTTTTGGCTCATGTCTTCAAAATTCTGTGATTCTGTGAATAGCTCCTGGACCTATGCAGAGAGCTGCAGAAGCCATGTAAATATGTTCTAAAGAGCTTCCATTTCCACCGTTCTACAACAGAAGGATAGCTGCAATTTACAATTAAAAAAACCCAACAAATATTTTTTGTCATCTTCTCCCAAACGTTCATCTGACATTACCATCCATAAAAGCACTGATTATTCTGGCTCGCAGCTTCTCAGTTCCCCCAAATGAGGACTAATTAAGTACCATGTGGATAAGCATCATGAGAATTATATTTTACTCAGCTTTGTTTCTCTCTCAGACTAACCCTTTCAGCACTGAGCACCAGTGCCTAGCTCTCCACCACCAGGTTTTAAATAGTTTATTTTATAATAAAATGTTTCTTGCAATTCTGAGATCAAAGAACATAAAAAGCAAATGCAGAGAGACAGGAAAGCTTAAAGTGAAAGCTTGACCTCTAAAAGATGTTAATTTAATCTCACATTCATAATTATCCTTTTGATAACTGCACAACAAACTCGTTGGGATCCTATGCAATGCCTTCTGTAGGAAGTCTCCCTCCAGGGAGTGAGTAGTGGTAAACAAAGAAACAAAACCCCCAACCAAACAAAACCAGGAAGACACACAATGTAGTCATTTCTGTTCAAATGTCACGCATGTACACATAGCATGTCCCGGATAGACATGATTTTGGGGTATAGTGCAAATATCCAGGGAGTGCCTTGTTTGCTCTTGAGGCTTCCAAATCAGTAGCTGACTGGCAGGGAGCAAAAAGCCTCAGGATTAGCCCTGTGCAAAAATAATTTCAGTGGCAAAATGTTCTTGGGTTACTACTCTGAGGAACATCTGAGAAAAAAAAAACCATTTTAAGTTTTACAGGCAATGGGATTTCATGCACAGTTGAATAATACTTCTAAAGCACAATCTTCTCCTCCTAGATGATGTAAAAAAATGGGGTTATGATTCTTGAAAAATCTTTCAAAACGTATTTGTGATGAGGCAAATTACAGGATAAGAGGAAGACACTATCTTGAAACTAGTACCTTCTGAAAGACAATTTTGCTATGACCTGGATTCTCAGTAGCTTATGTAATCAGTCAATAGATTGAGTCAGCTCATGTGTCTCATTTGCAACAGTTTTGAAAAATAGTGTGTAATATATCTTTGATATGCACAGACCTGTTGGTAGCCAAAAAAAAAAAAAAGGCAGCTTACATGCCTGCCCATGTAAAAAAAAAATAACTCTTTTCCACCTACAAATCCCCCCAATAAAAGCTATTTGTAAAGTTATTTAAAATAGAGATGCAATGCACAGGAATTTGGAAACTGTTCTAAATAATTTTCAGTAGAACTGGGAAGATACAAAGACCGTGACGTAGTTTAGGACAGACTTCAGCAAAATCTCTTATGCTGTTTTCATGACATGTTTTAATCTAAATGACAGAAACATAGGTTGGACAAACATTACTTCTCTTTTGCCATTTTAACTGGTGCAGCCTCCTGAGATAGCTGCCCTTGGTTTCAGCTGTCTCACTGTCATTAGTGGATGTCCATTCAGTTGTCATTCACAGCCAGCAGCAGAGCAGGTTGAATAGAATTTGGACTCTAGGCCAAAGTTGAAAACACCTGAATTTCTCTTCTCACAGCCTGCCGAGCACTTGAAAACTCCAGATTCATTTTATTCCCTGGATTTTATGTATAATCTGTATGCTCCTCATGGTCAGCATATTTAGGTTATCAGCCAAAGCTCAACCAGAGTTCTGCTATTACATTTTCTCAGCTAAAATTCAGCACTTCTAAATAACTGATAAGGAGTCACACTTCCAAATGATTTATATAGAGAGACACTTCAAGGAACATTTTTCATTTCAAATGCTGTCACTCTTTGGGACTGGAAGCGTGCAAGACATTGTTCTCAGCTTTTCCTGAACACGGGGCCTCTGGTTAGGAGCCTGTACTAACACTTGCAGATACAAAGGGACTTCTTGTGCATGGTGATGAGTCGTTCAGAACACACATAGAAGTTCCTTTTGTGGGCAGGATCCTTTCTTCTTCACTCAGCTGTTATCCTGGTGTGCACAAAGCCACACTTCATTATTCATGAGGTGCATTTTCTGTCAAAACCCAGGGGATCTGGAACAGTACTGACCTATGACCTTTCCAAATAGCAGGGAAGAATAATTCATAAGAGATGTAAATGGACGCAAGACAAGCCATCTGAGGCCTATGCATGATTACTGTCCAGGGAGACCTTCCTTGCTCCCCAGGGAGTCTCAGTTACGAACTGCTCCTCTGCACCTGTAACCTAATTCAGCTTCAGCTCCACCACAGGTCCACAGCACTGTTTACATCTTCAATAAAAATCCATTTTATGAGCATGATAGGACATTCTGCTCGATGGGCAGACACTATTATCTTTTAGAGGGAGATTTTACGTTTAATGAATGATATTCCACGTGCAACAATAAGCCTACACTAAGTAAATTTGTCTGCAAGTGAAATAAAGATCCCAGCATTGCCTCTTTGAAAAGAAATGCTTTTGTATCTTGGCTATTGTTGTCTTTCAGTCACTATTTTATCCCAATGAGGTGGCTTGAAGTTGACTTTTCTACCTTTGAGTATCCCAAGGTCTGAAGTCAATGAAGATGTTTTTTAGATCATCACTTATTTCAAAATGCGTCTTGGCTTTTTGGAAATAACGGAGTTGGTTCTGCTTAAAGAACAACAAACATGTTATGGAAGGCCTGTAGTCTTCAATTAGTAAATGAATGATATGCAGAAATGCTTTAAAAACATTTGATTTCATACTCTGATCTGCATGTCAGTGCTCAATACACATACATCTGTGCCCTCCTGGAGAAGCAGGAGGCTTCTAATAGTCAAACAACTCATAAAAACACAAAACCACATTGGCTCAGCATGAAAGATTGCTTTCAATTCAAACAAAAATTGACAAAACAAAAATTGACAAAAGCCACAGGAATGCAGTACTATGCATGAAAACACTTCTAAAGGCTGGAATAGATTCCAAATTTACTGAATCATCTAAAATTTGCACCTAAATTTTAACTTCCTGCAGTAAGAAGTCCTCAGTACCTCTGTTTCTTCTCATGTCAGCAGAGAGAAAGCAGATGCCCCAGATTTGGGAGCCTCGGGTCTACAAGGAAAATGGATGCTTGTTTTAAGAACAGAGTTTTGTTGGGCACCAGGTGGTTGCCTGAGGTAGGGCACCAGAGGCCTTTCAAGAACTCCTGTAATTGAATTCTGCTTCTTCAAAGGACAGGCTACAGGAAAACTGTGTTGAACATTTAAAAAATGTGGAACCCACCCCCCAAGCTAAATATCAATCCTGCTATGTACCAGAGAAACTCATCCCTACTGAACTGAACAAAATTCCTTTATTTCTTTTTAAGAGGAGATCTGTTCTATAAACAATGATAAAGTGCAAAGAAATTTCAAGGACGTGCTATAAAGACACAGTAAACTAAATTCAGATTCTAACGTTGAAAGGAAAGGCACAAATTTGCTAGGCAGTCAGCACAGATACTGTAAATTTGTTGTTTCCCCTATAAGAAATATACTTTGTCTCAACTTGCTGTTGCAAACTAGCAGGGGACTGAGATGATTAGAGAGAGGACCACTCAAGGGCTGTGACAATGACTTGCAGGGCAGAGAGGGTCCTCTTCAAGTGAAGAAAGAAAAGGTGAGACACCTTCCTGCAGCATAACTCACTGTTTGGCAGCTACATGCAGAGCCTTCCCACCAACCTGCCCATGATCTCAGCAACACCCCTGAGCACTTCCAAAGCAGCAGTAGAGTCAGGTTGCAGATTGTCAAGATGTCAAACCCCAAACATGATGTAAAGAACATTTATCTTCAAAATGCCAAATGCATTTTAGAACAAAATGATCCAAAGACAAGATTCTCACTGTCCCAAATGCCTTGATGTAAAAGCTCGGGGGCTCTTTGTTTATGCTACTTTGGCTGATGTTCAGCCACATGAATACAAGAAAAATGCTGAACTGATTTTCTGTCTAAGGCTGCAGCATCATTAATTGTTTCAGAGCCATGTCAGGTATTAACAGATGGCAAAGAGGGAACTGGATTTCTGACATTTTTAATTAAAATTTAACCCCTATTATTATAGGATTAATAGATATATAAATATAGCTGCATGATTTTAATGTACATTTTGTAAGAGGCAAATTCTGTATTCTTTGTAGACCTAATTAAGAAGGCTGAAAGCAGGTGAATTCATGTTAGTAGCTCTCGTGATTTTATTGCTACTCTTACGACAGTGAGGCATTTTTCTAGAGGCTGCTCCTCCAGTAAAGAGAATATAGTGAGATCAGCTCCATTTTTCTTTTCCCCAACAGATTCATATTCATAGCAAAGTTTGCAGATGAAAATGGTTTATTTTCCTTGGGTTTTATACCTCCCTCTCCCTCTGATATATTTCTTTTTTCATCATTACAATATATTATTGTTGTTGATATTTTATTTCATTTTACTGAACAACTGTTCTTATCTCAACCCACGAGTTTTACATTTTTCCCCCGCGGTTCTCTTCCCCATCCCACCGTGTGAGGTGAGGTGGCGAACAAGCAGATGCATGGTGTTCAGTTGCTGGCTGAGGTTAAACACTGACAATCTCTCAAACCAGAAAGCAAATAGTACAGACTCCAAAAGCAAAGAAGTGCACTCATACATGCAAATGCCATACCTGGGGTGGCTGGATCCTTGGGCTGCAATAACGCTTTTTGACAGAGGGAAACCTCTTTTGACTAAGGTTGATCCAAACCACCAAGACACTTTTTCCACTCCTTAGATTTTGTCCAAGATGGTTTTGGCCAGCAGTTAAGAAGGCATGTGCACAGCTGCTTGGTCTGCAAACTGGTTCTATGCCCTGAGGCAGAAGAACCGCTCCTCAAATATGTTCCCACCATGGACATACTGGGATGGCTTCATTATACCCTAGCCCTATCTCTACTTCTGATCCTGACATTTGATTGCATGTGTCTTCCCATATGCTGCAAAGGGCTCAACCAAGTTTCTTTCAGGCTGGATTATGATAATCATAACTTGTTACAGAGAACATGAGGCCCTTCTTGAACCCCCACCACTTGTACTCAAATGTCACAATGGTCTGCAAAGAATGTGTGGGGTTTTGCACACCAGTTCTGTTAAAATGGGGAAGAACAGTCAAGGCACTTTCATGGTCTAATTTTTGTGGTTTATGAGCTTAGAATGAGTCTTCACATGACTCTAGCAAAGGGTGCGCATGGTTTTTCCTTTGATGAGCACAAGAACAGAAAAGCCACAGTCTGTAACATTTCTGTAAAGTCCAAATGTGTCACTCTGAGTGCCAAAAACCTGAGTGTCATTTACTTGACAAGCTTGGGACCCTCACTCATGTCTAGTGCTTGTGCTGCTTCACAGATGCCCTGGTATGTCTTGGCACAAGCATTGCTTTGTAAGCTGGCCGTATCCTCACCTTGACCCTCCTGATGAGGGCTGAAAGAAGCAGCACAGAGACTCTGCCTGGAAAAGACATGTGGAAGAAAATTAGCTGAATTACAGTTGCACTGAGCTGTCTCTCCACATGGAGGGACAGCCGAGGCAGGTGAGTTGCTGAGTGAGGAGCAGAGGGTGCTGCTCTGCTGTGGCAGTGACCCCTTGGCACAATGTTTTAGCTAGCCCTGTGGCACAAACTGGCATGTACACAGGCACCCTGCCTCCCCCAGTGTCCTTGCCAACCCACGCTGCAGGGGCCTGGGGGCTCATGCCATGGGCAGAATACACCACAGATGTAAAGATGACCCCACGATCTTGGGAATTGCACCAGTCCCACAGGGGAGATCCACCAGCACCGCAAATGGACATCAACAGGAACTTCTGCCCAAGGCAGTCTCTATCATTTCCTGCTTGTTCCCCTTCCAGCACTGCTCCCAGCTGTCTATACACACGCCAACACAGGTGGCAGCTGTAATGGGGATCACTTCCTGCAGTGGGCTGTCACAGGGGCAGGAAGCAATTCACAACTGTCCTGATGTGAGGATATGAGTGTGAGGGGTGAGAAGGCATAGCCAGGGAAAGGAAATGGGCAGGGCTGCCTTTTTCAGCTGTAAAATGATAGGTGGGAGGATCCTGCCAGCCTGCCACACTTAGGTTATCTTGGTGCTAGCAAGCAGTACACACCACGAGGACCTGTTCTGTAGAATGAACTTGTGGCTGCTAGTCTGCATATCAAGTGTGTAGATGACTTAGCATGAAGGCCATGGTAGAAGATGTTTGGGATTATTCTTCTTCTCCTTTCTCTTCTATGCCTTCAAACTGCAAATTACCACTTGTTTTTCCTTATCAACAGAAACACTGGGCATATGCGAGGGGATTCAGTGCATCTCTAGTGAGTTAGGCTTCTGTTTTCCACCCCAGGAGAAATGTCTTGGAAGGTCCTTTTTGGGACCCTTTTGGGACCTTTTGGGATATGCTCGTCTACTCTCTCTTTCAAGAAGGGGAAGGACGGGGGACTGCATCCTCAGCACGTGTGATGGTGTGATGGTTTGGGTATTTCTGAACAGCAGCTACTTGCTGGATACAACACTTGTCAAAGTCAGCAAATTTGCTCATCCTCCAGTTATCTGTAGGGAAACAATTACTCCAAAAATCTTTTTTTAATCCCAAAGTGTGAATTTCATACGGGCATTGCTACCTTGCAGTCCAACAAAAACATTCAGGGTAATAGGAGCACTCAAAATTATTCCTTTCTACACCAGAAAATGATGCAACATAAGCTGCATTAGGTCAAACGAATTGCAGGATTACTTTTTTTTAAGAATGTGTTGCATAATCATGAATCAATTTTGGCTTTATCCTCTGGTTCCTCATGCCTGCTCACTGATTAACATGAGCATGGAAGTGATAGATGCCAGGTACTGTCACACCCGGATGACAGCACCATGCAATTGCTTTGTGCAAAGTTCCACCATTTTGAAAGAGGCAAGGCAGCGGCATGCCGTCCTCCAAAGGCACCCAAACCCCACATCCACCCTCACTTTACCTGTGCCGGGGCGCTGGAGGAGAGGTGAGTCAGGTCCCCGATCCTGGCGGCCGCCCGCGGGTCGCTGGAGCTGATGAGGACAGGGGCGCTGATCTCCATGGAGTGTCGGTTGCTGGCGGCCTGAGAGGACTTGTGCGTCATGCTGAGGGCGGTGAAGGAGTGGCGCTTCTTGGCGTTCTTCTTGCCCTCCGCCTGACGCTGGGCTGCCCCGGCTGCCCCTGCACCTGCCAGCGTGGAGCATGGGGCCAGGCCTGCCGCTGCCGCCGCCGCTGCCACTGCCACCGTCTCCGTTGGCAGTGGCACATCGCAGCCCGAGGCGGCAGCTGAGCAGGACTTGTCCATCTCGATGAGCTGCTTGGCGGATTCATTCAGCTGTGAGTGGAGGAAAAAGGAAAGAGAAGAAGTAAAAGGTAAAGGTGCTGCCATTCAGCAAGTTCTTAACGGATTGAGAATTGGGCAGAGAGGAACCTGATGAGGTTCGAGGGCAAGTGCAGAGTCCTGCACCTGGGGAGGAACAATCTCATTCACGAGTACAGTTCAAGAGAGACAATGAAATTCTGGACAGATTCTAGCATAGGGCTACCGAGACTATCAGGGGACTGGAGCATCTCTCTTATGAGGAAGGGCTGTGAGACCTGGGGCTGTTTAGCCTGGAGAAGAAAAACTGAGAGGGAACCTTATCAACACTTAATACCTAACGGATGGGTGTTGAGAAGATGGGATGAGTCTTTTGCTGCAGTGCCCAGTGACAGAACAAGGGATAGCAGGAAGCTGCAACACAGGAAATTCCACTTTAACACAAGGAGAAATCTCTTTCCTGTTCAGGTGAGGGAGCCCTGGCACAGGCTGCCCAGGGCGGGTGTGGAGTCTCCTTCTCTGGAGGTTTTCAAAATGCTCCTGGATGCTATTCCTGTGTGTTCTAATAGAAGTGAACCTGCTTTAGCAAGGAGTTGGACTGGATGATCTCTAGAGGTCTCTTCCAATCCCTACCAGTCTGTGATCCTGCAAAAAAATGACTATTAACAGTCCACTACAGCTTGCTGATGGCACCTGCCTGGGTCTTCCTACCCAAAGCGCCATGATCTTTTTCTGGTGGCCTATCTGTGGCCCCAGCAAAGGGATCATGCAGACCACCAAAATGTGGTGGCTGTCAACTGAGGCAGAGCAGACTCTGGGGTGCTATGTGTGCCTGCACACCTGCAGGGCTTGCTGCAGGGTAGATCTGCCCTGGCAAAGGAGGTGACTTGGGACAGGTCTCAAAACCAGACTGGTTTCATCATCTGTCTGCCATCTCCCAGTTGGCCAGGCAGGTGCCCAGGAGGCACACTAGTACATTTTGTTTCCCAAAACCTTTCTCAGCCCAAGTGTTACTGTACAGCTCCAGGATGATGTACAATTTAATTTTCTGAGACTGGGTAGGTTATTTCCATCTACTTCTTAAATGCCAAGAAAATCAAGAGAGGCAGAATAAACATCTAGGGGACTTAGGCTAGAACCAGGCACCACAAATTAGTGCACATCAAGCTACGACATTAAAAAAAAAAAATGGAGTTCCCTAAAATAACTTCTCCCAGGCTGCAGAGACAGAGCTAAGAGAAAGACGCAGGAGCCTCTTCTTCAATGTCTTGCTAGTCCCAGGTCCATTATAGGCCTATGCTTGATGTTTGCCACACAGGGGTTTGATTCAGGGATACAGCTTCCCAATCTTTCCTATTTAATCTCCCTGCTTCCCACCTGACGCAGGTTATCCAAACACAGACACAAACTGAAAGCATTTTTTCCTGCAGTATCATCTCACCTAGGGAAGAGTATAATAGCTACTGGAAGACTTACTTGGGGTCCAACTTGAAAAATTGGTGTCATAAGAGGTTCCAAAGAAACGTACAGAAAAACTTCTTCATTGTGAGTATGACAGCACTGGAACGGACTGTTGAGATGAGTTGTTGAATCTCTTTGTCTGGAGACATTCAAAACCCACCTGGACGAGTTCCTGTGTGACCTACTCTAGGTGGCCTGCTTTGGCAGGGGGGTCAGACTAGATAATCTTTCAAGGTCCCTTCCAACCTTTAAGATTCTGTGATGCTGTGATTCTGTGATCAGTCTTCCTGAAGGGTTTAAAGCTTGGCCTGCAGCCCATGGAGACAGCAGAGCAACAGGACATTCAGAACAGTTCCTCATTCAATCTATACTCACAGATAACCTTGTGCCTATAAATGCCAAAGGCATGATGTGTGAGACAACCTTGTCACTGAAGTCCCTTACCTCCTAGCACCATAACTCATACAGAAACGCTACACCTCACAAGAATAAAGGAGTGTTACAGTCATCAACAATACACTCTGAAGTCAGCAGTGCTTTCTGTCCAGCACTCATTGCCAATAGATCTTTCCTCAAGGGGTGCTAACAGCTGAGGGAGAATGACACATTTTGCCAACAGACCTTTATATTAAAGTAGAATGCACTGCAATATGTTTGCATTTAATGAATAAAAACAACAGATGAAAAAGGGAGCCACAGTTAACACACAAATGCTTTTGCATACACTCAGACCCCTATAAACCAGAGGTGAACGTAATATTATCCTGGATCAAAACCAGGCTATTTTTGTTTCTGTAACCACTATATCAATTGCAGCATCCAAGAAACTTAGGTGAAGACAAGGTCTTCTCAGACTCTAAAAAAAAAGAGAAAGAATTGCTGCTTCAAGACAGTTTAGAAACCTAAAACAAGCGTAAATAAAAGGGAAAAAGATAAGGATGGGAAAGATAGCAATAGATGTGTGCAGTGTGTGCAGTTAAACAAATATGTAACTAAGTAGCTTTTATGACTCCCAACCACTCTCACCATGCTTTAAATAAAAATAAGAAATAGATAATGTTAGCCTTATGCCAGTCCTCCTAAGTTTGAAAGCATTTCTGACTCCACAAGGACCCGTTCTGAGTAACAGGCAATAAACACCTAGAAAGTAAACATCAACTTGCAGAATCCTTGATTGTGTGACAGCTTCCACCAAGTCAACCAAGAGCCTTCAATTAATGATGCTCTACTACTGTCAGAGCCGCTGGAAATCCTGCAACCATTCAATTAGCAGGCCATTTTCTCAGCTGCACTCTCCAACTTGAGACCACGCTTACAGCCAGCATAGTGCACTGCACCTGCCAGTTTTTGCCAATAACAGCTGATCCCATTTCAGATTCTTCGAGAACGTCCATTATTTCCCACTTCATCATGCTCTAAATTGGTACAACCTAGCATTTGCCAGCAGGCTCCAAGTTACAAGAAAACCAGATGGCTCCCCTCCCTTAAGTAAGTGTTACAGCTCCGCTTACCCAATTGATGGAGATAGTCTAGCTGAATTATTTGGAATATTAAGGGGAAAAGGAGAAAGACATCAAATATGCATGATTCTTTTCTACAGCAGAGGGTGAGAGGATACAGCAAGCAGGAAGAGAACATATTTTTACACAAGAAAACATAGAGTTAAAAAAATCACTTCAAACTTCCTGATTTTACGACAATGCTCCATATGGACAATGAAATGCTCCAGCTCTTAATATCAAAACTCTGATTCTCTTGTAAGAATTAGATTATAAATACCACTGGCTGGAATCCAATCTAACACTAAAGCTCTTCTTTTTAAAACAAAGTCCATCACTTTTTTTTTGTCCAAAGCAAAACCTAGTTAAAAAGGTCAATAAGAGAGCTGGCATCTAAACATGGAGTGATAAAACATAGCCCTGTATTTATATAAATAAAGTCATTCTCAGTATCAGTAGAAGATGAAAGTCAGTAAGAAAACCCCTCCCCCAACCAGACAAGCTAACGAACTTTTGGGAATGACAGAGTCTTCCTGAAATACTGGGAAAAAAATATTTTGATCTGCCAAGACAAAAAAATGCTTTCTAGCTTTACAACTTCATTTTTGTAGAGAACTGTTTTTAAACAGCTTTGCCCAAAGATGCTGGGAGGTACTTCCCAAATAGGCTATGAATACCAGAGAAGAGGTTCTGCTTACTACTTTGTAAAAGCGAATGATGCTGCCACTTCACAAAGAACTTTTAGAAACTCTTTTTAAAACATAAACATGATTGCACATTTCTTATTTTAAACTCTGAGTATGTAAACAAGCATTGCTTTCTGGTGTCTGTCATCTGATCTTCAGGCAGATCTGCTTTCAGGGGGGAAAGCTTAATGGAAAGTTCTGACCCACAGTCAGTCTCAGGAATTTGACATTTCAGGAAAGCTGTAGCTCTTACAAACAACCCCTAATACCAGAACTCAAACTTTCTCACCCATTTTTGATCTCTCCTCTAGAAAAAAACTACAATTGAAAATCTGGTCCCACTAATCCCAAATTGTAAAATGTCCTTGAGACTGCAGCAGAACTGATTTTATCCCAAATCCATTCCATAACAAGCAGATGTCCTATAAAACTCAATATATGATTTAAAGGGATAAGGCTTGAATTTGAATACCACACCAGTCAAACATTGTCAGCAGCCCTGCAATAGTGGGTCTGGGAACATGAAACTTTGTGAGGGCAAGCCTTGCAATAGCTGAGGGCTGATACCATGCAAGACACATGATAAAATGACACAGTAAAACTGTTCACAGGGTTTCAGTGACTATTGACTGCGGGTGCTGCATGCTGAGATAAGGATAAGCCAGCCTCAGTTCATAGTGCTACTGTGCCTGTTTCTCAGGGAGGCATTCCCCAGCTGCAAGGAACCATAATGGAAACAGCTCCGTCTCGTCTGGTTTTGAAAGTGAAGGAGGGTGCATGTGGAATACCTCTGTGCACAGAGCCTTGCTGACCTCCAAACAACCTTTTCCCACAAAGGGAACAGTAATCAAGTTCCGTTCATTAAAAATTTGCTGACCTTGATCAGGGAGCCACACTGCTCTCCCCTTCACAATGCAAGCTGTCATGAGTTTGGCCTCCAGCCAGCCATCCCATGAAATGTGAACTAAGGGAAAGGTATTTTTCTTCTGGCTTTTAGATACGACTATTTTAGATATTCTAGTTGAGACTTTACCATATGGGCGACAAAGGTACAAACATTAAGCTACTTCACTCAGGACTTCTCCACTGCCAAAATTGTTTCTTTTTATTAGTCTCTAGATAAACTTCATTTTCCTGCAGAACGCATTATGGTGACTTTCTCTCCCCTCCTCTGTCTCTGTTGCACACGCTTGCACACAGTCACACACATACACACCTCCAGGTCTACCCCAGCTCCTGATAAATGTGGGCTTAAAAAGGACCACCTGTAAACAGTTTCAACACATTTCTCTATTAAAGATGAGGGCTTACAGGACAGAAACTGTCATCTATAGTAATCTGATTCCCCTCACACGGGACTACATATGTCCCTTGTATCCTAATGTGATTTAATGAGCTATAGTTTCAATGGTCAACGTTATGCATCTATTACATATCCCATCTGGGATGAAGACTGAGGAAAAAGCTATTTTGTGTCTAACATGGGTAATAGTTAATTCTAGTTTTATTCTGAATGACAAATTATTACTGAAGAACTCACTGTTATTATTCTGGTAATGGGAAATTTAGGTCAGATTTAAATAATTAACCTTCACTGCATCTGCCTTGAAAATCATGCCAGTTCATTTACTAATCCACAGTAGTGGCAAAATTCTTCTAGCCTAGTTTAGGCCTCTAAGGGACACCTTGACACACAGTGGTCACCACGGCAACTCCTGTTGCAGGTCAGTGATGGTGCTGTTTTCTGTGAGATGGAGGACAGTAAGTTCTATCCTGCTACTGAATACCCTTAGTCAGACTGATATCTGACCTACCAATGAGAGGACCTTGCTTCTGATTTAGCAACATACTTCAGCACTTGATACTATGCAAATTAAAGTGTCAATAACAGGACTAAAATGACAATCTTTTCTCAATAAGGAAGGATTGCCTAAATTCTCAGTGTTACATATCTGCTTAAGTATTTCATTAAACTGAAGCAAATTTGAACAAGAAAGTAGTTTATTAAAACTTTCAGGAAACCAATGCTTTATTTCCTGCATAAGCTTTTTGTCTATCTTTATGGAAAGTATTAGCTAAAGGATGGTGCTGTTCAAATACAGGTATAAGATCAGAGATACGTTACTTCAGGCTCCTTTTAAAAGTGAAAATTTCCAAAACCATACAAATCAATGCATACTTAATGAAAAAGAACAGATTGGTTAAAAAAGGTGCTCAAGGTTTTGAAAAGGAATCACTGTGCAGAACAGGAAGGAAAACTAAAATTGTTAATAAAACTTCTTGACAATGTCCCCTTGAAAGATTGAAACTATTTTCACCTAGGGATTGCTAATTTCTGTACTTTACAGTTCATAAATATTGAGAAGATCATGTGCATCCCTATATTATGTCTTTGGCAACTTGGAGTTCCATAGCTGATTTTGTGATTAAAATAAACAGTCTGAATTTATTACTGCACTTTCACTTCAGAGTAGTTACTTTCAGGAAATATTAAGTTCTTATGCCCTCATTAAATTAGTCTTACTAGTATTATAATTTATGTTCTGAAGCACAGTGAAGTTATTAAATAAGTAATGGCATAACTATACAAGAGTCTTCTGTCTCTGCTAGGTCCCTGAGAGGACTGCATCTGTGAAAGCATTTTCATCCCCAAAAAGCAGTGTTTCTATTTCAGAAAGCTTTAGCAGCTTTTCCTTACTGTTATTCCTGTTGGCAAATACAGGATACAACCTTTCTTCTACTGTAGTCCAACACAGTAGGAGAAAGTATGTAATACTTTACCTGATACTTTGCATGATCATTGGGTAAGTTAGTAAAGTGAGAACACAGCAGTCCCAAGGACTTACTAATCAGATATTAGCAAAGTTGTGCCAAAGGCTCTTCAACCGAATCATACTGAGAGCATCTATAATTTTCATCTTTTATATGTTTTGTAAATTCAGATTTAAAAATCCTTAGAGAAAGCCTCCCAAGTTCCCCACCAACAGTTTAAATTCATTGGACAGAAGCTACAAAATCCTATCTCAATTATTCACTTAGGTACTACCTTCTAATGAAGAATCATTAGTAAGGCACAGTTTAAGAGAAAATGTTACAGCTAAAACGAAGCATTATTTAATATTTTTGTGTTAATCTCTAGCAATCCACTACTGCCTTTTCTAATTTATTGACAGGGAGGGACAAGCAAATGTGGAACAGATTTTCTGTAAGTGGTTTATCCATCATGGATTTCTGAAAGCCCACACTGTGACTGAGAGCAGAGTTACTCCACGCACCTAGAAAACACAAGCAGTGCAGTACATACGCTTACTTGAACACATTCACACAGAGCGACAGCTGCAGAAACACTTTGCTAGGACACATCTCAAACTTCAAGTGTCCTATTCCTCCGGGCTCCTGTTCCTCATAGGCTGAGACGTATGTCTAATTCTCTCTTCCAAAAGCCTGCTAAATATGTTAGCCTACTCTCAAGGAAGGAAGTCCCTTAAAACCATACAGCAGATAGCCTTCCTGATAAGGGTCATACAAGAACAGTTATGTATAGCCTGGAAAAAGCAAGCCAACACTTTTTGTCTACAACATGGTTCCCCGAAAGGCAGTGATACTTGGCAAACTATTTCTCTGTCTTACAAGATCTTTCTCATTTAGCAGCAATGTCACTTCTAACGCGCTGAGAAGCCGAAGGAATGTAGCATATTAGAACAGCATGTGCTTGGACGAACGTGTCATCATGATCTTGCAGAATGAAAATAAATGATGCGTGCAGCAGAAGTAAACACTAAGCCTTGGGTGGTGAACTGGGAAAATTTTTTTCTTTCCCTTTTTTTCCAAACGGTTTTAAGATGGAAAATGGTTTGCAGTGATGGAGAACAAACACATGGCTTGATGAATCCCAGAAAAATGTGCAGTCTTCTGCAAAGACTGCTCAGGAGCAAAGCACAGCAAGTAACCTTATGTTCAAATCACTGAGAAGAAAACAAAATAAAACTAATTGTAATGGCATTAAAAATAGATGAACTCATCAAAAAGAAGTACGCTTTCTGCATCCCTCTCTACTCCTTGAAACAATTCTAGCTAGCTAGCCTTCAGCTCCAAGTATGAGGACTATCTTACTCTGATCCGTCATCTCTGAATCTCAGATCTGCTGTGTGTCTTCAATGTGCCTAAGGATTTCCTTTTCTTCTCTTCCTATCTGTCCTCTGTGGACATCCTTTTTCATAATGAGATGCTCTTGACGGCACCAAAGCTCCTTTGAAAGCAAGAAATGTAACCAAATGCAGCTTTACTCAACATCAGAAAGAATGGCAGAATCCAACCTATTTTTACTTATAAATTATTCAGAAAGCTAAATAAAAATTGCAGTCATGGGTTTGATCCTAATTCCTTTGAAGCCAGTGGCAAAATACCAGCTGCCTTTAACGGTGGAAGGACTGGTACCCATCTGGCACCAATTTCAGTACCAGAAGAATCCCTGTTAGAGCCTGTGAGTTTACTGTCAAACTATTTTTTCATCAAAAAACAAAACTCATTGGAACTTAAATACTTCCCAGGAACATGCTGGTTTTGACAAGATGTCCATCAGAAAAACATTTTTCAGGTGTGGTTTCTAAGACACAAAAATGGCTAAGGCTACAGAGCTTTGGAAGTTCACATGGGTACCTGAGCTCCTGGCTCGAAGTGCCTTTGTAAAGGAACAGCCACGGTAGACCTGAAACAACGCTCCCACGTTCCTAGTAGAAAGCCACCAGCTTTCTGGCTATTCTGAGTCCCCTTCACACTTAAATGGAGAAGCTTTGTGACTCTCCCTATGAGCCCAAGCACCCACCTGCACAATGACAGAAGATGCTAGTGATAGTAAGAGAAGTAGGAGCAGACTTATGCTGGGCAGAAGCCTGGACAGGAGACCAAGATGGATTCAGAAGGCATTTTAAAGCAGTTCAGATGTAGTCTTCATACCTGACTGACACCTGGCAGCTGTATGAGCCCTTTACCATTGCTGACAGTTACCGCAAGGAAGGGAAGCCCCCTGAAGCATCTTCAGGCTGAAATCTAGAAACCCTTTCACTTGCAGAAACTTTCACTTTGAGTCAGCTGGAACTCAAACATGGTCTAGGAGACACTCTACTCAGTTCCTAGGGTAGAGATGTGTGGAGCACGAGTGATCTCTAGGCAATATCTGCAGAGCTTATGTTCCTTAAAAAGAGCCAAGACAAAACTGAAGTTTTATGGGACCCATCTACCTCCTTTATTAAGGTTCTACAAGGCTCCTGGTGCTATTGTTTACTTGAGGGATCAAAACTACCCATACAATTTTGAATTAACTGGAAATTGACAAGTCAAATACCACCAACTAAAGTAGGGGATTTCTTCAGAGTCAATGCACACTCAAGCCTGGAAGGAAGTCTCAAAGCAAATGACTTCTAAATTACGGTGCATGACCCCAGGTAGTTATAAATGGGACTGTGAATAAGGCAATATGATGCCCACGTTGTTATGTGGACACTTGCGTTCTTGAGAGCTGCATTGTGTGCACATGCTACCAGACACAGCATCATGCCCTTCTGCATATTCTCTGAGATTTGTTCCTGGAAATATTACTCTTGAAAATACTGGTTTTATAATGTTCAGGGTTGTGCAAAGGAAGCAACAATGCCGTGTCCTTTTTTTTTTTTTAAGGAAAACACTTCCAACTTAATGTGATGAATGACATGGATGAAAGAAACAATATATATGTATTTACTGAAATCCTT
The DNA here is from genome assembly GCF_028858725.1 of Colius striatus. NCBI lineage: Eukaryota > Metazoa > Chordata > Aves > Coliiformes > Coliidae > Colius > Colius striatus. Next base: position 61,970,033 of record NC_084759.1, read on the forward strand.
TTTAAATTTGATAACAAAAGAATTCTGTCAGACAACGAGAGAAAGGCCTACAGGCACCTCACGTCATCAATGTTATCTGAAGAAAGCATAAAGTTGGATAAATCTGTGAAGCTCCCAGAAGCTCTTGGAATTGCAGCACATGGGAAAGCCAAAGTAATTTTTTAAGTACTGCAAGGCTTTTCCTACACTGAGCAAGCGAGGAGCCTTTGTTGTGGTGATTTACAACTTTGTGTAGAATAAGAAATCTTGTGCAATTGGGGAAAATTAAGTTTTATGTGCTGCAACTGAAGATTACCTGTGGGGAATCACACACAAATAAATGTACCGCTCTATCTCTGATAAAGCAGTGAAATGAAGAATGAAAGCAAATGCCATGAAAATGTTTTGGTTCAGTTGCTTGTAAAAGGAACCAAGGTATACACACTTCAAGCAGACATTAGCACTAAAGGGTTGTGATAAACAGCCTTTGTCCTTTGTGTAATACATTTTGAAAGAGACATTTTTTTTTACATAGTCTCCTGGCTCCTGCTTCTCAAATACAAGACTGAAAGTGGTGGAGAGTTGCAGCACCAGTTCCAGGGTCACCCTGCGTGTTTCACTGGAAGCAGCCAACATCAAAGGTTGTCAGCTACCAGTCAAGAGAGCTGCTGTATCATTGGAGAGCTGTGTCTAGGCTTTGGGTTCACCATTTGCCAGCTGGGGAGAAGATATGTTGGGACATGATGTGTTGCTCTTTTACCTACATGTCTGATGCGTCCCTAGAGGGACAGTTTTGAGATGTTTTCTGAAATGGGAGATGAACTACATGTGTTTGAGATGGGCAGCTGCACACCAGGATACACAGATCATCCATGTTACAGGGAGACTGGTCTTCTCACCTAGGTACACAGATGAAAAAACAGAATTGTCCAGAGAGAGACAGAACTTGCCAGCCTGAGTCTGTGTCTCAGGGTCACCCTGTCCTATGGCTAAACTGTGCTTGAAATTACCTGCACACTGAAAACGCCTCCTTCCCACATAGGTGTGCCGATGCTTGGTACAACAGTACAGCTCTCTTTTCCCTCAGTGGGAGCACAACTCTGAATACTTCTTCACTCAATGCAGTGAACAGTTATTTTAAAACAGTTTTTACACGAGGCCATCTTACCATGTATATATACCTTTCTATTTCTGTCATATTTGTTAAAAGGTGGATCACACCTGTGATGGCATTAGAAAGCAGTGGCTGTTGCACATGGCATAATCACGCCCAGCTCAGTTGTGTAGGAAGCCTGATCAGTAACCAAAAGCTTTGAAAGCCAGTCTGTAAGATAGAAGAATGTGTTTTCTCTGCTATATGATGATGTAATTTGGTTTACAACCCTCTGCACTCATCTTGTGGAAGAAAAATCTGACAAGGCTGAACTATGACAAATTCCCTCCAATTCTTGACTGAAAACGGCAGCATTCAGCCTCACACTTACGGCACTGCTGACTGCCCCTCACCTAGAGGAACCATTTGCAACCTTTTTTTTGGAGAATCTGTGATGTTAAAATATGATTAGGTACAAGAGCAGAGTCAGATGGCTCTCCAACAGTGGCAGTCAGGAGTTCATTAAACTTCCCAGCTATCAAACTAGAAAATGCTATTTGTTCAACTTCCTGAGTTTGATATCAGGTTTAGGGTAAAAGACACGTACCCACTGCTGTTGAGTCACGCAGTGAAGCAGCTAGTACCCTTCCCTCTTTTGTGCCTATCTACAGCTGTTTTCTATCAAAGCTTGCTTTGCTATGGGTGTCACTGCTAGATAAGAGGTGTGCCATTTCTTCAGCGCCAATGAGCTTTGAGCAGGTCTTTTAGGATGCTTAGGCATATGTGACACATTACTGCAATAAAGTATGATGATTGCCGGTATTAGTCACTTTTATGACATCCATATGCAAATGCTGTTTATGTTAGTATGCTACAACGGGAAGGAATTTGGAAAACCACTGCTCTAGGCCATGCTGTTTGAATTCTGAGATGGCAAAATTAATGGGCTAGCAAAAAATCTGCACAGTTGGAAATCTTTCTGAAAGTGCAGAACACTAGGTTGGGCTTTTTTTTTCTGCTTGTGGAATCACTCAAGCTTAAATATTTTCCTAAGACATTCCTTTGTGAAAATGGACTGCCCTGGGTTATACCTACGTTCTGTAGGCAGAGAGACAAGTTGTCCCATGGAGACTGAATCTTTGCAAGCTGTGACCACACCGTGCAATGCAGTCACTTAGAGATGTTTGTTAATAATGCTTTTATTATTTTTGCCATTAAATGCTGAAAAACTCCTGCCACAGATCAGAACACCATTGTGAGATGCATTATGTAAACATAGAACAAGAAGACAGCTCTTGGCCCAAAAAGAGTACCACTTAAGATGAGGACAAGAGATAATATATAGACAAAATATACAGTGAGACAGCCTTATCAGCAAGATGAACAGAGGATTTTGCACACCATAAATCCTCTCTAAGCTTCACAGTCAAGAAAAATTTGAGAGAGGAGTCTGAAGGAGCAACACTGAAGCAGATATCCAGACGGTTTTGAAGCATTCATCACAACAGTGAAAAACAGAGCACCATGGAAGCAAATGAGGAAAATTGACAAACTGTATTGGCATGGCTGACTGATCAAAGACAAGGCTTAATCTTTCAGTAGCAAATAAAAGACGATAGGTAGAGACAGTAATGAGTAATCAAAGGTTTGCAAGTAAGGCCAAGTTATGTGAGCTCTACAAAACAGAAAAAGGCTTCAGAGAGGAAGAAAGAAGTGGCAGCAGGTGAGCACTCTGGATGATTACAAATGAGGCAGGTCTGCATTTATTAAGAATGCAAGAAGGATGCAGCCATAATCAGGGTAAGAGATGATGAGAGCTTGATCTTTGTGACTGCTCAGTGATTACGTTTGGCCAAAGACTAGACAGGACTGCCAACCATGTGGGTGGGTGGATGGATGGATGGATGGATGGATGGAGCCAGGCATGAGGATGTGATTCCCATTGGCAATGTCTTTATTACTTGCCATAAAGTAAATAGATCCCTCTTTAAGCAGGGACCAAACAGGATCAATGAGATGACCATAAGGAAACCTGTCATTAAGCTTTACTTTCCCCACCACCAGCAAGGGTCTCCCTCCTTCTGCAGGGTTGCTTTCACTGCAAGGAACAGTAACACAAGGCAGAGCTGCCTCTTCCCTCTGTGTCCTCCCCTTAGCCATGGGGTAAGAGTAGAGTATCTCCAGCATGAGTCCACCGCTGCCAGAATGCTTTGACGCCTCTTCTGCTTTGTTCCAATGTTGGCAGAAAAACTGTGGTATGGAAAACATCTATTATGGAAACCTCTCTCATGAAATTTCCTGTCAATTTGATTCAATTGTGTCTAAACAGATCGGAACACTTCAAAGTCAGATTTAGAGCAGGACACTCCCTCCAGCCTTACTTAAACCGAGGCTAATATTATTAACCTTTCTTATGGAGTACCTAGTGCTGCTTTGTCATAAAATTATAACAATAAAATAACTAGATAAATCGAGGGACAACCAGGAGGCAGAGGAATTTGCTTGTACAAAGCCTTGTACTCCTTACCTCGCCACTTTGGCGTCACAGCTTAGAGTGCAGCTCAGCAGCAGCATTGCCTGTGGACTATCTGTGGGTGAGGCTTGCTGCCCTGGTCATGTTTTCCTGCAATGAGTGTGAGATGCCACATGTACTCCTTTCCCATCTTCCCACTTTCTGCCCTGTATCAGTATGGATATTCATGTGGCTATGCAATAAAAGTAATGATGGAACACATAAATGATCTTAAAGGTCTTTTCCAACAGAAATAATATGACTGGAAAGTAAAAAAAAACCACGATGGCTTAAACAAGTAGCTTTCAACAGGGTGAGTTCTCTGATCCATCTCAGTGTGCAGTCACAAGTCTAGTAGTCCAGGAACAAGTAAGGCAGAAGGCACACAGAGTCACAGAGTCATAGAATTGTTTCATGTAGTCACAGATGCGGGAAAAGCAGGACAATCTCTTTGGCAGCAGCCCTTGCTTTTGCCAGATTAAAATAACACCAGTATCCCATCCAAAAATGGTGCAGCAGAACATAAAATAAACAACGCCCGGTCTACTTTGTAAAGGAACAAAATAAGCAAAAACAAGGAATCCTCTGTAATTTCTTCTGCAGAACAGACTAAACAAAAGGGGGTAAGCCTTCACGAATCCTGTGTGTTCTATATAAAATCTGGAGAAGAGGGAGATCCCTAAATTAATTACTATTATCTCCTGTTTCTGATTTTTGTTTTTAATTTGCTTGTACCGACTCGTCTTCTAGTCTTTTGAAATTGGTTTTCTCAACTTTCAGCTAATAAAATGTTAAAGCACTTGAGACTTAGAATCATAGAATCATTGAGGCTGAAAAAGACCCTTAAGACTATTGAGACCAACTCTAAAGCTAACACTGCCAAGTCCACCAATAACTCACATCTGACAGTTCTGTCTTGCTCCTCAGACACTGATTCCTGAAATAGTGTGAACCTCAGGGCAAAGCAAGTCATTTTTACCACAAGGATCTGGCCATCCTCTTCAGTCAAGGGCGAGTGCTGGGAACTAGCTGGGCAATATGAGCCTGAGGCAGATGTTGGAAAGCACAGCAAGTTCTACTTAAACATCTGGTTTTGGCATAGCTAATGACATTTTTAAGCTAAAAATCAACTTCATATTTTTGTTGTTTGAAGCATGCATTCAGCACACATATGCACTCCTGGTTCTCTTTACACCTAGAATACAGACAGTCGAACCATTCCAGGATCTGCCACAATAAGAAGTAAGGAGAGAGAGAGAAACAACTCATTACTTCAGTCTATCAGGAAACTATTATTCTTGAAACTACTTCTCTTTGAAAGCTTCAAGGGTCAAGCTCAGGTACATTTTCTGACTCTTCACCATGGTAGAATAATATTGATGTGATATGCAATTTTCTGAAAACAGAGATCAGAAGGGGCTCTAACAGGCACCTCCTGCTAAATAATTTATGGAGTCACTGACATAAACTGTCCATCCTGTCCCTCTGATGGAGGTCATCTTGCCCAGTACAGGCACAGCAAAGGATAATGTGTGCTTCCACCTCTTCCAGGTCCCTTCAGATGCTTGGATTTTAATGTTGAACTCACTTTTCTTTGGCATTCTCAGCACCAGTGTAGAGGCTGACACACAGAAACATTTTTCCCTTTGCTCAGAGGGCTGTGACCACTAGTAGTGGGGCAGAGAAGACAAACAGTTTGCCAGGAGCATCTCCCAGATCCCACGTCCCCTCTCTCTGTGCCTACATTTGGACTGAAGATCTCTGAGAGTTATAGGGCACCAGGAAAGTTCCCCAGGAAGGAAGCTAATTAAGATATGTGACATGCTCTAACAAGGACACAAGGAAACAAGATCAGGAATATCTGTTTGAGAAATAATGAAATCCTTTAGGATTTTATCTTTAATTAACTGCTAGACAAATCGTGTATCTGTTGACACAGAGCTTCTTAATATACATTCATGCATTAGCTCTAGGTAAGTGAGACTGAAACATACTTTCTTTTCTAAAGGAAACAGATTCCAGGAATTCAGCAGTGCTGAAGCAATCTTTAGAAGCTGTCAGAGGTGATCAATGGCTGGAAAAGACAAAAGTCCTGTTCTCATGCCCTCTCTAGAGAGTGCAGATTACTGGTGATGCGCTCTAGAGCTGCCCCAGGGTCCTGGGAGAATTGGGTATGCTCAATGGGGAATGGTAATTTCTAGCCCTCAGAAACCTGTGCTGCTGTGGAAAGATTTCACTCCAATGCCTAAGTGCTATGAGGCTACCAAGCACTGTGGGCAAGTCCAAAATGTTTGCTGCACAGGCAAAAGCTAAACTTCAGTAATGCGCTATTTAGTTGGTCCCTCTGAGTAGATACAAGGCCAAAGGGACTGATGCTTTAACTGAGGTGTTTTTCCGCTTGAAACACTGCAAGACCATGTGAAAGGGTAGTAAAGAGTGTACCTAAACCTCACTAAGATTTGCTATACCTGTGTCTAAGCATTGCCAAAATCTTAATCATTCAGGCACCTTGTTGGTTTTGAAGGACATAAAGGACATTAAGGTTCCTTAGCAAAATCACAACAAACATTGCTAAGTATGTAACAGACAGGTACTTCTGGAAGTCTATAAATATTGTCTATAGCATCAAAGAATTGACTTGAAGGTTGACACTCTTCACAGGTGAAATGGCAGCTTTTACATGCAAAGAGAAACATGGGCCTTTCCCTTTCACACTATAAAGATTCACAACAGACTCACAGCCTGGGCAACCATAGAAGACAAGGTTCTTTAGGCTAGAGCTGGCAGCTCTTCCTTCCTTTCCTAATCAATGAAGAGAAACAGACTCTTCTACAATTAGTCTCATCTGACATGTTTTAGATGTTTCCATTAAGCAGCAATGCCCATTTCTCTCTGTACATGCACCTGGTTGTCTCTCTTGATGGGTATCCGGGCAATTAGCTCAGAAGTGGAGGTCTATTTGACATTGGTCAGATGAACTGTACCTCAGGGTCTCACCAAGGATTTGGAAGAGTATTTCCCAGTTCAAAAGTGGTACTGGGAGAAACTCTTGTTCCTTTGCTGCTGCTTGTTAGTGTGACTCACAATTAGGACTACTCATTGGCAGATGCCTCTTCACTTACCATCAAACTGAAAATTTAGAAGCTTAAAAGAGAGAGTGGAAAAAAAGGACAAAGAACAGTGGAGAGAAAGAAAAGACTAAAATGAAGGAAAGGCAAGATGCAACAATTTGTGAAGACATTTTATTCTCTCTGTCCAGAGAAGTTCAGGGGTTATCAGTAATGCTTGTTTTGTAACAAAAGAACAAAAACTCAAAGAACAACTCCTCTGAGAAGCGGCTGATGGAGGTGGGGATGTTTAGCCTAGAGAAGAAAAGGCTGAGAGGAGACATGATCACTCTCTAAACTACCTGTAGTGAGGTGGGGTTCAGTCTCTCCAGTAATGAATGACAGGACAAGAGAAAATGGGTTCAGGTTGCACCAGGGTACATTTAAATTGGACCTTAGGAAGACCTTTTTTACCTAGAGTGTTGTTAAGCATTGGAATAGCCTGTCTGGGGAGGTGGTGGAGTCACCATCCCTAGAGATATTTAAAAGATGAAGTGCTGAGAACATCGCTTAGTTTAGTGATGAGCTCGTCAGCGTGAGATTAGTGGTTGGACTCGATGATCTTAAACTTCTTTTCCAACTGGAATGATTCTATGATTCTAGATGACAAGCGATAGGACAAGAGAAAACAGCCTCAAGTTGTGCCAGGGAAGGTTTAGGCTGTCAATTAGGAAAAATTTTTTCACTGAAGGGGTTGTCAGGTGAGGGAGAGGCCTACCCAGGGAAGCAGTGGAGTCACAGTCCCTGGAGGTATTTAGATGTGTAGATGAGGTCTAGTGGTGGATGTGCTAGTGGTGGATGTGCCAGTGGTTGGACTCAGTGATCTTAAAGCTTTTTTCCAAACTAAACAACTATATGTAAAGAGCAATTCTGGTATAATGACAAGAGAACGTAAACTTTGAGGCAGATGCCAAAACTCAGCATAGAAATGACAAAAAATAAGACAGAAATGCACCTAGGACCGAAAAACCTCACGTGTTCAAGCACAAGCATAGTTCTGCAGAACTGGAGGTAAAGGGAAGGGCTGATGGTAGTGCTGGAAAATGAAGCACATGAGTATCCAGTCAGCTTGCAGTGGGAAGGATGATAAACAGGATTTTACAGGGGAAATGCTGGAAATCCTAAGTGGATCATGGCTAGAGATCAAAGTCTTTTTATCATTTAAAGAGTAAAAGTCAGTCCATCTTACTTAGGTACCTAACTTGCACTTAAATTTTTGGTACTTAGGAGGCAGAGCCTCAAAAATGCCCTGTGCAGGTATGAAAATGATATATATGCTTTTGAAAGACTCATGAAATGGGCTTATTTGCCAAGGTTTTGTGCTTAAGCTGGCTGAGCCGGAAACCTTCTATAAATAACTCCAGTGAGTTATTTTTACAAAATAAAATCTAGGAAATTCAGATGTTACTCATCATGGAGGGCGGGTAGGCAAGATATTCCTGAATGTTACAGCTGGCCAATTTCTGGTTTAACAGTCCCAGAAACAATAAGAGATAATAACAATTTGGATGTGGTTTTGATTAATAGAAAGATTGGTCATAACATATAAATCCGAATAACTTAATCATGAGTTCATTTGTGTGAAAGTAGGCAGGAGGACAAGCAAGAGAAGACCTGTAACTAAAACTGTCTGTTCCCAAAAGGCAAATTTTCACAGCCTTCAGCTCTGTCTAAATTTACGTGCTGGATCTCACTGTGGCTCAGCAGAGATTTCATGATTGTCTGGGCTGGAGGATGACTCAAACATGACAGCATTCCCACCTATCTCTGTATGCAGGCTTCCCCTCTGTGGCATCCCCCAAGATGAACTTTGGAGGAACATGTTCTGACACAGAAAACAGAAAGCAATCCTGCACTGACATGTCCAGACATAGCCTGAAGGGAGTAAGTGATTAGAAAAGGTTTAGGGAGCTGAGGAGCTCAGCTAATCTAACATACAGGAAAACTGACATTTAAGTCAAAAGGTGATGATGCAGCTCAGTTTTGTATCCTGAAGATGGAGGAAAATCTTATAAAGTCTACATGAACGATCACCTTATGAGAGGTGCTAGAAATTATCAGAAAATATGAAAGAAAATACTTAAAAGTAAAATTAAATAATAATGAAAAAATTGTCCAAAGTCATACTAATATACACTTTACATAGAAAATTAAAACAAAGAGCAAAAGGGAAAATAAGAAATTAAGCATTTATATAGAAAAGATGAGCCAGTGATTAAAAACGTGTGTGTGTATATATTTTTATATATATAAAATTATTTAATGTATACTTAATCTCCTTCTCCCTTCTGACTGTTAATACTCTTCCAGACTGACATCATAGTTATTTGAACTTTGTATGTGTGCAACAGTACTTTAAATCAATAAGTTTTATTCATGGATTGATATGAAAGTATTAGTAGGCATACAGATTCATACTGAGGTCCCTCTTGCAGCCTCCAATACAACCTCTGCATGTTTTAGTTTGAATGTGAAACATGGAAACTGTATTTATACCCCATTCACGTAGAAATCTGATACCAAAAAGTATCTTGGAATATTCTACTATGTTCTATGACTGAGGAAAACAAGCAGGAGCAACTTTTTAGAAACTATGGAGGTGCAGGAATGAAAGTCTTAAAACAATCTAATTGCAAAATTTGAAAATGCATATCAATACAGCTTTTCAACAGAAATTAGTTGAACATCTCTTAGATCTTACATTATTGTCAGCTTTACAAGGTTCTTATTCCATTTTTATCTAACACACAAAAGGAGAGAGAACAGAAAAAAAAGTCAATTCTGATGTTAATGGGTATAATTCTTAACTCATTAGTGTTACACCTACTTACTACTGGGATGAATTTGCTCCTCTGATATTTAGTAAGTCAGTTTTTTTATAACCATCTCCATTAATTTCCTTCTACCCACCTTTCAAAAGCCTCCATTTTTATTAGCATTAAATGATATTAGCAAGGCTAAAATGAACCATTTTGTCAGTCCTTAAAAACAGAGATCGTATGTTCTTTTTGCAAAGGGTGCCAAACACACATTACTACCTAATGACTGTCTAATGTTCCTTTTTATTTTTTTTTTTTGAAGGATTTAACAAAGGATACTCTGAAAGGTGCAGAGAACACACATATATATATATAAATGACGGGTCAGCCATGAAGGTTGAATTCATTATGAGACTCCCATAGGGACCCATCTGTCCTGCAGCTGAAGGGAGCAACTGAATGGACTGAAGAGAGAGACAACAGACAAGAAGTGGACAGACCAACAAGTATTTGTTGATGTGTTTGAAAATGGTCAAAACCTCTATAAGAGGTTTCAAGAATGTAACTGTGATGACTGTCACTGAGGATACCGGGATATTTGGAAACAGCTAAGGTGGGAATTGGTATACAGACCAAAAAAAAAAACCAAACCCAAACCACTCCCCCCAAAAAAATCCTAAATCTGCCATCTAGACTGAATGCCAGACTGGGGGCCACACTGCTATGAAAATGTTGAAGAATCTCAAAGTTAAACAGGTCTATATGCTGGGCTATGGAAAAGACTTCGTCCTTTCCAGAGCAGCTTGCTGAATCTCCTCCTGGAAACTTTCGAGTTTTCAGATTAACTCAACACACAAACACACACATAGAGACACAAAACCCTCAACCATTTACTCTCCTCTGCAGGCTAGCTAAAGGTTACCCTCAGCAAAGTATGTAGTTAGGCAGTTAAGGACAAACTCAGGCAGGTAGATGCGTCTGTGGCACTAATGAACACAACTGGGATTCTGGAAAATAGGCTCAGGTTCCCCTGTAGGGGTTAAGCTGGTTTAGGCAGATTGGTACAGCAAGAAGTTGTTAAATGTGGTGCTCTGCAAAGCTACTTTTGGAATGAAAAAATCATTATTTTCTTTAAGAAATGCATTTGGGTTTGGATGTAATTTTCCTTTTTTTCGATTTTGACTGAGCTCTTTTTAAACACTGACTTGCAAGAATTCTTTTCCCCTGGGTCATCAGGGAGTCTTATGGATCTGTGCTACAGGGCACTGAAACCATCAACTCTGCCCATTCTCCTCCCCCCTCTTTCTCCTAGACCTCCTTTCCACCTTTTTCTCTTTCTGACTGTGAAGAACAGGAGAAGATCTCCATTACCCTGCTTCACTGCTCTGTAAAAATAATTTTAAAACTCCTAATATTACTTAATCATGGCTTTCAGTGCCCCTGCTGCCATAGAACATTATAACAATGGTCTGGCACTTCATCAATTGTAATTTGCTGATATTACAGTCACAGTAGTGCTCAACACAATTGCCTTCCTTGCTCCACCACCGACTTGTCAAGCTTCTTGATCTCGGTCAATACTTCTTTGCACAGGGGGCTGCAGTCACAAGTTTTGGTCTAACTGCTCAGCTTTTTGAATTTTCAGTTCCTGTCCATTTGAGCAGGATGCATCCCTCCACATACTTGGCACACCATTGCCCTCAGATTCAACTCCCAGACACTTAAATCTATTAGGACACACTTTACTTTTCATTGTTCTCAATTTTACACGTAGCAGCACAACACTTGCAACTTCCAAACAGATATGACAGCAGCTATTAAGAATGAAGGAGTTAGCCTGAAGACAGTAGAATAAAATAAAACTTAGTTAGGACTTTGAATTCCTTGCAGGTGCCAAACTCCTCCCAGCAATAATATGACTTCAAACCATGCAGATTATTAATAAGATGTTTATTTCAGGACGGAAGGCACCTTGAGAATCAATTTGATTATGTTATGTTTTTCTGTAGACAAACTGAAACGTAAATTATCAGCCCAAATGACTTCTACTGGAGATGAAGGACGGTAACAAAATAAGAAAAAAAAACAGTGCAAACTCTCCCTGACAGAACATATTGTGTGTGACTCACTGTAAAACTAATCATTGTGAGCTGCAAATATTTATTCCTTGTACGACTGTAGCTTCGCCGAGGTTGGGACAGAGATGACGTTACAGAGGCAGGAAAAAGCCTCTCTGCAGAGAGCTGTCAGACACAGTGAGCATACAAGCACCCTTGCTGGACACTTGCAGGGAATAAAGCATAAAACCCGTGCCACATTACACTTACATGGCTACATGGACAGCTGCACACAATGCTGAGAAACAGACTTTCTAAAACACTGTAGGGAGCAGATACGTTTTGATGGTTTTGGCTAGTGTTTTGTGACACTGCTTGGAGACACCACAGTCTGGCTCTAAAAAGTTGCCCTGCCAGGCTTCCTTTTCTGAAGCGGACCACTTTCAAATTCAGTAAGCACAGGGTGGAAAGAAGATGAAGGACATAGGGAGATGCTGCAAGTTTTTACATGGGCCAGCTGACAAGCCCAAGAGCTGTGAGGCCAGTGGGGTCTTGACAAGGAACTTGTCACTCAGTGGGGCTTGAGTACACCCCTCCTTACCACCCTGCTGTGGCTCATGCCTGCAAATGCTTTGTAACAGAGCATTTGCAAAAGTCTTTTTTGCAGTCATCTGTGTGAGGTGTATGGCAGAGCTTTGCCAGGACGATCTCACCAAAGGAGGATCATGACAAGGGTTATAAACCCTGTTTTTAGCTCTAGCATGCTCAGCTTTGTGATCCTTGAGGTGACTGGTTTCTTTTCTAGTACTCTGGCTACCATAACAAGGGCAAGAGCCCTTGCCGGGGCCGTGGGAACAGCTGGGGACGTGATAGCCTACCATTAGAGATGGAATTCGCTCCATCCAGAGTGCAGAGTTTTCAATGCCATGCAAAATCCCATGCACTTGGCTGATCGGCTCACACAAGTGGAAGGCTACTGTGAAAGTTAAGCTTTGCTTATTCTGCAGGTTTTGCCAAGATTTTGAAAACCACTTAATGGACTTGGACAGGCTCAAGGAGTGTTTTTAGATTCAAGTGCTACTTGTTTAATGGATTTATTTTATAAACATTGGCACTGAGATTTTCAAAACTTCTTTGGGATTTGGCCTGCTGGTTCGTCTTAATTTTAAATGTAAAGTAACATCTGAAGCTGGCAACAGCAACATAATTGTATACCACCAACAGTTGCATAAGCTCATCTCATATTCAGAGCAAGGCCTCCATCCACCAGGATGTGGATGAAATAGGTGGCTGATGTTTTTGCCTGTGGGATCATTTCCCTTTGGCTTTACAAAATACGGCACAGTTATTATGCCCATGTTACCCAAGTATCTCACTTGAAAATAATCCAGATTTCAGATTTCTATTTGTGCATGTATACATACACAAACACAGACATAAGTGCATAAAGTTGTATTTACTTTACAGACATGTATGTCTGTGTATGAATGTGTATGCACACACACATTCCTACTATGTGCATCCTTCTCCCCTGCTGTCGGCTAGCTGGCTGCTGGCATTTCTTTAGAAACTTCCAGCACTGCTGTTGTGACTCTGCACAGCATTACCTCCTGCTCCTCCGTGGCCACCAGGATGTGTTAGTGCTTGGAGAACTTCACCTCGAGCCCTTTGCCCTGCAAGAGCAGCAGTTAAGGAGAACAGGTACCTAGGGACGGGTGAGGGATCAGGATGCTGTATGGTCTGTAGGCAGTGCAAGCACTTACAGCCTGCAGGCAAAACTAGAGCTGGGGAAAGGTTGTGGGGTGCAATGGTAGGTGGCTACGCAGAGGTCTCCAATGCACTCTTTCCTTCTGCAGCTAAGTTCAGGACAGTAACCTTGCACTTCCCCAGGACAAAGAAAGAGAAGAGAAAAAGGACGAAATCTGGGAGAAGCCCAGCTTTCTCATTTAATCACAACAAACTGAAAATGTGCTAGATGTTCAGAACTAGTCATTAACTTACTCGAGGCAGCTGGTTTCCCAATAACAGCTCCTACACATTCTGGTTTTAATATTATTGTTCTTGTCAACTGTGGAAACGCAATGTATATTAATGATGGTTTATTCCAAATTGGTCATTGTCGGAGTTAATAATTAGGTAGTCAGGCACTAATTATCTCTATTTTGTCTCAAATCATTAACTAAGAAATCTGGAGAAGTGATTTCAGAGGCAGGCACCAGAGCCACACAGAGTAGGATGAGCTCTGCTGTGGGCACAAGAGATGTTTCACTCTGGGGAGCAACACCAGCCCACGCCTGGGATCAGAGTCAGGGAGATACTGCTGTATGTATTGGGTGTGGAGTAGCAGTATCTCAAAAAAATACATACATGTGTGATGCCCATTTGTTCTTTGCATTCCTGGTTCACTCAAGAAGGAGGAAAGCTCCTTGAAGGCATCACATGGAACCTGGACAACAGAGCTGCTCAAGGAAGGCCACCATGGACCACCACTACTGGCTGCAGCTTTTCTCCTGAGCAGCATCTGACCAAGCGGTGGGAAGAAGTGGTACAATGGGTCTGCTTGGAGGATGCAAAGTCTCAGCATGTACTCTAAAATAAACCTTCCATGGAAATGACCACAGGAAAGTGCTCAGGACAAAGATGGTTCCAGTACACAGGAAACAAGGGACCTTGGGCACATAGGTGGAACTGCCTGAGCTCCTGCTGGGGCAAGGGCACCTAGAGGACCCCTCAAAGGTCTGTGCTTCTCATGGCTGAGCCTGCACTGCTGCTCCTCATCAGTCAGCAGCACTCACCTTTCCTCAGGTGCATGCAAGATACTCTGACTACAACCATCCTCCACAATTTTCCCTACCTATTGTGGAATCATAAAATCATTTCATCTGGAAAAGACCTTTAAGATCATCGAGTCCAACCAATAACCTCACACTAACAAACCCATCACTAAACCATGTCCCTCAGCACCTCATCTATGCATCTTTTGAACATCTCTAGGGATGGGGGCTCTATCACCTCCCTGGGCAGCCCATTCCGATGTTTAATAATCCTCTTAGTGAAAAAGCTCCAATCTAAACCTCCCTTGGCACAACCTGAGCCCATTTCCTCTTTTTCTATCATTCATTAAAGGTGGGAGGAGACAGATCTCCACCTTGCTGCAACTTCCTTTCAGATAGTGAATGAGATTACACCAGAAACACTACAAGTGAAACCTTCAACGGTAGCTCAGGGAATACATTTGGACAGCCACTTTAAACTGAAGGAAGTGTATCCTCACAGTGCCTTAGGGGACAGCCACCAAAAAATTACCTTTTCAGGTATAATGGCATCTTTCTCGTTTAAGAATTTTCAAGGTTATCCTGCCCTTATGCCAAAAGACCACAAGACATCAAGACTAGCACCCATCACCACCTGTAATGAACTTACCTCCACATAGAGGATAGGGAAAATGCCAATCTTGTCACCCAGCATTCCCTCTGCCCAGTTGTCATCTACCCTCCTGATGACCGTCAAAATTTCATCCTAAAATCAGAATACACAAAATATATAATCAGATTTTTTCATCAGAAAGATACCAGGTTTTACTTACTCACATAACAGCTTAGGGAGAGAGTACACAGAGGAAGCCATAAGCCAGGAAAAAAATGTTTCCTGAATCTCTGGCCCAGCATCCCAAAACAGGCATCCTATCCATAGTGCATTGAAGCACCCTGCAGACTGCTGCAGCTCATGTCAGCTGCCAGCAGCTCTGAGGGCCTGGGCACAGTGGGTGGAAATTAGGTAACTGCTGGCTTCACTGCAAGAACTGAGAGAACATTTTAACCAGCAGGTCACTTATAACCCAAAGGTGAAAACTCTGTAGCACAAAGCTGACCCCATGCATCTGAGAGCCCACCACAGCACTTGGCCACTCCAAAAAGATAAGTCAAAGGGAAGCACTGGTAGAGCACAAGTGGTCCTGTAAACACTTCCAGCAAGGAGCAAAAGGTATGGCATAAAGGTGCTCAGCAACCAACCTGCACTGCTGATGTGTTGAATGTTAGTTTTCTTTTTAAATAAAAACATTAGGAGGTAAAAGTGCAAAGCAGGTAAAAAGCCAAGGATAATGTAATTAAAAACAATTCACATTCAAATGTTGGATCAGTTCAGTTTAGTCACAAGTTGGTTTCCTAAAACCAATGGCATTTTACCATTTTATTTAGACTAAAGGATTTTTGAAAAACTTCAACTGTTGATAAACTTTTTAATGAATAATAAAACAGGGGAATAAGCAAAATGCAAAGATTCATATTGCTCAAAGTTTCTCTTGATAGAGTTAAAACCTACACCATAACAGTCATTGCAAAAGCTCTGGTGTCTAGAACCAAACCCTGAGTTTTCCAGTCTGAGCTGGTCAACTTATCAAAAGATTTCTATTGTAATGCAACCACATTGTCATACCAAACCCAGCCTTGAGCCCACTACACTTACTGTAAAGGCTGTGGAAGGCAGCCCTCTCTGAAGGCACTGCCTGCAAGTTCAGATCTCCCATGGCCAGAGGAAAGGAGGGGGCTGAGAGAACCTGCAAAGCGATGTTTGCTGAGATGCCATTAATTCTCTCCTGGCATCCAATCTCCTTCCATTGCTGTGCAGAAGTTTATAAAAAAGAAGAAAATATTTTCCTCCAGAAAGCTAAGACAGAGTTCTCTGCCATTCTCACTTGTATTTCCACTGCTCACTCTAGGAAAATAAGAGCTCCATCTGTCACCCTCCATGTAACAAGCTATCCATGTTAACTGGTCAAGTGATAGGAACTGGGGTTTACTTTCAGACGCTTCTCTCATAGAAAAAGAAAAAAAACCCCACAAATTCCTGACCCAGGATGTTCAGATCATGGATTTATGTTGATAGAAAATGACCAGAACAGGAATGTGATGTGATATTCTTTGCAGTTTCCGAACATGTGCATTTTGAACACGTGCACTTAGAAATAGTTTAAATATTTCCTTTGAATTATTCATCTGAATGATCCATTAGGGGAAACAGCCACAGACTGAGTCTTTCAGCTATTTATTACAGCTGGAAGGATGCAAAAAGAATTTGTGCATTTAATTTCCTGAAGAAACAGATAGCATTCCCTTCCAAAGCCCTGTCTGCACAGATCATTTTTTGATCTGTGTAAAGAGCTGACAGTAACGCGCCTCTGCAAAGTTTCCACATGTTCTTACAAAAGACCGATTATCATAAATTTAGAATCTAGGTAAAGGGGGTAAATGAGGAAAATAAAAGACTGCATAGCTTCAAGAACCTGCCATGAGTGTTCCTACGTTCTGTATTTGTTCAGCTGTTTTCTTCAAAGGCTTTTAAAAAACCCAGAATGTGATGGGTAAACGCTTAAACTACATGTTTTTATACACATGTATAACCTTATGTGTGTCTGGACATATGTATGCATATGTATGTGTAAGAGTATGTGTGTGTATATATTTAAGATAGGAACTTAAAAACTTTTGAACTGTAAAAGCTCAGAAGCAGTCACCTAGACTTTGAGACACTGTGTCATCCCCAACCCTGGAGCAGGCTGGACAAGTAGCTGTCAGGAAAGGTTTATCCTGTGTTGAGTCTACTTGAGGATGGGACAGGCAATGGATGGTGACCTCTGAAGATCCCTCCCAACTTTACCTTCTGTGAATCTATGGAATTGGGAAATGTTTCCACACATCGATCTTATCTCGACTCTGTCAAGTCTGGCTGTGGTCATATATGGGAAAACCAGATAGCTGCAGATCCTGAGATACACTGACATTCAAAATGCGTGTCTTTGTGGGACAGCAAAGTGCAAATCCTTGACAGTGCTTTCCATTAAAGAATTCATTTTCAGAAGGGTGTTGAAAATCTCCAGGAATTACAGCAAATCCCAAAACATCTTTTGAAATTCTTTATTAACAGAAAATTTCTTTGAATTCACAGCCCACAACATCATTCAATACATTGGGCTGGTGAAAGCTTCAACACGAACTATTTTAGTACCTTAAATTAGTTGCATAGCTGTGCTACTTATAAATTCCTAGAAAGGTTCCCCAAAGGATCATGAATAGTAAAGAGCCACAGATCTCTTGGCATACCACTTCAGCTTTCTGAACTTCACTATTTCACATGCACTAAATTGATTTCCAGGCAGCATAAAGGAATCCAAGCTTCAAATCTCATTTCAAAAGCCAGTGGTATCCACTGTAGTTTGAAAAAGATATCTCATGATTTTTTTAATGCCTGTTGCTAAAATCTCTAATTATTTCCTCTCTCCTACTTGTTCAAGTCTCCCTCAATTCATCAGGACTGGGCAGCCCTGTGACAGGCATGTAGGACCTGCAGTTCCAGTTTATAACCATTATCAGAAAGGCAGTCAAAGATAAATCACTTAAAAAGCAATCTGATTGACAGAGAAATGAAGCCTTTTGCTGAGAAAACAGCACAAAATTGCGTCCAATAACAGTCATGATTCACAGCCTGATTCTAACTCTAGTCATTAACGGCCATTAACGAAGCGATACAAAGCAGATGCGCCCACTATTCTGCAGAGATAACAACTCCATCCAGAGCACGGAGGAGATCTTAGGGTTGGCAGGATGGCACTGCGTTTTGCTCGCCGTGCCCAGTAAAAACACTTGCCAGCTGGCATGAGGATCCCAGATGGTCCCTCTGTGAACAGCAAGCAGTGCTGGAATTGAACACTAAGGGGCTGGGATCTTAGAATCATTGAATCAATTGGAAAAGACCTTTACAACCACTAACCTCACACTGCCAAGCCCATCACTAAACCATGTCCCTTAGCACCTCATCTATGTGTCTTTTAAATATCTCCAGAGATGATGACTCCACCACCTCCCTGGGCAGCCTGTGCCAGGGTTTAAAAATGCTCTCAGTGAAGAAATTCTTCCTAATGTCCAATCTAAACTTTCCCCAAGCCCATTTCCTCTTGTCCTATCATTCATTACCAGAGAGGTGAGTCAGGCCCTCATCTCACTACAACATCCTTTCAGGTAGTTGTAGAGAGTGTTCATCTTCTCTCAGCCCCCTCTTCACCAGGATAAACAGCTCAGCTGCTCCTCATCAGACTTGTTCTCCAGACTCTTCACCAGCTTCATTGTCTATCTCTGGACATGCTCCCGAACCTCAATGCCCTTCTTGGAGTGAAGGGCCCAAAACTGAATACAGTATTTGAGGTGTGGCCTCACCAGTATTGAATACAGGGGGACAATCACTTCCTTGCCCTTGCTAGCCACACTATTGCTGATACAAGCCAGGATGCCATTGACCTTTTTGTTTTCCAGCCACACATCCCTAAGCCTGTAGTGTTACATGGGGTTGTTTGTGGTCCAAGTGCAGGACCTGGTAGAATGTGGCCCAAGTGCATGATGCCACACTGCAGCCAGGAACCAGCAGTGGATGTGATGGCTGCAAGATTGGCATGACATTTGTTAATGCTGTTGTGGGCTGGAAACGGAAGTGTTGGAAAATGGAGGAAATAGTTGATGTACTTAAAAATACGACGAGAAATAAAGCACAGCAAACAGCTGATGATACCTTGATGGGCTTGAGACTCATCTACCACGTGAACTCATGCATGCAGAGGGTGGTCCAACACCAAAACAAAACTGGAGGATGAATATGGGCTCAGTCTAAGCCTGGAGTAGCTACACAAGGAGACAATAATGCAATTACTCCAGAATTGTACTGTTACAGCTGAGAGCAGAGTCCTCTTGCACATGGTTTGTACCAGACAGTGTTCAGCCCAAGGAAGGATGGGTTATTTTCTAAAATAGAGACAGCAGGAGCCCAGGCTCAAACTGGGATATCATAGAAGGAGACATTATGAAGCTGAGTTAAATGAGTATATCCCAAGGGTATGCAATAAGACTTTGTAGACCACATGGTGATTGCAACCAGGCTAGTGAACATCAGGAGTTACAATTCTGAAGCTACTGGAGTTAAACTGATGAAAAAGCTGAATCAAGGCTGGAACTTGTCATTACAGAGAGGAAAATAACTGCTAACCAAATGATTTGGCTGATCACTGCTAAATACTGAGGAAAAAGATGCTAAGTTGCAGACCTGGGGACCTATACCTGTACATAACAGATACTTTGGGAGGAGTTAGAGGTCATAGTACACATGGTGTAAGAGAATGACAAGTTGAAGCTTTGTTGCACTCAAGACACAGGTTTCTCTGTCCCTCTCAGTTTTATACTTAGACATACAAAATTATTATATTTGATTTGTCTTTGGCCATTTATCTAGAGCGTATTGTGTCTACATGACACAATGGATGGAAATGGATAAACAGCAGAAGCCCTCTGCAGCATTGCTCATGAAAATCAGCATAAAGTAGACTTCATTTCCCTGCAATCTACCTCAGGAACAACACCACATTTCGAAAAAAAACCCCAAAAAACACAAAACCCAAAATCCCAGCAAAAGGAAAACTCAAATATCCTTCCTTTGTTTTCTTTTGCTCCACGAGTAGATATTCTGACTGCATTGTAACAAAGGGGATGAGAAAAAAAGCAAAGTCTGTCAGAAGAGTAACAACATATAACGGTACAAAAGATCCTCATGCTTGATTTCTCTTCTTGCGGTTTATTTTCAGAAGTGAGTAATATATATGTAAAAAAACCACATATGTTTATAATTAAAAGCCAATTACAAATGTCTGGTAGTGCTAAATGAGTTGCAGGACACAGATAGGCTATACTATTTTGTGTAAATGGTATGCCAATGCAAACTCTCTACCTGGGGAAAGAATAAATAGCATAAAGAAAATTGACATCGGGGCCAGCGTCTTCAGATGCAAACTGAGACATTCAAATGATGAATATTGCTCCGAGTGACAAATCACATCTACAGCAACGCAGTGCTCATGACTGTGCAGAGGAACAGACTGCATCAGCAGATGATCTAAAATCTGGGCTAAACAGGAACCTTCATCAACACAGGTGACAGCTAAAATTAGCATTGAGAAAACTGATGAAAACATGACGGTAAAATCCTGAGATGAAAAATAGATTACTCACTGTCAGGGAGAACAATAGGCAAGACATAAAAACAGTTACAAGGTGACAGGGTGCGTAGTGGAAGGAACTAAAGAAGAAAATCACAGTAGGAGAGAAACCAATCCCCCCACACCTGGGGAAAACATAGGCATCAGGAATAAAAGGATGCTGGCAGTAACACGAGGGGTGAAAAAAAAAAGATAATTGAGGGATTGAGAGTAGAGTTAGGCAGCAGAAAGAAACGCTCCACGTGAGAATGACATTGGACAGCCAAGAAAATGAGAACTATCAATATATAAAGACAGTTATGGTAAAGGAGGTACACTAATATGTAGCACCAAATATATCAAATACAAAAGTGCTAGGAAAGGACCTGCCCTAACAAAAAAGGCCACGACTGCCTGCTATAGCTATAAGGACTCTTAGATGGAGCAAGCAACGAATATCTTAAGCAGACAAGGAAGATTGCTTCTTAGAGAAGTTACCCTGGTACCTCTGGGCAAGAAGCATGAAAAACAATGTGCCAGCACAGATATATTTACTGTTAGGTTCAAAATGGCAACTTCCAGCTAACTTTCTGTTAATGGCTGGCTGCTGCGTCTCACTAAGCAGCCCACTTTCTCGAAGAGATTCACAGCTCCAGGGAGGCCGGGTAGTCACAGTGTTTGCTATCAAACACTTCCCTTGCAACGGAGCAAAAGTGCTCGCAAATCTTTTGTTAAATAAATATGAGAAAGTATACGTTCTAGGAAATTGCATTCTGCTGAGAAACGTTGCCCAAGTGAAAAAGCTGTTACATTCGGTGAGAAAATTATACGCTGCAAATAATTCATTCAGCTATAATAAGTAGCCTCAAAAGAGGAGGTCAGTAAAATCCCGGTGAAGGATATTTTTATCATCTATTTCATATTCATTTCCAGCATAACTGTTATTGCTTTATGTGATACTATAACAACCACAGACAGCTGAAATGAAACAGAAAACGACAATGAACAGGTTCCTCATGGCTTTCAGTGCCATAAATTAACATTAGGGAATATGCTTTATTTTACTGTGGGTTTCTTGATATCCATGAAGCCCATCTAAGGTCAACACAAATTGCAAGGGAGGGAAGGGATAGACAGAAAGCAGGTGGAGGAGAAAGGGAAAACGTGACATTTTAAATCCAAGGGAAATTACAATATCTCAGTTTGCTCTCATTCCAACTGGAATTTATTAAACATTTTTGTACTTTAAAAAACCCAAAGACTGTTTTTTAAAAGTCTGCTTTTTAATGTCTTTTTGATCTTAAAATAGGAAATACTGAGATATATGATGATAGTGTATTTCAACTGCTAATTGGTATACGGTATGATGCAATTCATATTTTAAAGCTGAACAGCATTTTAAAACACTGGAACATCTGATTCAACAAGGAATGTTAAAAGACCCATTTCCATTCGTTTTTTTTTCTAAAATTGAGTCATTCTCGAAGAACATTTTAATACAGGTGAAATGTATACTTTTCAAGCAGAAGAATGTTCTCAGAGAGCATGTAGCAAGTTCTACTTGTTGAGTTTCACTGGCTTTGTACCAATGTTGCTGCACGTGGCACAAACTGTCTCATTGGCTTCTCCTTTAGACAAAATGTGAGTAATTTCCCAATGATGCCAAGAGAGGGATTGCCCCGAGGGGAGGCTTTACACCCAGTCCTTTCAGCAGGGCTGGAGCACATGACATTGCAGAGCCACAGAGCACGCTTTGCCTCCGCAGGAAGGAGGAGCTGCAAGTTGGGAGAAGTCAATGTCCTCCAGCATGTTACACGAGGGGATGTCCCACTTAATAAAGGAAACTCATGCCCATCAGACTGTCCCCACTAGGCTGCCTGAGGTGGAGGGTTTTAACTTTCTGATACAAAAAAAATCAATTGAAAGAAACAAATGGAGAGAAAGGATCCCTGGGCAGATATCGCACTGGTCCCAGCATCGCTGTGTTTTCAACTCAGCCACTGGCACCCCACACACCCAATCAGTCTCTACAGAAGCAACTCTCTAAACTTGGGTTTTTTTTTTTTTCCAAAAAGACAGATCTATTCCCCTACCTTGGTGAAGGTCAGGCAATCCTTGTCTTGATCTTTATCCTTTATTTCAAAGTCGTAAAGTGCTTTGCCCTGAGGTGGAGCTTGCGGGAGGGGCTTGATACACTGGATGTAGCTGGCAGGGAAGAAGCCGTGGTTCCCGTTGAGCTCCCCGTGGTACCAGTTCTCATCCACCTTCCGCCGCAGTATAATGATGTCCCCCTTGTTAAACTTGAGGTCACCGGGCTCTTTTCCCTCATATGTGTAGAGAGCTTTGCCATAAGGAAGCTGAGAGACACTCTGGGGAAAGAAAATATGGAACATCTTTAAGCAAACACGAGCCAGCACCAATTTCCTTCTGAAAGTCACTTTCAGCTAGAAGCAAACTGATCATCCGTGACCAAATTGCCTCAATGACTGCAGCTGACTGCTACACAATGCTATACTCTGGATCTCACAGGAAAACTGGGATGCACATGATGGTAAGACTGAGAAGGTAAGTGTGCTACATCAGACGAGGCTCTGCAGTTCTCTTGAAGCTTGGATGAAACCCACAGTACCTCTCACACCATCAAACAGCATCTGTTAATTTGCAAAATATCCTGTGTAAGCAGGGCTATGTGTTTAAACAAGGAAAACTTGACATGTCTAAAGGTGAAATATTAGACATTTTTGACCTTCAGGGTTGTTTACATTTTTGAGGCTCAGAAGATAAACAAAAAAAACCAAGCTTGAAGATTCACATGGTTCTAAAAGTTGGCAAGTTGAAAATTTTTCATTGTGTTTGTTTGAGCAACTCCAAACATTTTTGAGTTTGAAGCTTTTAGTTTAGCTTTTGATTCTGTAACCAAATACTCTTCCTTCTTTTAAAACCCTCAAGTCTCACGCTGCTCACTGAGGGCTACTGTAAACAGTTATAATATTCTTTGTGCTTATGAATTAATGTCCCTGTGGAAAAGCAGAATAAGTAGAATGCCTCAAATCTTTCTTCTAGAACTGAAAAGAGCTCTGAGGCTTTCATTCTCATTTAAAGAAAGAAGCTAAAAAAATTCACAGCACAGGAGAAAAAAAAAAAGGCAAAAAAGTTAATAGTTTGGTGTGATAGAAAAGAGAAACCTATTTGATGGAAATTACATGATTGCGAAGAATTCTTCCCAGAGTTCACTTTGGCTTCAGTGCAAGATTATCTCATTCAGGCTGTGACTGCATGAACAGTTTTTTTGGTGGAAGTATCGGTTTATGCAGCTCTTGCCCTGTCTGGATACTTGTTCTCCTTGCTGAATCGCTCAGAGCAGGAGGTAACTGTGCTGGACACAGCTGCCTGCTGCTTTGGTCCCATAGTAGCTCTTTAACCCATACCAAAGGACAAAAGGTGTATGTCTGTAGTACCGTATGCCATTTTAAATTTTATTTAGTTGGAGCCTCAGTACAAATAGGTAGCAGCACATACCACCAGGGATGTTAAAGGAGTCCTGTAAAGTCAACCTTTCATTAAGCCATTTTTTTTTGGAGCCATGTGTATAAAAACGACCTGTTTTTCTGATGCATGTATATGCTTACGAGTAGTCTGTTCCCTGCTCTCTATGCTGGCTGACAACAAGGTGTCCTGTAAGGCCAATGAAAAAGTAAAGGTTTGTTTAATGAAATACCCTGGTGTTCCCCAGAGTGTTGCTTAGGCCTGTACTTCTGGATGACATTCCTGTGCATGAGAATAGCGCTCGGATGCTTTCCACAGGGAGAAGGTGGAGCAGCCTGACAGAAATACTCCATTTCCCCACCCCAGACAGATGCTGGGAGGACTTTTTACAGTATTTGTTAAAGCAACAAACAGAGGCATTTTTCGATCCTGACGGGTGCATTCAGTGGACCTGCTCTGGTAGGGCAGGTTTTACGCTCTCACACCTGCATTTGCTGCATTTTGGGCAGGAGCTCCTCCAGATGCAGCTGGGCACCAGATGGTTGCTGTGGCAGGCAGATACCATGCTGCTCAGAAAGGAACTTTCTTGAGCACACCTTCACATACAGGCACTAATTCACTTGTTTTATTACAAAGGGCTTTAGTAGCTGTACAGGTCTTGGAAAGCATGTGCAACAGATCCTCTTGCCTATACCACAGAGCTGAAGGAGGAAGTCAGACAGGCACAGCTCAACAGAGCACTATCCATGTTGTCTGGATGGGGATTTAATTTCATTCAGATGGGTCCCTAGCTCATTGGTAATGGTTTTCCCATTACTGATTTACAGTTTCTCTTTTTCCCTCTGTACTCTTTTAGATTTTGCTGTATCTGAATGAAGCTATCCAGCTAAAGATGGGTATTTTGGAAGCACCTTCAAATGTGACGAAAAAGAGTGTAAAACCAGAAAAGAAAATCAACAGCCAGCTAACAAAGCATGCATCAAAGTCTCTGCCAAATCAGTGTCAGCATCCTACTAATATTTTTCCCTCTGCCAAGATAGTTATTTCCCTTGACACCAAAGCTTTGCTCCCTTCCCCAGCATTTTAAAGATTAAGCTTACAATACCATCAAACTCCTTAGGTAAGGCATAGATTGCATTACCTATTTGAAATCAGGAAAAAAAAAAAAGAAAGAAGCTGAAAGACTATGGAGCCTTGTAGTAATTTAGAAATAAAAGATTCATTACTTGAAGTCATGCTGGGAGAAGACAATTTATCAAACACAGAGTAAGACTTCTGCCAGGTGCGCACTGAACCACTGCTGATCCGGGCACATGCCTGGCAAGCATGCTCTGTATCACTTACCCTAGAAGGGGCCTTTCTATTCCCAAGATCTTTGTTGCAATTCAAGGTCAGATCACTTTCTTCCCTTTTTAACCACTTTCTTTCTCTTCTCAAACCTCATTTTACTGTGCAAAAAAGTCAACAGTCCCCAGATCTACAGAAAAAGAAGCTGGATTTTATTCAGTCTCACACATCATCAAGGAAATTCTTACGCAACACGTGCTGGGATTTATTGCTAATGAATTGAGCTGGCTAGAAGATGATTCAGGTGCTTGTTTATACCCTCACCTGATGAAAATGCAGACTTCTAAGCAAAACAAACAAACTGCAAGACAAAAATTTTCATTGGAAATCTGGTATTGTTTTATTTGGAGACTGTAACGTGGCACCCCTGACAATTTGCAGTTCAGGTGCTTCTGTTCCTATTCTCTTTCATGGCCATGGTAATGGACCATATCATCTAGGGGCTGTCTGACACAGAGAAGATCTGTGCATAGGTACTTAAACCACAATTGCCAGTGGGAAGGTGCTTCTGAAATGAAATGTTTCAATTATCAACTACAGCTTTTCCAATTCTGGGCCACAGCTTTCCAACTGAAAAAAAAAAAAAAAACCAAACTGTAGAGGCATTTTTTAAAATTAACACGTTGTTTAGTGGAAAAGCATCCTACTAATGAAAAATTGCTGTAGTTGAGACATTTCCCAGCCTTTCCATAAGGCCAGAAGTACACATTTTAATTTAAACATCTCAGATAAAGCTTGCTTGAATTTACTATGAAAGGTAAAGAACTAGCGGGGTCCTCTAATCCTTTTGAAATAAAGCTACTTTTCCTATTCTAAAGCTCTAAGTGTTTGCTCCAATGGATCAAAGACAGAAATTCAATATCACTATTACAAAAAAACCCACTCAAACCAACAAATAAACTCTTGAAGCTTTGTTGCTGACATTTTCTGGCCAAAAGATTCAGCTTTCATTGGACTTTCAGTGGTCTGATTACATTAATGACTATTGGTAAGGGGAAGTTCCCCCTTATTATTCCTGCTTTTGGTTAATCCATCAGTGAGAAGCAAATCAGATTCAGGAAGCTCCTCTTAACTACATGTAAAAGGAAGAAGCATTAAGAATATTTCAGAAATAGAAGAAAACTGATCACTGCTGCTGTTTGCTAGTTGTAATGTCACTTCCCATCAGCAGTTAGGTGTTTCTTGGAAATCTTCCTATGATCCTACGATAATTTCCCTCTTTGCCAAATCTTTGTGCAGCATAATCTTGGCCAATCCATTCCCTTTTCTTCACTTGACTCCTCCAATTCAAAGGGAAAGAGATCAGCCAGGACTGATCTCCAACTCACATGCAAACCCCCCAAGGCCAGGTGGTCTTTCTTACAAAACCTTCTACCTAAAACAGGCTGCAAAGTGTCATCTAAGGGATCAAGCTAAAGAAAAGCAGAGGCAGGCAATGGTTTTGGTAGAGGGCAGTGATAAGCACATAGAGATGTCCCTCCAGCAACTGCAGGAGTGCTTACACCTTCCTCTTGCTCCTTGCTTTGGCAAAGTAAACCCTTCTTACTCCTCTTCTGACGCTTGGACACTTGGGCACCACTGCAGCAACAGCTGGTGGATAGCACTGAGCCACAATGCCACCTTCTCACCATCTACTTCATCCCTTGCTCCTTAGCCAAAGCCCTTTCTCGGTCATGAGGCCTCATCTCAACATCTTCTGCAACACTATGTCCCAGGAGGGAAACTCCCTTTCCCAGCCTTGCCTCAAGAGCACCATGCTGCTCCTCTCCCCACAACAGCCACCCCTGCATTTGGGTACTGGTGCAGAGGCAGCCTTGCTGCCCTGTGGGGAGCTCAGTGGAGACTACCACCCCAATATCTGCCTCCAAGTTTAGTTCTTGAAGTGCACTCCTGCTCTGAGAGAATCTGCCTGCCATCATCCCCCTCCTCAGTTGCCATGAAATCTGCTAGGGCATAATGTAGGAGACTGCAAAGTTAAACAGCCTCTGCATCTGGATGTATCAAGAAATTGATTTGCCCCGTTGATTTATTGTTAGGTTAACTGGAATCCGGCTGCAGTGTGTATTAAATTTCAAAACTCTGTGTGGGTGTGTACAGAAATAAAGAATGTAAGAAAGAAAGGAAGGAAGGAAGGAAAGAAGGGATGAAGTCACTGTGAATGGCAACGGCCAGTTTCTTTTTGCTGCCAGTAAATGCATGCTGGCACGGTGCTGAATACTGTCAAAGATTTCTTTTCTATTTCAGCAATCAATACTGACGTAAAAGCCTGAAGCGTTAATATGCTGACACCCCTCCCCCTCTCCCCCCCCCCCCCCCCCGCCCCCTGCAGAAGGCTCAATGATATGTTGGCAACTCAATCATTCTGCATTTGTGTTTCAGCAATGTCAAATGGCAGCAGTTAAGCAGAAACCTGCTGGCAAATTGACAAACAACAGCCATGAAGCAATTAAGTGGCTACGCTGGAGAATTTTTCTTTGCGTGTTCTGAAGAACAAAAGGAGGGGAAAGAAACCCAAAGGTGCTTGTTTCCAATAGATACCCCTAGTAGAAAGCTTTGTAGAGTGTGAGCTGCACAGGTAGATTAGGTCTGTTTTCAAAAGTTATGGAAAAGAGACATTTTCCCAGCATGTTCAAAAGCAATGCAATCTCCAACACGAGTTGAAGCTTGTCATCTTCTGTGTGCAGTATTTGATGAAGGAGGTCACTACTTAGAAAAAGCTCCGTTGCTTGCCCAAAGTGCAGTGCAGGTGCCTACAAAACATGTTTTTCCTCCTTCGCACTATTTGGGATGGGAAAATACAAATTTCCACATGTAACCAGTCTTTCTTGAGAGAGCAAGTGGTCCCTGGATGTCTATGTTTCTGTGTCTGTGCACAAGTAGGAGGGATGTACACTGAAGACAGCACCAAAGCCTCTCGTGCAAAATCATCAGAGAGGCTGGCCAGATTTGTTGGCTCACAAACACAGGAGCAAAGTCTGTGACCATTCATTGACACCGATGCACCGCATTGTATAAGAAATAAAAAATTAAATGCACAGTAGCCTCCAGCTACTAAACCCAGATAGAAATGACCAAGTCCTTCTCTCAAGGCAAGTTTGTGTTCATATTCCTGAAACCCAGGAAACCTCTTGAGGCTCCAGCTACAACTTCTCTCTCCCTCTGCAACCGCAGGCAGAAGATCGTTTTCTTGCTGTGTGAAAACCACACTAATGCTCCAGGGTAATTTCCTCTTGTCTTGTGCAGCTCAATCTGTGCAAGGAAGGGAAACTTCAGCCTTTTTGCTGCAAGGACTACTCCTGCACATGGGAATCCTTCCTGAGAGGCAGGTGTGATGCTGCCTACCCCATGGGGCAGCACCTTCACCTGACCCATTTCGGGGCATGAAGGGATGAAAGAATTGGGAAAACACAAAAGGTGGAGGAGCGTTTAACTCCTTCATCCTTCCACTTCATGGGTATTGTTCATAGCCAGTGCTAGAGATAAGGCAGGAACGGATGAAGCCAAACAGTCTCAGAACACTCTGCTGGAACAGCCTGATAAGAGTACTACTAGGGACAGTATTTTTTTTCTTTCTTTTAGCCTGTACTTAAGTCATTTTAGCAAACCACACTGTCACATTGCTTTTTGCAGTTCTACAAATTTCTCCATCGTCTCCATATCCCCCATCCTTTAAATACATATCTGAAGAGTCTGTTCCTCTGAATGAATGAATACATGTTTATCTCCTTCATGAAGTGCTATCAAGTGTAAACATCCAAAGCAAATTAAAAGTCGATAAAGAAGAAAAGACCCAGAAAGGGAAAAAGAAATGAAAAGCATGCACATCTCTGCGGTAAACTAAAACTAAACACAAACTGTTACTGTAGAGCATAAATAATAATTAAAGCATATATTGTTAATTTTTTGCTCCATTACTCTGAAGCACCACATATTACTGCAAATCTCCCTGTATATGTAAACATTTGGTTGGCAACGCATGGGACAGCATCTACGTGTTTCAAGTACTAGGAAGCTCCCTCTGAGTGACTCTTCAATATACGATTTCCTGCCACCTGTAGCAGCTTCACAGAACTAGCAGCCACTATGCTGGAGAGGACAGGGGTTATGTGGTGGAGCGTCCATCAGCAGGACTGCTAAGGAGGAGATGGGCTGCTCCCTGTTATTCACACCTGGATCTTGGCATCAAAAGCAGCTGTTCAAGTGAGTTGACAATGACTTAAATCGTGAGTTGCAAAATCCTTGTTGAGATGGAAAAGTGGAAGTTAGTTTGAGTGTCAGAGTCGTCAGTGGTAAGCACAACAAACAACTCAGTCACGGTGGCAATGACTGAGTCCCTTGTCTGCTGGGCTTGGTAAGGGCCATGGCATGAAGGGCAGCAGAAACCATGCACGGGCCACTTACTCCTTGCTACCTGCTACTGTCGTTGTCAGCTTAAGTTCTTTCAAGAACAACACATTTCACTTAAATCAATAGCTATGTTAAAACACATGTCTTCTTAGTCAGCCCTCAGTAGCAAGAGAGAGCACTTGTGCATGCAATGAGCCGAAAAAACGTGAGGCTGGGCCAAACTTTAGCCGGTGCAGTTATGACAAATGTACACCGCCATGTGATCTGTGACCTACAGAGTTTTTTAGCGCCAACTGTCCTCAAGAGGAACTTTCAGGATGACAGATAATAAATCACAATTACATCTCACAGCAAAAACTCTTAAAAAGTGGTTTGTCTTCCATGTGAGCTCTATCATCCCCAGGTCACCTGGCCTGACAGATCACAATGGTGATACTGCAGCATTTGCTTTCACAGAAAGCTAATAACAGGAAAATTAATCAAAGATAATACAATTTTGCACAAAGTAGCAAAGACAAAAAACAGCATCGTGCTATTAGTCAGCTCTGTGTGAACCATCAGTAAAAGCCTGAAAAATCACTGTTTGCAGGTACAACCTTTAAAATCAACTTTGAGAATAAAAGTAGTGAAGCCAACAACAAAAACAGCACCATGAAGAATGAAAACTGAACATAATCCTTTATATGCCCTAGGAAGTTTCATGTCTGTTTATAGTGCCACATAAGTAGTAATTAATCACAATAAAAGTGAAACTTTTTAACTAAAGCTCTACTGTTTTGTTTAACAAAGGACTTGGAATGGTTAGGCCCTGATCCTGGCTGCTGGTACTGTGGAAAGCTGCAATCCTTGTGAGACCTGAGGACATATGCAGACAACACACACTTGAGCTGTATATAGTTCCTCCCTACAGTAGGAGGTGAAATGCCTCTCCAATACTGTTTTGAGGTGTGAGGAGGTCTTGGGAACACCTCTACGCACTCCCAAGAGGTGGTGTTTATACATAGAGAAGAAGTGTCCAAACACTTTAGTAGTCTATCTGCCATTTCCAGAAGTGACTTTTTAAATTAGCATGAAAAGACCATGGGAATCACTCAGAAGAAGGAGACAAAACAAAGGTGAGCAGGTACAGCATCATTCTAGTGTGTCGATGTCTCCCTAAAGAACAGGGAATAATGACATTCATCACTCCAGAACAGCAAAGGATGCTGTTAATCTTCATGGGTGAATGGAACATCAACTGCTCTTTAAAAGGAACAGGGTCTCCCAAAGTTATTTAGTAGTTTATATAGTGAACTTTCATTTTCCCTTACATTTTCCCTTAGAAGGTCCATCTTTGTACACACCAAGACTAAAGAATGTGTCAAACTTTCCCTTGGCAAACACAGTTGATGCCTGCAGTACTGCAGAGAAAGAAACAGCAGGCTTTCTGCTACACAGCTTGCCACATAGGTATGTTTGGGTTTCTTCACTTTACCAAAATAAGACCTCAGTTTTACAGCCCAACACTGTTTCTCTCAGGAGGTTTAAAAACTGGAATGCAAGACCATCCCATGCTGAGCTCATCTGATCTCCTAATCGCAGCTAAAATAGCTTTACACCTTCTGCACATCTCATGCTGCTTCAACCCATCGTTCAGTATCTATCAATATTTACACATTCAAAGATGCCTTTTTCCTAGTAACACATTATTTAAAATGAAGTATTCTCAAACTACATGCCCTACTATTAAACGACACATGATTTGCAGGGTCAGGTTGGATTTCTAGCAGTGAATTCAACAGCTATTGCTGTGAATCAGTGGGTAACAGCAGCCAGCTGTTTAACCATGTCAGCACAAAGTCCCTCACGATCTTCAAAACCCAAAAGCTCCCAAACTATCTGCTTTTTTATAAGGGGTTCTGACAACACACTGCTGGCATTGCAGGTCAAATTCTGGTTTCAGTTAAACTGCTTTAATACAGTTAATCTTGATGAAGCGGTGTGGATGTATAGAAAAATTCTGCACAACATAGAGCTTTATCTTACAAGTAATCTTCTCTGAAACAAAGCTGAATGGCTGGCAGCTTCTACTAAATATTTAGTGGTCTCTCATCTTCTGGCCATGGCCTGAACAATGCCTAGATACACTCTGAGAATCAATATGTCCTTCAGCTTTCAGACAAAAAGCAGTCAACTAGATCCTAAGGGCCAAACTTTACACATAAGGTCCTGTGCAAGGGCACTGGTGAAATGACAGGCTGCCGCATACAGACATTTCAGAGTAGAAGCTGGTCTACAAAAAGTCCCTAACAATAGCTGAGCAGACTTATAGTCCAAGTATGCAATGTGGCATCACAAAAAGCCACCAGACAAAATATGCCTTGACTGCCTTGCAAGTCCACCAAGCACATCTTGAGCAAGGGCTTCAGGAGCTAACATAGAGGAAAACAAAAAGCAGAAAAAAACCCACCTGCTGCTGTAACTTGAAGGAACAATCTCACTGAGATGTGCTACACGAGCAGTTCAAAGAGGAAAGATGGCAAAGTTGGCTACATTTAGCTTGCCAGAGCCACAAATAAAGACAGGTTGTAAAACAAATAGGAGCTCCCTTGAGGCTACAGAGAAACACAAAACCAAAACTTTACATCCGAGGCACTATGGCAATTACGTATTTAAGGTTGCCTTGTGTTCCCCATTCAAAGTGTGTCTTAAATCCTTTAAATAAATGTGAAATCTCTCACTGATTATTCCCCAGATGACAACACTTTGGTCAGGACCAATGACTTGGTTTTCCCAGCTGCCTGCCAGAACCCAGTCCTTGCTCACTTTTTGGTAAAAGAAATGAGTTAAAAGGCAACCCCCTGCGCAGTTTTGAGACTCCTGTTTTTCAGACTCCTATACCTCCACAACGGCAGCATTTACAGCCCTGGAATTTTACACAATTCTTTATGCTATAGGTCATGGCAAAAAAAGAAGAACATTTTAGGGAAAATACTAAAAAGTATTGCATAAAAGTCCAAGCAGTGAGTCTCTGCTCTAATTGCTTTATTTGATCTTTCCTGGTGGAAGCTGACAAAGCACGGGACAGCTTACATTTTCCAGTGGTGCCTCTGTAATTCTGCTACCCAGTCCGATACCTTTGGTTTGCTTTCCAGCCTTTCCACATTTTTCTTCTTGGCTCCTTGCCTTGTGACTCAAGAGTTTCTTTAGCAAAAATTCTCTCCCGACTCTGCCTGAGAAAGGACTTTACAGTCCAGTCCTGCCACAATTCATCAGAGCTGGGTTTCCTCCTGGCAGACACCAGGTAGATCACAGCTCAGAGGTCCCACTCCCAGATCGCATTTTGCTGTAACATTTCCATTGCAAGTTTTGATCTCTCAGGTGGACCACAGCAAAGAGAGAGGGGTAAGGAAGGGCCTGGATATGAAGCTGCCCCAAAAATGGAGCCGGCAGCTGTATTAACCACCTGGCAAAGCTCCCAGAGCTCAACAGAGGGAGCCCCACTCCGGCGAATCTTGCTGGGATTGCTACCGGTGGAGAAGACACTTCAGGTTTGTTTTTTTAAGAAAAAAAACCAACAAACCTATAAATAAATGCATACCAGGAAAATCTTTCTCCTCTCTCCCTTCACACAAACGTTAACTTAATGGTTGAGCAAAAGCTTCTTCTGTCATTTCAATCACCAAGAACTGAGAAAATCAGCGAACGAAACAACACAGTCTCAGCTCACAGGCTCCAGCACCGAAAAAAAACGAGGCAGAAAACTTTGAAAGTGAAGGAATTTTTATCTTTCTGAGGTGACATAAAGTCATTCAAGGACCATGCTGGGATCATTCCTCCATATGGAGATCTGCATTTGCTGAGTGGCTAAGGAGTCTCCGAATTATGAGGTTTGAAGAGTGAAACAGGAATGGTTTTACCAGGGAGTGAGCAAGACCCCTACCAGGGTTTCCCGGGAGTATGAGAGAGACAGAAGGAGACAAATTACCGTGAAGACTTTCTGATATGGGAATAGGATGAAAAAGTGTCCACTCAAAGAGCCTTCCTGTCCTGCCACAGTGACAGTGGCAGCATGGTTTGTAAATTGAGATGGATGTGTGGATGAGGGAGAAGACGGCTGCTTTAATTCTTATTTCTGATGGAGAAGATCTGAAACTCCTATTTAAATGCTAACACTTCTGCAAAAGACAGTGTTTGATTTGCTTATGGTGCATGTACTCTATGCTTTACAATACATAAGCGCAGTGCTTATAAAGCACCTCTTTCTGTTGTATCTTCCTCACTGCATGTGACCACAGAGCAGAGCTCTGCACTATAAAACTGAAAATATGTTCTCTGCTTTCCCGTTCTCCAAAGTTTTCATAAGGCAGCTTTAAAAAGCATACTTTATGAGAACTTTCTGAGGTGGTATTAACAGTTTCATAAATACTATATTACCTGAATTGTGCCTTCCCTGAACTGACAGGGAGTTTGATAAATGCACCGTGGGCTGCATACACAGTGGAGCTAAAGAACATGTTTCCTTGGTAGCTCAGTTGTAAACTTCAATAGGTGGATAAATTCACATGTCACTAGAGAATATTTACAACTGAACCTTATTTATCAGCAGCATGCCCTTACCAACAGCCCACACAAATCCTGTTACACAAAACTAGCTATGCCTCTTTTCCCATAGTCACATGAAAATTGCAGAGGTTTCTTTTGCATTGGGACAGGCTTTACAGCCAGTGAGATGAAACTGCATTAGGAGATGCTAACACTGAAATATTCTTGGCTCAAAATGTCAGCATGAGAGGAGTTAGCTCATCCACATCTGTGCTGTGTGAGCAGTCTCCTCATCCCTTCGCTGCTGGGGACCTTCTCAAGTGAGAGAACACTGGGGATCTCCACGCTCATGTCATCTGAAGAAATGAATGCACTGACCTACTTGCCAGGAGATTATTCCCCCTGTCTGTTCTTCATGATTGGTAATATTGAAATATCTGATATGCAGTAAAAATTAAAACCCCAAGCTTTTTGAATCACAGCACTTCAGCACTGTTTACTGAAAGTGCCCTGGTGGTTGTTATTTTCCCCAAAAGAGGACCTTATTTTTTGGGATCTCTGCCCCCTCCTTGGTGAGACTGCAGGCTCCCTGACTCCCCCCACTCTGCCTCTGCTTTGTCTTCCCATTCAAGTCCCTTACCCCGAAATAAATCATTAGCCATAATTTACTGACACGCGCTCTCTTCACAAAGGCGATTAGGAATCACTTTCAAGCCTCAGTCTCACTGACAGGACAGACTGTCACCTTCCCACATGTTAGCCAGATGACTGCCAGAAGGGCTTTAATCAGCTCTGGCTTTGCTGAGTGCCAGGTGGTCAGAGGAGAGGGCTGCCCAGTGCCTCCCGCAGTCTCACTGAACCAAAGAGGTGAAAGAGCATCTCGCACTCCAACATCACGAGTCCTTGTCTCCTCTGTGGTGGTAAAAGCCCATTAGGAGCCTTTCAGTTTCTCCCCCAGCTGAAGCAACCTCTGCATGGTTTGATGTTAGGAAGCGACAGTAGTTGGAGCAGACAAGGAAAACATCAAGGAAGATACAAGGCTTCATAATGCAAATCACGCTTTTATGCCATTCTCCCAAATCCCCTTTGGGGAGAGGAAAGTTGATTATCTACAGAATATGGGTCAAAGTTATGCCTTAAGGATCTTTTGACGCTTTGGCTGCTTGCTGACATACTGTGGAGCTCCTTGATGCCTTTTCAGGTTAATACTTTCAAAGTGCTGTCCCTGTGCATCACCATCACCACCATCATCATCATCATAATACTGATAAAAAAATTCATTTCCTGCACCCACTCTCAGGAGTTTCTCTCATATTGAATTTAATTGATGCTTCCTCCTGAACTCTGAGGAATGATTAAAATGAACACTACGCATGTTTGGAAGCACCTCGGATTTCAAACTCTGCATGGTTTCTAATTAAAGGGACACACACAGGATGCTTGTGCTACATTTTACTCCTCTCCGTGGCTATTATTATTACATACGTTTCAGCAGTAGTCAAAAGAACCTCCTCTACTTCACATAATAGGATCCTGATTCAGACTGGATAATCACCAGCATGGTGAAAATGGCTGAAAAACATCTTTAAGAAAGGAAAAAAAAAAGGCTGCAGATGAAACTAGCCCTCTGGCATGGATATTGATATTCATGACCTAAGAGTCTGAATTTCTGGCTAATCTGGAGTATGTGGTACCCAATGTTTAACACTGTGCTAATGAAGTACAAGAAAAAAACCCCAAACAGTTAGAAAAAAACCCAGCATAATCTGCAAGGATGTATGTGAGTGAGTGATGAAGCAGCAGCCTTGCTGCCTGGGCATCAAGATCTCTGCTGCTACAGCTAACTCACTTGTTTTGAGGATTGACTCTTGAAAGGACTGTTATGCTCTCAATCATATCCTGATGTATTATTGACATATTTGTTCATCCATGGTTGTGTTTCCACAGAGCACAGTCACAGCCGCAGACATGCTCAGCTCCAGAGTTTTTGGAAGCCACAGGCCTGCACATGCAACACCCCAGGATGTAGCCTTGGTGCTCTACCAGCCTGTTGGCATGGGTCAGAGTGGGCACATGGGAGCAGTTCAGCATGCTTAATGCTACCTGCACACCTTCCCTTCCCTCTTTGGTCTAGGAATAGCCAGAGACGGCTTCATCTGGGGGTGGCTGATGCTCAGAGACTTTGGAGGAAAGGGCATGCGTAAGTGAGTCTCAGCACTACACCTATGCTTCCCTGTTCTCTGTCTCCATCCCAGCTTTGTGGTCTCTGTGTGTCTTGGTGTTAATTATTTGATTCCTGGGCAAAACTACTTGACTTCAGGTAGAATTTTTGAGATGTTACTCAACTTTGTTACTCTCAAAAATCTCAGGACCCAAGTGGCCAGAGCAAAGCAACTAGCCCTGAAATCTTGCCCCAGTTAAATACATGTGATATCAACAAAGCGCTGCACAACAAAGCTAATACTTTTGCTTTTCAATAAGAACATATGGAGCTGTAAACCCCAAAGGGGAAAATATTTCACATACATTTGCTATGAATATAGAGTCAGCTCGTAAACTCTATCTCACAAAGCTGTGCAGTCATTTTGAAAACTGCAGCTACACCTCTATAGATGCAATGACCTTAACACTTTCCAGTGCCTGCTTCTGACTTTGCCTACATGAATGTAAATAAATCAAGAGCTCCCCCACTGACCGTAATGACAGTATTCCTGATTGTCACCATTGTAGCAGCACAGTCAAGTTCTGTGGCAAGTGACACCAGGGGAAATGCTATGATAGCAATCCTATACTGCATTGTGTGCATCTTTTGCCACCTAGTAATATTTAAAATATGGGATGCATTTGCTTTTTGAATGTCTTGTAAAATTCTACAGGCTATAAATAATTCAAACCAATAATAATGAGTTGTCTGGGCATTTCTTTTTCAGGTTTAAGAAGGTAGCTGTCTGACTTGGTGAAATAAACGGTTTCTGCTGAAAGTTTTCACTGCTAATAAAGAAATAGCTTACAATTAGATACACTGCATATTAGCAACAGAAAATGACTTAACAACAAAGCAAAATAGTGCTGGTGTATACAGTTTTAGTACTTATTCATCTTC